>NC_092863.1:35986380-36269577 GCF_032062135.1 Pyxicephalus adspersus | reverse complement strand
ACGATTTCGGATCGCGAATACGAATGCGCGAGCGATCATCCGGTTCTGCTTGATGAATCAGGGGCTGTGACTAGATGGAACTCCACGCTGCACATGCTTCAGCGTCTTTGTGAGCAAAACCTAGCCATCTGCCATTACTTGGTCAGCGTGGTGCATGGAGGCAGCGGGGCCCTTGGTACAGCCACACAACTGAGCTATTTTACCAAGTGACCAGTGGCTGCAGATTGAGGCACTGTGCACGGTATTGGCCCCCTTTGAGCGTTCCACAAACATTGTGAGTCGGGAGCGGTCAGGCTGGAACGATGTCATACTCATCATCTTTCTGCTTTATAATGTGTGGCCTGATAGAAAGTGGTGATGGGAGAGGAGGGGAAGAAATGGGGGAGGAGGATGAGTATGGCCAGCATCAGGATTTTCAAGAGGAGGAGATAGATGATTATGATGATGATGATGATGAGGGATACCATGTTGGGGCTGCTGGACAGGACCAGTCCAACCCCCATTTGTGCTGTCACGGCCCAGGCATTGTGCGGGCGATGGAACAACAGGAACTGCTGCAGCTTGAAGAGGAGGAGGTGGGTGATGACGAGGAAGATGTTTTGGCGCCTACTGAGGGACAGGAGGAGGATAAGCCCAGGGAACCCCTCTTTCATATGTGTGTCCACATGTTGCAATGCCTACAGAGGGACCCCGCATTTGCAGCATCAAAAACTGGGATGATTACTGGCTGGCCACCTATCTGGATCACTGCTACAAAGGCAAAATGTCACAGTTTCTACCCAACCCAGCGCCAGAGAAAGAAAAGGTGACCCGCCTGAGCAGAATACTGTGCGACTGGCTGTGTGTGGCGTTCGGCGCACCACATTCCACACAGGGAGCTCAGGCGGACACTGTCTCCACCGTATCCTCCTGTAGCGGCAGCAGCAGCAGTAGTGGCAGCAGGCCGCACAAATCCAAGTCTAGGCCAAGGCAGGGGGGATTTTCTGGATGCCTGGCGAAACCTGATGCGGCCACCTCAAACAAATGAAGTGCAGGGGCATAACCATCGAGAACGGATGAAGTGGATGGTGCATGATTAGGTTGGCTCCTTTCTGGCTGGTGGTGGTGGTGTTGACGAGCAGTTATGAGGAGGATGCCTTTCCTGACAGTAGTAACACCATTAGTTTTTGGGTCAACAGGCTTGAAATCTGCCCGCAGTTGGCACAGTATGCCATCAGGCTTCTTTCGTGCCTGGCATCCAATGTTCTGTCCGAAAGAAGCTTCAGTGCCCCTCGCGAAGTGGTCACGAACAACTGATCATGACTGTCGCCGGAAAATGTCAATCGCCTCACCTTTTTGAAAACGAACGAAAGGTGGGTTACCAACAACTATTATATCCCCACTGCAGATGTCAATGATTGACACCACACCTTTGGTCAACTTTACACGGCGTTTCGTCTTAATTGCCTCCTTCAGCTGGTCCAGCAGGTTAGCAAAATACGTTCTGGTTATACAAGAGCCCAGAGGTAGGTAGTCCACCAACAGAATACCGTCTTTGTCCGAGAAAACGGACGCTATTGAGCATGGGTGGATGACAGAGGAGGTATGGGCATGATGGGGAAAGGACAAGTTAGCTGAAGATATAAATGTTGAGGGGTGTTCTATTGATGAGATGATGGTAGTTTAGGCATGGTGGTGGTGGTGGTGGGGGGGTTAGGTATGCTATTGATCAAGGATCAGTTGGGGTGAAGGCATTGGGGTGAGAGCAGGGGTGTGGAGAACAGGAGGGGATGGTGTTGGGGGGCCACCAGATGGAAATTTGTTGAGCGTAGTGGGGAATAATGGAAGCCAGGAGTGATGGCAAGAACGTGGGTAAGTCGTGTTAAAGAAGGACAGAAGATGAGGGGGTGGTGGTCAACATTATTTCTCTGACCTGGACGAGCAACAAGTGGGAATGAGCTTCTAGTCAGGAGCAGCAAAGGTGCCATCTTGCTCCAGGGGCTGTAGATTGGTGTCTGTAGCATTGGTGGTGTCAATTGAAACAGTTGCGTGGCAGTAGGTCTCTCATGGGGATTCCTACTGGGTGCAAATATTGGGCAGCACAACAATATCCAAACTTGCTGGGAAGGAGGGGGGAATATTTAGAGCTGAAGGGTCCAGAGCAGCTGCAGTGCCAACTTCCTTGTGGAGACCAAAATTACTGCCCTGCTGGAGTAGCCAAGGTGCCTTGAATAAAGGTTTTCACCGCTGAGGCTGTAGATCTTGCAAGCTGCTCCAGCAGTGGTAGAGCTGGGAGGTGTGAGCTTGAAGGCCAATGGACCTTAGACACCACAATATTGCAGGACGTGGCAGTCAAGGGGAAGAGGTAGATAGCTCTAGGGGTCACAAAAGCAGAAATGTGCTACAGGATGCAGCAGAATTCCCCAGTGGCAAATTGGACATGTAACATTATATAAATATTATGGACAGCACATGTGTATTAACATTTACATGCTAATTTGGAATAAGTGCATCTTAATTCAGACATTTCAAGTCACCATGACATACACTGTCACATACAAGGCTTTTTCCACATTTTTAGCAAACATGCATATAAACATATGTAACTTGTGTTTAATAGCACTAAACAATCTACCTTTTGATTTATACAATTTTCTAATTTATGTTTTACAAGTTTGCAGTATATACAGGTTTAAATAGGTGTGCAAAGATCAAATGGCAACTAAATCTTCATTGCCAACATAATAAATACTAAGAAGTTGCTTGGGCTTGTCGTGACAGTTTCTCACAGCAGAGTTAATATATGAAAACAGATTCTAAAAGATAGCTGCAGCTTGACGAGTTATAACAGCCTGGCAACCTAGCTGTGTTATGAAGATACTTTTTGCTTTTAAAAAGCATTTTTGTATATTTACTGTAATATAAATCATAATAAAAAGGAAGACTTATCTTAAAACTTGAAGCTATTCTTCCCTGGTTGCATATTTATAACCGACACATTTGTTTATAAAAAAAAGCAACATTCTCTGGTAGAGAATCAATTACTGATTTAAATTACTGTTAGACCTTATACTAATATGTTTCACAGTGCTACAAGGTGCACACTGCACTCTGAAAACCTAACCATTCCTCAGTTCCAGGAGCACAGAGCAAGTTTCATCATGGTTACTTGTAGCATATACCTGCAAGTTCAGCAAATTTCTCACTTACCAATTTGACAAGTAAATTTTATCAATGTTGACATCCAGACTAATGATGAACTTTGTTTTAGGAATCCCTACGAAAACAAAGAAATATAATATGAGGCCAAGTCTGGATAGTCTTCAGGTCTCTAATTGTCATCTTGAAGGTTCTCTTTTTTTAAGCCTAAATTCAGGCAAGACCTCTGCATTCCTTGATGTATCTCTCTTATATGGATTATTCTGGGGAGAAATACTCTGCTTGGTCAAAATGTGTATGCAGTAGCCTGCTGATGTATATTACAGAAACCCAGACCTGGAGACCCTGGAATCATTGGCAGGGCACCAAACACTTATTTTCTAAATGATCAACATTAAGACCTGCACCAATTCAGAACTAAATCAGTTAGATATCAGTTTAAGATTCTTTTGAGATCATGCAGAAAGGACAGGTGCATTTGACTTGAAGTTGATTTTCTTACGACTGAAATAAAGTGGGGTTTGCGTGCTTATATACATTTACAGAAAAAACAGCTTTAAAGCTAGCTAATAAAGCCAACAGCTGACTCAGGCCCTTATTCCTAATCTGAGACCATTGTACAGTTCTAAAACTATACAAGAAAATTGCAAAGGTTGAGTTGCAGTTGGTCAGCTTTGAAATAATCTTTTTGACATTAAAAACATTTTTCACTTTTGTTTAGGTCAGAAAGGACTTTGGCTGGTGCATTCCTAAGATTCAAGCTACAAATACACACAATGTATACATTTATAAACAATGTTTATTGAAAAATTTTACTTTTTGTCACACGGGTGGTAAACAGTTCTTCCTCCTTGCTAAAGTATTTATAAGAAATATTTTATAGAATGTTTATATGCTGTCATACTCTTGTCTAGCCAAGACTAAAAAACATAAAAAGAAAAATATAGGTTATAAATGAAGTGCTGTATATGTGATACAGCACCTGATAAACTCTCTTGTATTACATTACACTGCGATTACCTAAACTGCCTACAGGCGTTAGAGGGCATATGTCTTTTAGATTGTAAGCTCTTCGGGGCAGGTTCCTCTCCTCCTCCTGTGTCACTGTCATTTGCATCCCCTATTTAATGTATAGGGATGTGTAATATGTTGGCGCTATATAAATCCTGTTTAACAATAATAATTTGTGCCCTGGCCATTGAATGTCTTTCCAGAAACAAAGTCTGCATCCAGCCGGTGATGGAGAAAGCACTTCAGGCACATGCCTGGCAAAAAAGAAAACCAAATAAAGGACAATTTATTTTTTTTCAGTGGGAAATAATGGTCTGGGATAGGTAACAGGATATAAGTCAGAAAGGTGGCCCTGTGTAACCTCGCAGTTGTAGAGTTCCGTAGCCTGGCATCAAGCTGGTTTGTAGCAGCTACCATTCTTTACAAATATATTAAATTCATCCTTTATTGTATGGAGACGCATTGTGATATCAGCCACAAGTGGCACAAAAGTCTAATGGAACCCAATCTCTCTTCTGCTCTGCAGCACCAGGAAACGTAGAATCCAGGAACTTTTATTTACAAAGCACAGTCTGTATACAACATGTTTAATAGCCTTATCTTCCTGTGGTCATTAAGTCTGCCAACCACTATTAGATATATGTGACAATGCGCTGGGGAGCATTGTATTGTATAGAAGATGTAGATAACTAGAATTTTCTCATCATATGGAATTAAAATTTCCCACAGGACAAAGATTGTCAAATATATCCTTTGAGAGGATGGTGTAAATTTACTGTGTGGTGGACATTACTGCTTTTTTGATTTCTTGGTCTTGCGTTCAGTTTTGGCAGCTTCATCATGGGCTTTTCTCTTCATTGTCAGTTTGTTGGCCTGTAGAAAAAATCAAGCTGGTCAGCAAACATTTACTTAGCTTTTAGAACATTATAATGGGAAAAATGTGATGTACTGATTTTCAAAATCATTGTTACTATGGTTTACAATTACAAAATACTTTTTTTTCTTCATATTCAAAAAAGAAAAGCTATTTTCTGTGGGTCAGCCTATTCTGACAATTCTTTCCTTATACACTTTTATAAAGAAGGCTTATCATTTTCTGCTTTCAATAAGGTCACATGACAGCTGAATAAACAGATTCTAGGTCATATTACATAAAGAGAAAATTATAACCCCAGTCACTGAATTTCTGGTGCTAGAAATCCAAGTTATACTAGTTTTTTCCTAATGAAGCCTTCCTTATTCCTCCAATGAGCAAAGATTCTCTGTCCCACTCGCTATGAACGCTGGGGCTGATGGGGGGGCTACGCGTCTAGAAGGAGCGGTTCCAAACACTCCCACCTGACATCATTGCTGGAAGAGTTGGCTATGATCACATAACACCGATATTGGTATTGTAAACAACTCAATGACTGCAAGAATAAAAGTTCCACACACAAGATGGCTGCTAACAAAGTTTCAGTATTTTAAATAAAGTTTTTATAGACCTGAAAAAGTTTTTATAGATCTGAAAAAGTTTTTAAGCCTTTTGTGCATCAATCTAATTTTTGATAGGTCAGTCCATTCTTACCTCTCTAACTTTACGCTTTTTGCCAAACATGATTTTGTTGTAAAGGTACTTCTCTTTCTTTTTCATCATCATGATAGCCAAGCGTTTTTCCTCATTCTTCTCCTGCTCAGCTACTCGAGTTTTGTTCTCTACCTTTACAGTGCCTTCTGTTACCTTTACATTCAGCTTCTGTGTGGGATAGGAAAAAAAATCATTATTTTGAAATAATGCAAATGTAGTGGAAAAAACAAAACAAAACAAAAAAAACTTTGTTACAAAAAAGTTTGAGCAGTTGTACATTACCTTTCCCTTAAACTGTTTATCTTCTCGTTCTCTCAATTTCAGATTACTCTGTTCATTCTCTTCATCATTACCATCCTCCTCCTCCTCTTCATCATCATCATCATCTTCTTCTTCATCATCATCGTCATCGTCGTCCTCTTCCTCCTCATCTTCATCCTCCTCCTCATCTGTTGGATAAATCAGACATTCAATTTAACTCAAGCAAGACATGGTTGTCTTTTAAAAGGAAGAGTAATTTTAAAACAAAGCACTCCCTGTCAAACAGTTAAGGGAACTGTATTTTTCATGAATTTAAATTTCTAATGTCTATTTATCCATTCTGTAAATATTAAGCCTACTGTACAATAGTTAATACTGGTACCAACCCACACATATATCTTGTAATACACATTTCTTTAGGGAACTACACCTATTTATAGGCTATATATAGAATTTGATGATGCAGCTCTGATCCTAAAATGCCCTTTGCTCCCAGTGGTATGCTCCTCAGTAAAGCTTGTACTTGTATGTAGCAGACTTTATATTGATCAAACATTTATTGCAGTTATTGTTTAATATTCATTTGGCATTATTATTGCACAATTACCAAGTGTCTCTCCTCTCTGAAGTGCCAGCAACCGTTGTTTCTCTGGTGGCATGTAATCTCCTTCCTTCTCCTCCACAAATGGTGAAAGGTGGGGTGGTAGCACTACTCCTGGAAAGTAATCTTCTACAGGCAAAAGTAGACGGGCGTTTACACAATCAAACACCCACTGGGGCTGAACATAATACCTGCAAAAGAAACAATATTCAACAGTTTATAATTCTAATAAGAATTTCTCTTTCATGTTCAAACAAACAAAAGGATATGTATTGTATAGTCACAAAATGATACAGCTGATTTAGAAGTATAAGTAAGCTCTGCCCATATACAGTATCGAGCTCCTCCTTGCCCAAGAACAATACATTTCAGGTACCTCAACAAAAATGTTGTTTTTATTTAGTTCTATGAAGTAAAGAAAAAAAAATATTTTTATTAAGGATAAAGCAGACCTATGGTGAATGAAAAAGGCACCTAATATGAATGTATTAGACAAGTTGCTGTTTCAACATGCTACAAACTCCTGGTCAGCAAGAAATGGTGTATGATACACAATGCTATTGTCATCCAATTATGGTTTACTAATTTAATATGGAAAACAAGACTAAAATACCAATATATATTTTTCCTTATAAAACTACTAGCTAGGACTGACAAAAACCAGAGCTAAAATTCACAGTTGCCAGTTTGCTCAGCACAGAGCAACTGACTAACAGATGTATACAAATTAGCAGAAGCTGCTCTGTCCACTCAGTTTAAGCAGAGGTGCCTACAAACTTTGTCAAGAACTGAACTGGCTGACTAACTAGCTAAACTTCGCTATTTTTTTTTGTGGAAGACTCCTCACTGGACCATTAAACTTGAGAGAATTTACCACAAATCCCTACTGAGGAGTGTACTAGAATAAGCATAAAAGGCAGAGCCTTCATTTCTTTAACCCCCTCATCTGTAACTTTTAATAATATGTACCTAAAACGAAGCATAGACGAACTATATAGTATATAGTTTATTGCAAAATATATAAAAAAAAATTGTAATTAGCAGAAAACAGTACAGACATTCAGATGTATTTAAAACAAACATTGACATGGCACAATTGTGTCACTTGTCAGAGTTTCATTAGGGGGCTCAAATGTCAATGTTTTAAATACATCCGAAAGTTTGTACCAATTTCCGGCAATTATGATTAGCTTTTATAATGTTTCTTTTATGATTTCTGTTTGAGTTAATATTCACCAATTTTAGTGTGTTGACACCAACTAGTACTAGTTTTGAGGGGGTAAAACAACCCCATTTTAAATGGTTATTGTAAAACTCAACCATACAGCATATTAAAAAAGCACAAGTGTCTATCAAAAGTAAAGGCCATCCAAGTAAATCCCAGGGATTTTCAGTATCCAGTCCCTTTTTTTCAGTATCCAGTCCCCCAGGGGCAGGACCTTATACACTAACCTGTAGTATTTCTACAAAGCAAAATACCCAGATAATCCTACCACATTGTGCATACTTGCACATTACTGAAAGAGCCCTGGAGGCCCAACATGCCAACAATTCAGCTTTTCCCAGCATACAAATAAAAGATTGAGATTAGTTCTGTCAATAAGCTGCTCTTGGTTACCTGTTGATGACCTGAGTTTGCACATTCGGGCGGTCCAAAATATGATGTGTGATGGTAGTGTCAGAGCTGTCATATGTTGCCCCTATATAGAGTGTGCTATCCCATGACACCTGGCCTCCAAAACTCCTGTTGAGAAACAGCAAAGCAAGTCATAAATGAGCCACATACACATATCAAACTCAATAAATGTTCCTTATTAGATTTGAAGTATAGCCCTTCTGTGGAAATACTGATTTCCAACATTCTATTATTAGGACCCCTTTCTGACTCACCGAATGACAAATGCCAGTGCTTCTCTGGGTACTTCCCGGTTCAAGAAGAACTTAAGACCCACAAACAAAGACTTGTGCTTCTCTTCCTCCTGCTGCTGCTTTCTTTGCTCTTCCTGAAGGTTGCCGTTTTCCTGCATCAGAGTTCACAATGAGAAATTCTGGGTATCTACATCTTCTATATGCCACTGTGTACAGGTATCATAAAAAGATCAAGGTTTCATGTGAATGGTTGGAGAGAGCGTGCACCAAGTCTTTAGACAGAGTATGCGCTCAAGTAGTGTCAACTACACTGGACCTGAAAGTTAGACTGCAGCAAACTTTTACAAAAATGGAGCCAGAAAAGTGCATTATACAGAGCCTGGCACCTGAAGGTCACATTCAGGATATGCAATGTCCACTCCAGAAGGGTTCAAACACATTATTCCAATAATACAAGAATATTACGAGTGATGTAGAGTATTGACTGATGAAAAAGGTATTCTATCTCTTACTTCAAAATGTGTTGTGATTTTTGGGAGACATGCAATCCCACCATTTGTTTTCTTCAGTTTTTTGAAACGTCATTATGGTTTTTAGTTGAGATTGGAAAATGCTTAGCAGAAGTCCAAGTTCACCTTGCAGCTACAGCAAGATTTTGATTGGTCATTTTAACCAAATGCATTCACAGATGTGTAATCAGGAAGTCACTCTAAAACAATCAGTTTATTTAAACATAGCATAATAGTTTTTATATATTACATTGCTATGTCCAGTTTATACATGTAGCAATAGAAGGTCTCCTATTAGGAATAAGGTATATAGGCAAATAGATTTATTTTCCTTTCAGTTCCAAGCAGTTGGAGCTTATGCCACAACACGTTAAACAAATTCTTGACCTAATACTTTAAATTTTATTAATGAAAAAAATTCAGAATGAATGACCTTTCCTTGACTTATAATAGTAAAATAACTAACTACAACTAATGAATACTCACTGGATCTGCAGGGAATTCGTCAATCTCTACTTCTGGATCTTCAGGCTCAGATGGAATCACTCGGGACAGACTGGCACTGAGAGCTGCCAATTTCTGAAAAAGGAAACAGTGGGGTTGACTGAAGTTGATGAAGGAAACCAGAATTGGAGAAATATAGTCTGGGCGGGACAAGTACTTAGGGATGAACATCAAATTTTAGATGTAACACATGCACAGTTATATTGCCAGTTTTACTGCTGTCCCAGATACATACCTCCATGTAAGCTTCAGATTCCAAAGCATATTTGTCTTCATCATTTACCTTCAGATCTGCTTCTGAACGAGAATCAAGCTGAAAGATTGCAGAATTACAATATTACAAAGGGCAAGAATGCATCAAAGCAAAGCTTCCATAAATTCTTCACACAACACCAGAAATTGATTCATGAAGAACGAGACCCTGGGCAAAGTAGCACCTTTGGCCCAAAATCCCTGATGGAAAATAAGGCTGTGTACACACGTTGGGACTTTTGTAAAGAATCTTTCACAGTCCTTTCAAATGACAAAAGACTGAAAGATACATGAACAGCGTTGTTTTTCTCTATGGAGAGGGGAAGGAGAGAACAAGCGGCACTCCATTGAGCTCTCTCCCCTTCACTTGTATAGCAGTCGCTGGATAAGAGATGTACACTCGTCACATTCTCGTCCGATGCTAGCCCTGAAGCAATATTTGGATGAGAGTCATCTGACGTGTATGTAGCCTAATGTTTGACCTGGCATACCAATCCCCTATCAGACAATAGGCTCTTGTGAGGTGACAGGCAGGAGCACAGCTTTGAAATGTGCTATGCCTACGCTTGACTGCAGCATAATTAGGGCTAAATCTGCCCACCCCCTGGACATTCAGCAGGCTTCTAGGATCCTTCCTAGGTTTACTTGTCGATAATCCATTTTTGAATAATATTCATTTACATCTATCCAAATCAATGTACCTACCCTACATCAATCTACCTATGTTTAAACCAGCTTGTTAACCACCTAAATCATTAAGACATATCAGAAGCAACTTTTATGTCATATACATGCAACAAGATATAGAGTAATCATTATTCTCTTACCTTTGGGGGATATAGAAGGTTGAGAGTCTGATAGAGACGAAAGTTGACAAATCCCATAAGGGTGGTATAAAACTCTGTAAATGTAGCCATAACTCTATAATCCACATCTGTAGGGTGCTGGAAAGAGAAGGGAATAGTAGTAATGTTAAGGGCTAAAGAATTCTGAGCCACCAGTGAAACTGGCCATATAGGTGGTAATTTTTGGTTAATTTCAACTAGAACTAGAAGAAGTCACCCAGAGGAATTTAGTCGCTTCTAAAGGTAAAACGGGACAATAATTGAGCAATTTTTATACAGTTGATAAAAATAACAGATCTGGAAGCCATCTACTTCTTTTGAAATCATTAATTTATGTCCTTAATTGTTGTATGATTTGGACAAAAAATGGTTTACAGCACACTGTAAATGACAACAGAAAAAAGCCCTCCATTTGTTTAGCACCTTAGCATGCCGACAAGCAGCAACCATCTGTAATGAGTGCTTGGGATTCCAAGGAAATATGCCAAACGTCCTGTAAAAATAAGTGTCTAATATATTAATTTTTGCTCCACAAATGTACTGGGGCCTATTTTCAGGGGATGTCTTATTTTTTCATTTTTTTCAACAACAATTGACAGTTATTCTTGAACAACAAAATCAACATTTATTAATATCCAGTCATGTTCATCACATTCTGGATCATTATAACTCTCCAAACCCTGAATTCCATCTTGCATTTTTTATGACTCCATTTACTTTAGAATCATTGGCCCCAATTTCTCATGTCTAGCAACGGCCTTTCTTAAATGAGCACCTCTTGTCCATGTATTTATATATATATTGTAGATTATTTTCAGGGCTTATATTTCGAGCATTCACAAAAATACAAAAAAACCATGCTGGGGCTTATTTTCCGGAAAACAGTGCACTAGCTACTTCCTATCCAATTTTCATCCCATAGCTTTTTTTAGGACATTCCAAATCATGCTAGAGGGACCGAAGTAAAATCACCAATTGGATGGTTATCTAAACGTATTTTTCATGTAAATCTTTATTCAGCAATAAAACACAGACCACACAGTGCAGCAGAATACAAAGTTATAAAAAAAATATTCAAAAAAATTATTTTGTTGTAAGATCATCTTTTGAACTTTTGAAATTAATAAAAGAGTTCATTGTTCTAGGAATATTACACCTCGCATTGTGTTCCTACACAATGAACATCCTTGTTATATACCATTGTGGATTCATTGAGGTGTTTGTCCTACCTGTGTGGATATAAACGCTGGGGCATTCATATTAAAGAAGTATGGTATCTTGAATGTTTTCACACAATGTCTTACAGATCAAGCCAGCTGAATGCGACCAACTACAACAATTTATTCTTGTATTTAAAACATATTGTAATTGTTCTAAATGCAGCTGCATGCTTATGAACATACTAAAAGATCTTTATGTTTTACTTTTTGTTGACCACAAGGTAACTTCAGGTTAGTTAACAGAGATACAACCTTTGGCCATAGTTATCTATGTATAGTAAATATCTAATATGGTTTAATGAGTGATTATATCATCACAACCAATACAACATGCAGATAACGATTGTTTTATAGCACCGTGCTAGGAGCAGCCTGTTACTTCCGTTTTCTACTAACATGCCTTCTAAACGATGAAGTTTTACAGGGGATCTAACACCAGTTTTTTATGTAAAACTAAATGCATTTTTAGTAAGGTATGATTCCTTCTCACAGAGATCACAGTACTCCTTGTAACAAAGCGTTTACCTAAGTTCCTATTCAGAAGGGTCAATGTTTAGTTATTATCCAGGATCAACATCTACTTTCTAGACTGAAAGATTAAAGAGTCATAGGAATATGACAGATGCCAGAACTTTTATTGCAACCAAATATGTTCCATATGATTATATATGCGTTAAACATTTATTGCATGTTATTGACTTGAGTGTTAATCTACACTGGATAGACATTTGAAAAACATGAGACTGTTGCTGGGCAAAGTCATCCTTAATTTGTTGTCATTCCCATTTCTTCTTACCACTTGCATTAAAATTTCCCAGGAAAGGCTGATTTTGAAGACTCAAAGAATTCTTTATATGGTAAGAGAGTAGTTGCATTATAGCAATGCCTACAAAAAAATGAGAGGGAAGGTTGTGCAACCCAAATGTTTCCCTAGACCTAATTTGTAGTTTGACTAGAATATACCCATCCAAACTTCCTCTCTGGTGGAATATATAAAGCAAAAGTAAAGTTTCCTGTGCACTTTTATAATCATCTGAAAAACAAATGACATGAAAAATATTCTGCTGACAATTATTTCATGACTTACATCATGTGAAAAAGCATATGGGGTGATCCAAGTCACAGTCTGTCCAAGTATGTCTGCTTGGTAATATATTCCTTTAATGGACAAGAAGACCTGGTAAGAAAAGATAGAAAAACTAAATGAAACATTAAAAAAACAAAATGCACCATTATCTGCAGGTAGGCCAGGAATGAACCAGATGTCACCAGGATCACCAAAGTAAATGAGAAATAGGAATGAAACCAACCATGTACTAGTCTGCAATGAAATGAGCCTTATTGGAGATATAAGCAAACATTCCAAGTCTTGTCACATTGAATTACAATTAAATTCAGCAGGGGGCTTATGTAAATTACTTCAATTTCAAACACAATTACTGTTTTCAGATTTTGAAGGTTTATTTGAAAAATGTATCCTACCTAACTGAATTTAAATTAATAACACTGTTTCAGTTCTTTTTTTCCTCACTGAGGTCTGATTTTCTACGGTTAACAGGCCTATGTGTGGCATTTACACAATGTTTTTTTCCAAAATATATGAAAGCTAAAAGTTTACCTAAAATAGAATTAACCACTAATTAAAAAAAGACAAAAGTCCTAGGTCTTAAGAACAATTTATTGACCAGACACCGTAAACTACCTCATTACAGTATCGGTAGGAGGATCACAAAGTAGGACAAACCATTTGGGTTAGGTAATACTGAGAGTAATTCCTGGCATTCAGTGGTTCTTTATAACACTCGCCAACTTCCAGGTAAGTCAGAACTGATAACTAATGAACAATCTTCAGGGCTTATTTCATTTTGTAGATATTTACCAGATGAAGCTTTACCCAGGAAATAAGTACTTAGTACATAGAAGCTGGAAAGATAATGAGGCTGTAGGAGTTATTTAAGTTAATATTTTACTTAGCTATTATAAACAATGCCTATAAAATCATTTTACCTTGTAACATTAACCAATGATTCCCAAACATCCACAAATAAAACACACACAAAAATGGTCAATTAAAATAAAGCATACATTTTTTCTCTATAATATAATAATAATAACTGATGGCAAGGGAATCAATCAAAAATTACAGTGACATCATTCAGCTTGGTCTTCCCTGATAGGAGAGCTGGGCATTTTATCAACTCAAACAGTCCGTCCTTTTTAATGCTGCTCCATCTCTCTGGGAGGGATGTACACTGTAGTTCTTTAATAAAGATAAATATTCCACAGAAGTCCCTACTATCTACAAAAGCTGGCTGACCACCAACACAGTTTTGCATTTGTAAGTTTACCTTTCTATAAAGTATTACTTTACTTTAATTTCACGTTTTGCACTATTATACAATTATTAAGCCCAGCTCTGGGATATAAGAAAAAAAAAACTGTTCTAAATTGAAAGGAGAACGGTTACTATGGGCCTGATTTAATAAAGCTCTCAAGGCTGGAGAGGATACCCTTTCATCAGTGAAGCTGGGTGATCCAGCAAACCTGGAATGGATTGCTTCTAAGTCATTTGCTAGCAAATGTTTTGAATCCTGGACCAGAGCCATTCCAGGTTTGCTGCATCACCCAGCTTCACTGACGTATTCTTCTCTTTAGCCTTGGAGAGTTATAATAACTCAGGCCCTATGGCTCTACTACTCAATTTGACACAAAAGATAAGCTATTTAAGCAATGGTTTAGGTTGTAACCATCCAGGGAAAAATACAAAAAAGTAAAAAAGAACAAAGAGAAGAATAACCCAACCCCGCCAACCCAAAGGGCTGGAGTTGGACAGCCCTGGCATTGTCTATAAGTCAACGCTTTGTGCAGGATTTCGTTTAGTTTTACTATTACTACTGTAACATTATCAACCACAGGATGAATATTATTATTGCCATCTAGTGTTCAATAAGCGCCAAATAGAAATAATAAAAAAAAAAAAAGGTATCTAACTGGCCAAGCAACAGGCCATTGCAGATCTGCAATTGACTGCAGGCTCAACCACGGTCCCAAGAAATCAACAAGTCACTTTTTACAGCACAGTTGTCTTCCATCCTCTTGGGAAAAATCACTGCAACTGCTGTATGCACATGCATTTATCTGCAGAGCAGTTTGCTTCTCCTGGCACAAAGCAGCAATTTCTTATGCAACCGGAAGCTGCCAGCCCTCAATTTTACACTGGAAGTATAAAAGGGGCCTAGGATCTCCGGAGGCAAAATATTAATTGCTTGATTGCTGATCTTCTGAATAAATGACATAATTCACAAACAAGATTGGGATTTTTGAGGTCAACCTACCTTGCGCAGGGAACGAGAAGCAACGACGTAATTAAGGAATTCGACAGAGAGCCTACGACAAAGCTGTATTGTCTGCACATGGCATTTGCCAGTCCGCCGGAAGGTGGCAAAAAGAAAGCACATGGAAAGAGCATCGTCTACGTCTCGGAGAGCGTCAACAAAAGTTGGATACCTTAAATTGAAACAAAATGAAAATTGTATTTCTTGTGCTTTTCCTTTCTATGCAGTAAATACAATAATTAACCTCCCTGGCGGTCTAATTATGTCAGTATTTTAACACCAAAAGCAGTACATTGTTTTGCATAAAAATATATTTTACATTGTAGGCCTATAATTTTTAGGCATAACTCACCTAAATATGTCCAATATTTAATAAATTTAATAATTAACTTTAAATAAATAAAAAAAACACAAAAATCTGTTAAAACAAGGGTGAATAAAAATACTGAAACCTGTAATTTAACTGTACAGTAGCATGTATATTATATATATATATATATATATATATATATATATATATATATATATATATATAATAGAATTATATATTGATGACTGGATTCAATACAGTATTTTGCATTGAATCGAATACAAAATTATTTGAATTTCCCCCCGCACCTCCCACACGCACCAACGTCACCGGGAACTCCAAGTTGATATCCAAGTCTACCATAAAGAGAATACTGCATGAAAGTAAATACAGAGGGTGCACTGCAAGGTGCAAGCCACTCATAAGCCTCAAGAATAGAAAGCCAAAATTGGACTTTGCTAAAAAAAAAAAAAAAATCATCTAAAAAAGCCAGCACAGTTCTGAAAAAACATTCTTTGGACAGATGAAACCAAGATCAACCTTTACCAGAATGATGGCAAGAAAAAAGTATGGAGAAGGTGTGGAACAGCTCATGATCCAAAGCATAGCACATCATCTGTAAAACATGGCGGAGGCAGTGTGATGGCTTGGGCGTGCATAGCTGCCATGGCACTGGGACACTAGTGTTTATCCATGATGTGACACAGGACATAAGCAGCTGAATGAATTCTGAGGTGTTCAGAGACATACTGTCTGCTCAAATCCAGCTAAATACAGTCACATTGATTGGGAGGCGTTTTATAATACAGATGGACAATGACCCAAAACATACAGCCAAAGCAACTCAGGAGTTTACTAAAGCAAAGAAGTGGAATATTCTTGAATGGCCAAGTCAGTCACCTGATCTGAACCTAATTGAGCATGCATTTCACTTGTTGAAGACTAAACTTCAGACAGAAAGGCCCACAAACAGACAGCAACTGAAAGCAGTTGGAGTAAAGACCTGGCAGAACATAAAAAAAGGAGGAAACCCAGCATCTGGTGATGTCCATGAGTTCAAGACTACAGGCTGTCATTGCCAGCAAAGGGTTTTCATCCAAGTATTAAAAATTAACATTTTATTTTCAGTTTTTTAATTTGTCCAATTACTTTTGAGCCCCTAAATTGAAGTGATTGTGTTAAAAAAAAAGGCTTTACTTCCTCACTTTTTTATGCACAGAACCAAAATTAGAAAAAGTTGTCTGTCCAAATATTTATGGACCTAACTGTAAGTCAGCCCAGGCATTCAAGGTGGCCAAAACCCCAACTCCAGGAAGATCCCCGGGTGAAGATGGCTGCACAAGTTCCGGATTATTCTAGGTATCATTCACCTTTGTACTATTTTAACCAGCCTCTAAACATAGAGGGGCAATCTTTGGACAGCTTATATTTGGATCTTTGTACACAAGTATAGATATTACAGCTTTTTGCTACATCCTTAGATTTAACAAGCATTTGAAGCAAAATTAAAGTGTGCTCCCAGTGCCTAGGGTTTTCCAATAAAGTGCATTGCAGATTTGCTCATTATGGCAGTCTTATCTGTCAAAGCATCCATTTTCAGTCCTGTGATATTCCTCATTATTGCTGCTATTTTCGAACAGCGATTTCAGGGTTAGGAGGTCTTTCAATCAAATAGAATTAGGATTGTGACTCAATAGTGGCGCTAAACTGCAGACTAAAGTCATAGTAATATAAATATGAAAGAGTGATTAGATGAACAAAATTTAGATGTTTACTTTTGTATATATTATGATGGGCCAAAAAACATACTGGTCAGATGGGCAAATGTACTGAGAGGTGCACTACAAATTGATAATTCTGTGTAGATGTAATGTGCTAAGTGTGTAATTTTATGTATCTGTTTGCAGGGAGAAAAACAGAACACAGGAAAAAAGTTTGCAATTTTTACTATCTGGCAGGTAGGAGGATGTATTATAAATGGTAACTAGGGCACACACCATTTTTTCAGACAGTTATATTTACACAATGAATGTGCTTCTATTGTCTGGTGGTGCAGCCAATAGGAACACCTATCTGCTCATAACACCGCTTTACAAACTTTTTTAAAAAAAGAATAAAAGATCATTTTGTTTAATCTTTTCATTTGGAATTGGTTACCTTTCTTTGATGATATGATCCAACTTATAAGCTGGCTTGTTCTCTCTAATTCTGTCTACTGCATCCCATTCCTGTTTTCCATATGCTTTACGTAGCCGACGTACAAAGACCTTAAAAATAAACACATAGGTAAATTCTTTGTATGGTCCCATTTTATACATTTATGGAGTGCTTAAATCTGTATTATAAGATTTATCATGGTACATATTAATTTGTGGTAATCAGCCACTTTCTGTTAGAGGAAAATTGTGGAAGTCTTTAAATCTTATTTTTAGGTAGGTGCACATGTAGAAATGCACTCTGTTATAATGAACATTTCAGGAGGGGCTTTAGATCAGTAAGAATTTAGTCACAATATAAAAAGTTGCCCAAAAATTATATCGTGCAATACAGTCCGACTCCAAAGGCACTTAATATACATCACAGGCCTATGCCTGCATCAAGCACTGAAAGACTGGATCAGTGGATTTGTCATCAACAACACAAAAATAACTGACATACATATTTCATTGCTCAAATTACTGGTTTGCCTTTTTCATTTTAGTGAAAGATCCTTTATGAGCAACTTACCTTATATTCTCTGAATTTTCCCACGATAGGCTCATGCAGCAAAAACTTGATGTCCTTCAAAAGGTAGAATGTACGAGGGGCTGTGGATCCTTTGTTGACTTTTTTCTTATGCTTAGGCTCATGGGGATAGATGCCTTTAAGGATACAGAGACGTCTAAAAGAAGTAAAAAAAAGAATTAAGTTCAACAGATCCATTTATACCAGTAACAAAAAAGCAAAGCAGAATAAAAAATATTCACATATATTATACAGACACTTCCTTTTTGTGTTAAGTGAATTCTTACAAGCTGTTATTGTCAACTGGCTGCAGGTCCCAGTACAGGTAGTTCCCCGGGTTACATACGAGATAGGGACTGTGGGTTTGTTCTTAGGTCGGGGACCACCTGTAATTACTTCTTTATGTACCCCAGGATGAACAAAATTTTCTTTTAAGCTCTTAACTAAGTAATGAGGGTACAACTCAAACATGTTGTACCCACACTGCTGCATATATACCTTGGTGTTTTGTTGCTGGAAACAATCTTTCATGATCATTTTGAGCGACAGATGAATGAAAAAGCCCTGTACACACAGCACTGTTCTATGGAGAGGAAAGGGGGGAAAGATGAGCAAGTGATACCCCGCTCTGCTCTCCTTCCTTGACTTCCATAGCAGTCATTGCCAATAGCCGTTCATAGATCCAATAAGTGGTATCCAATAACAGTATCAGGTGACTGGCATGACTTTTCGCCTTGATCGATGAATATCTGACCTATGTACATAGCCTAAGTGTGGGATTTAAAGGATGTAAAATATCTAAGGGATAGTGGGCAAAGGTACTGAAATAGTTTATTGATAAATATTTGAAATGATCATTGCATAAATATACATGTTTAGGTTAGCAAAGCATGCTTGCCATTAATTAGGAGGAAAAGACACGAAATCTCAACTCAAAGAAGTGCTCAACCCAGAATTATTTTTAAGCTTAGTGGGAAGAAATTGTAGGTGGGTGGCAGCCCCTGTAATGTGACCCAAATCATCAGTAACCACCAAAAAACAGCCGGGTGGTTGCTAAAAATTGCCAGGGTGGAGCACTCAGCTAAAAGGGCCTGGGGAGAACACTGAAGAATAATTTTTTTGCTCCCCATAATAACTAGTGTCCAGGAACAAACATGGATTCACTGTGGATAGATATTAAGCGTAGCCTTTTCAATACCCTGAGCAAACAACCCTTCACTTCCCATCCAAAAGGGGTAAAAAATGAACAAGAAAAGCATTTGGCTTATTTTGGAGCCCATCAGACAGAAGAGAAGACAATGCTTATCATTGGGCAATTTATATTACAGTCTAGCAGAATAGCAAGGGTACTGTGCAGAACACCCCCCCAATTCTTACATGCTCTAAAAGCTAGCAGTGATAGTTGTAAAAAGACCCAGAACACACACTTTTACTACATCCAGTATACATTCTGCAGGTTCTAGGAGGCCACTGTGTAGCTGTGTAAAAAGAAGTCTGCACAATTAGCCTGTCAACCCTGGATGTTTATGACAGTGCAGTGACATAAGGTTTCAGCCTTTTCAAGTAGAACTGATCTACCCCAAACAAAAATTGCCCAGCTAAGATAGGTCTAAGGAAATCACAGACATATAATACTGTAATTACCCAATCTTTATCACAATAATCTCAAACATGTGGGCAGCTTAAAAAGCTCCTTTGATTAAAGGAAAGCAATTCTCACAATCTCAAACATATACACTGACAGCAATTTTGAACACTGTATAGCAGATACGTGTGTTTGTTCTACAGACATCTAAATAGGCCATACGTATACAATTGCTGACATGATATCAGAGAGATATACCCTTACATACTGTCAGTACAGTAAGTCATAGGGTGTATCTTTAGGAAAGAGAAAATAAAAACACAACATTTTGAGATTGAGGGGTGAAAACTACTGATTGTATTTGAATGTGATCTATAAACATGTCATGCTGATAGCGCATTCCTCTTTTTCTTGTCCTGGTGTTAAAGTACAGCAAGTGAACGTAAACTTTTGCAGAATAACCGATCAGACAGAAATAAAGATTGACTAGTTTCAGGTTTATCCCCTAGGTCAGGAATCTACATAGAAAAAATACACAAATAAGAGAAATATTATTTTTAGATTTTGACCTAAATTAGGCAAAATAATTTTTACAAACCTGAAATCTGGTAAGCTCAGCTGGAGTTTCTTTCGGGCCTTGTTTCTTGTAATATAGTTGGTGGCTGCACCACTCTCGTACTGAAAGAAATGCATTACATAATTTTAGTGACAAATATGCTGCCAACAAGAGGTGACATTACCTGACCATTTAATTAGTGAGGTCAACATTGAATCTCTTACATTTGCGGTATATAACATTTGATTTACTGTATCACAATCAATATTTTATATATAATAGACAACTCAATTGTAATTAAGGTCAATTACAACGTGTTGGTGCATGAAATACTTGTCTATCACAAGAACTGGTTTAATTCAACCTGAATATTATAAGAATATACCATTGAGAACAAAAAATGGTGCATGGCTGGCATTTGATGGAGGTGCTATTTCCTACAGCACTATTCCTTAAAAGTAAAAATTGATACTTGACTGGTATCCAACTCACTTTTGCTCCAAGGATGTTAAAATAACACACCACTACCTAAAAGTGGTAAACAATGTCTGTTCTACAGCAAAACATACCTACCGGTCCGATCGTAATCTTTTTAAAAACATACACTGAGCTTGCAAACATTTGTGTTTTATCCCTAAATATTTTATTTTTAGTGAAGGCCCCTCCCCTGCAGAGGCAAAGACTAAATGGGCTGCTACTGCACATACCTGAACATGGACATGTGCAGAAGCTTTTCTGCAATGTAAAAAGAAAAAAAAAGGGCGGCCAATCTTTTACATGCGCATTGAGTGTGTCACTTTTTTTTCAGTGCATAAAGAAGAAAAATAAAGTTGCGCCTACTGGTTCCTCCGCGTGGGCGCAGGCATGGAAGTTAGTTGTGGAGGGATCGAGGGCTCTGCCATGGGGGCCTTTTTCCTATGCACCCTGCCAAAGCTGCCATCTTCACCGACAAGTTTTCTGGGTACATTGTAAATGCCTTTTGCCATTGGACAACCAGCGACAATTCAACCTATGTGGGTGCACAGGAGTTACGTTGTCTCCATGTCAATGCTCAGGGCTATAAGAAATAGAAATGGGCTCTGCATGGCACATGCACGCACATTGTAGGCAAAAAAACAAAAAGCCACCCGAAGAATGGGGAAGGTGATTTAGCAAGAGACATTGTATGTCTTTGCTGCAAAAAAAAACTCTTTATTTTCTCATGACTTTGGGTTTACTTTACCCAAGTGAAGAAATTTGGGGAGGGGATAAAGGGGCAAGAATATGTTCTTACTGGGAAGATTTCCCCTTTGCATACTGATAGAATTTAAAACCTGAAAACATTTTAAATGTTGATAAATTGTTCTTTATGGTGTGAATCCCACCTCTGCAGTGTAACCCAAAAAATACTTATTTTAGCCCTATCTCGGAGATCCTCGGTATATGGCATCACACATTCTTTTATGTGGCTATGATACAGGTACGTGACTTGCCCCACTTACCCCTAGGGCTGTGATCACTAAGAATAAGGCCCCAGCCAAAGTAAATAAAGGACCGAGTGCTGTGCATGTGAAGGCAAAATAAATGGCCAACATATTTCACTAGAGATAGATCTCTAGAGGGGCTAAAGGGAAGTCTTCCTATACATAGGTGACACAAGGGGGTTAGCTGTGGAGTAGTTTATTTTTGTACAATAAATAGGCAAAATAGCTGTCAGATTAATTTTTTTTCTTTTACTTCCTGTTCCAGAGAATCAGCAGGAAGTAAATGAAGATTTGTAAAAAGTTAGAGCACACAATGTTTGCCTATCATTATCAATGGATCACACAATCATTTGGTGTACACACTACATTTGAGTGGGATTTGATGCCAAGCTGTGCACAATGCAAACAGCGATGAATGAGCTTTTAGTGAAACCTGTATAACAAGCAGCACTTAGTTACTACTGGAACATTTGTCCCCATGGCAAGATTTCTTCTCACTTCCTGTTCTTGTGTATTCTATAAATGCTTTTATACACCAATAAGCGTCATTTAGAGAAAACAGCCGTGTATACAAAGCACATGTGGAGGCCTCATCACTCCATGCCGTATAAACAGCACGCAGGCCGCCGTGATCTGCCCCTAGCGTGGTGTATATACGTGCTGGTACAAGAACATGCTACATACATGATGTGTATTACATGACACCGGTATATGACAGATAAACATATAAGAACACGTGTCGTACCTTCTTCTTCTCTAAGCCTCCCATCTTGTCTCTCTGCTCCCCCCACACACACACGTGTAGTCTGCACGGTGCGATCAGGACCTTTCGGACTGTCTGTCACAGTGCCTGATGAAAACCATACCAGGCACATGCAGAACGCCTCAAAGCAGGGACCTTCTTTGCACGAGTCGCCTTACACTACATCATGCTGCAGTCTGTGTAATACAACTTCCGGGGTGCGGCTCATCTCTGAGCTTGTGTTTGATAAAACTTAATAAAGTCTTCTTAGCTGAAGAACATAAATGTCATCATTCACATATATATTACAGAAAGTTGTCTAACATTAGCGGGAAAGGTTTAAAATAAAGATAAATGTGTAAACCCAATTACTAAACATAACTTTTTATGCTAATACGACTTTAAAAGTTATTTCCAATACTAAAAATACAATAAAATAATAATTGTGGTGGTTCTCCTTGTAACAAATGACAGTGACAACGCTCTGCCCCAGTCTCCTAATTGTCCTGTTGTGTTGTCACTCTCCTTAAAGCAGCTGTGCGGACATAATTCAGTGTTCGGGCTCATAATATAATGATGTGCATCTTATACTGGAGCAAGTAGGCTGGAAGTGGCTGAAAATGGACACAGGATTGCCAGGATGATGGAAGGAGAAAACAGTATTTTACTTTAAAATAAACAAAAGAAGGCAACTTGAAGTAGAGCTCATAGTGATCTGCAGGGGATGTGTAAAAGCCGTACAGTTTTTTAGCTGGCAGATTTTACCTAATTTCATGAATGTGAGACCGGGCAGAATAGGAAATGAGCAGTAATTTTCTTGAAAGATGAACTGAAATGAAAACAGCCATGGAAGGGGTTGAATGAAAGGGGGCAACATTTACACATAGATACCTTCTCATCAAACCTGTCAGCCCCAACATATGGAAGCTGCCAGTTATAGTTTGTTTTTCACGTTGCATACATCAGATCTTTAACCACTGACCTTGAAGCTCCGTCTCAAAGCTGCATTTTATCTGAACAATTACAGAGCATTACATTTATCACAATACATAAAAAAAATACCCATTACATTGTTTGGGGAAAACATTGTACGTTTTCTAAAATTAGGGTGTGAAAGGGCTCTTGTAAAATATTGCAGCTTAACAGTCCTTACATACAGCCAATGTGTTCATTTGTATAAAGTACATAGTACAATAGCTTAAGTTTAAATGTATCCACAGAGGAATAAATGGAAGAGAGTCCAAGGACAAACAGCTTCTACAATGATTGTTGTCTTTAGAGACCCCATAATGCTGTGTTACCAATGCCAAAGGTGCATCCTGTATCAAATGTGTTTTTAAAAAATAAATACAAAATATCTATTTAGAGTAGAAATAAAAAATGTAAAAAATGGTTAAAATAAAACTGTCCCAAAATATATGCATTGTAGTTTTACTTTAGAGGGCGCTCCTATACTTTTATGTGGTTGGCCTGGAGCCAGCAGTTGCTTACGAAGAACCATTGATTACCCTTTTGGCACTTAAAACGGTTCAGTATTCATTAACCTGGGTCAAACTATTAGAAGTATTAAAAACTCAGAAGTTAAAAAGTAGCCTTTTAAAGTAGAAATACAGAAACTTTTTAAAGTGCCAACTTGTTTATAATTGTGCAAGGTTCAAAGCTTTGTGAATCATTAACCTGGACAGGGCAGTCAGCTGGGCAGATTTTTTTGGCTAAACAACAAAAAATTCAAGGCCTTCATCCTGCATATAATTTGGTGGGCAAAATGTGCTGAAATATCTCACGTGTAGTGCTAAAATGAGAGCTAAATTATGAAATCGTTTTATATTTAGACAAAGGAATTGCAATTCATGTATTTTGGGGTATGCTATTTAGTTCCTGTGACTAAGGCAAATAAGTGTCATCCCAATTTTTGGAGAAGGTAGCCATGCAGAGCAGATGTAAATATTTAATTGGTTAACCACATCTATTAGCAAATTAAATCATCTACAGAATTCTACTTTATTAAAGGCTTCACCTCAGAGGTTACTTTATTCTTGTTCTAAAGAGGAATTGGTAGGTTTTACTATTGTATAGTATTTTTTTGCAGTTACATACTATCATGCTTCCTAGGAACCTGTCACCACCTTGGCCCCCAGTCTCTGCAATCTTCTGCACATATGCAGAAGCTACATTGGCCCCAGCACCCATGTTTATTCTTAGCAGGTTTGGAATGCAACCCAAATATACACAGCAAAAAAACAAAAAATCTACCTGCTAATACTTTTTTTTATTGTGATTTAGATTTCCGATCATGGCCCAACATGTAAGGCTATCCAGTCAGTGGTTCATTCTGCACAGTGGTAGACCATCGGTGTCTGTGCCATAGCCATGGAATGGTTGAACAATTTAGCCCAAAAATTGATAGGAATTAATAGCTTTGGCCAGTTTTATTAAAATGACAAGAAATGAAATAAAGTGCTAAATGTTTCTTTTTTTTTATAAATATTCAAAAAGGCTACTTTTTTATTAGAATAAGATTGGTGACAATATCTGGCAGTTCAATCAGTGCAAAAACAAATACAAACAGTTAACACAACACAAGGAAAGTTACAGAATTACATTTGTTTTTAATTCAGTGAATTCTCCCATGATCTTCATTATATATAAAAAAAAAAAATCTGCATATAAACACTTGCAAGAATGCAGCTATAAACCATATGTAAGTAAGGCATTTTAGGAAACATTGGGACGTTGTTAGGGTCCTGGGTATACCCCAAATGTGGTAAAATAGTGCCACAGTGAACATAGCTTCTATGCTTCCCTTTTGTTTTGTCTTTCCATTGGTGACCATTTCTCTCCCTTTAAATTTAGAGTATTGTTAATGTGTATATAGAGAGACAGTCTACACGGGGTACAGGGTCCTCTACTACACAATAGAGGGAGAGTCTACATGGGATACATGGTCCTCTACTACACTACAGAGAGAGTCTACATGGAGTAAATGGTCCTCTACTAGACAATAGAAAGACAGTCTACATGGGTTTACAGGATCCTCTACTAAACTACAGAAAACAGTCTACATGTGGTAAAAGGGTCCTATACTACACAACAGAGAGACAGTCTACATGGGGTACAGGGTCCTCTACTACACTAGAGACCGTCTACATGGAGTACAGGGTCCTCTACTACACAAGAGAGAGACAGTCTACATGGGGTACAGGGTCCTATACTACACAACAGAGAGACAGTCTACATGGGGTACAGGGTCCTCTACTACAAAACAGAAAAACAGTCTGCATGGGGTACAGGGTCCTCTACTACAAAACAGAAAACCAGTCTGCATGGGGTACAGGGTCCTCTACTACACTATAGAGAGACAGTCTACATGGGCTAAAGGGCCTTCCATTACACTCTCTGCGTAAGTTTAATTAGAAAACCAGGATGTCTGTTATACAGATGGATAACTATTCTCTCCTAGTCCCAAGAATTTAACACTGTGATCCTCTGTAGGAGGTAGTAGTGGCACACCAAAGATCCTATTTGTATGAAGAACAGAGGACAGAGACCCAGATTCCAGGACTTGGTATGCCCCCAGTAGGAAACCCTTGCATCAACAACTGTCCTGAGATGAAGTGCTGGCTAAATAATAATTACATGTACAAATATATGATCAGGTACACATGTGCATTTAAGAACTGCATTCTGACACATATTATATTATTAGTATTACCCATTACTCTGACTGTATATGGGCAAAAAGTTCATACGCCGCTTGGCACATTGGGTTACTCCAGTTTCTTATGAACTGACTATTTGAAATAGAAGCTTTTTTTTTGTTTATTTAAAAGTTATTGAACATAATCTAGTATTAGGTTTCTGAGCAAGGTGCAAGTTTACAAAAAATTGTCAAAAAGTATCCAAAATTTAAATTACTATTTGGCTCCAACAACTTAAATCTACAAGTTTCCTTGACATTAAATATATACTCCATGGTCAGTCTATGCCACCAGTTTATATGATATCCAATCAGGTTCTTGTAAAGGTTACTGATCTACCATCAAAATTGTAACTAGTGTGCTGCCATTTTCAGGTCTGAGGTACTGCATAAAGTAAATTGTCCCTGGACTGGTAAAGCAGATTTTACTGCAAGCTGTAGCAACACCCTCTTCCCACCACCATTACTGCATCAATGACAGTTAAGATGCTACTGTGTTATTGATGAATGTGCTGAGCCAATAATGCCAAACCTAGTCGAATTCATACTTAGTATTATGCTTGGTTCCTGGCTAGTTGAGTCATATGCTGGATTCTCAGAAGGTGAGCACCAACTTCTCTTGCAGAATCCATTCCAATTCGAAGTCATGTGAAAGTGTTACCCTCACCTCATAGGATTTCACAAGGCAGAACAGACTACTAACTAGTAGTTACTTGTAGTAACCCAGTGGGGAAGCAATTCGCCGTAAAGAAATCTTACCTAAAAGAGATTAAGAAACTGGCATGTGATTCAACTGGATAAAGTATCTAAACTGGATCATCCTTTTTAGGTGGATAAGACCTTTAAATTTGTGAGGAGGTTTAGCAATATCTGTTATCACTAGACTTCCCAAACTTGATCAATGGGGGAACTGAATTTTCGTCTCATTTCCTGGTTGACGACAAGTATGCATACCAGAAGAAAGCTACCAGATTGGCAAACAGCACTCGAAACTGAAAAAAAAAAACAAAAAATTAAAATTATCACAAATTTGTTTTCCTAATTAAAATTCTAATTTATAGAGACCAAGCTTTTTTTATATACAAAAAAAAAACACATTATATATAACATTACATATGGGAAAAAAAACATTAATTTAAACTTTCATAAAGTGACCCCCACAGTATTGATGGAAAGAGTCAGACTCCAACGTTCCAAGTGCAGCCTCCATGGTAATAGTTCAGTTATCTTCATGTGATTACAAGGCACAACTGCAGCCATGGTATAAACTTCTGTATATTTGCCCTCATATGGTCTATCAGTAAAATAATGAAAATACCCTTGTTTTCTTCATTTGTAACTGATCAGATTACCAGATTATCAGTTTTATATGTAAAAATAACCTATTAATTTGGCCTGGCCCACCTCCTAAATAAAGCCAATTTTAAAATACATAATCTTAAAAAAAAAAAAAAAAAATCTATTAATTAAATTAATTAATAATAATCTATTAATGTCTATAAATTAATCTAATAATGTCTGATAATTGGAGGACATTAGTAAGGGTACCTAGGTAAACATCCATACATACCATCAACAGTCTAAAACAAAACAGCATACTGTAACAGTACAAAAACAAGGACCCAGGATGGCACATTAGAACCGTGGTCGCCAACCTTTTGGACCGCACGGACCACTAAATTCCTAATTTTAAATCTTGCATATGAGCGGAGAGCTGTGTGTCACTCAAATGGGAAGAAACTTCCCCCAGAGTGACGTGATGATGACAGAACCCGCCCACTCTCCCATCGCAGGCTCCGACCTGCTTGCTAAACATCCAGGGGGGACAGTAGCGCAGGGCTGTGACTACAGAGGGACATGATCAGCGGGGTCAGGAGTAGGGGTATGCACCGGCCAGGTAATTTTTCTGTGGACCACCAAAATTTTCTCTTGTACCACCCTTTGGCGACCGCTGCATTAGATGATGCATACCTGTACCGGAATGTAGTTCACATTGATGAACTGAAAAGGTGTCCAGACTTTCCAGTTCATTACCAGAGCTGACCAGTAACTGTCCTTCAGTTTCCTATTTAGCGAGTTCAGGTTTTTGCCCTAAAAGACACAAGTGTAACAGGACATATGGTCATAGCTTCGATCAAACAAAACCACATCAATCTAATTCAAAATATCTTTGGTGAACCAATTGCCACCACGTTAGGCTCATATAAAGTAAAATATAATAACGGAAGCATTTAAAATATGTCCAGACCAAAAAAAAAACATGTTCACTGAATATGACACCACAGACAGAGCAAGAGACACTCACTTCTAGGAAGTTCATTACAATGAAAAAGAGAAAGAGAAAGGCTGGAGCAATTATTAAACGTTCCAACAGGAGCCGGCGCAGTCCTGCCATTGGTGTAGAAGAAGGGACCCCTTGTTCCAAGAACAGGTAGAAGTAGTGAGACAGGGGGCCTGTGAAAAACAATCTAAAAAAAGACAAAAACATAATTGTTATATTCCTGTACGCAGCAAAATAGTAACGGTTGTATGTCTAGCAAAAAGTGCTTTCCATGATATAACATCTAACATGTCCTCTGCTGTGCCAGACATACAGCTCTCTAACCAGCAAAGCTTACTCTCCTTATGACTGTTACTACTTACTGCAGCATTTATAACAACACCTATTGGCAAAAGCCCTTCTAAAATGTGGCTGTTGACAGCTGTGTTAAACAAAATCATTGTAATGATGGTCCATCTACAAAGTTACACAAATACCCTTTAAGCCTCCACGGAAATTCACTTAAAGCAGCTTCCTGTGATGATGCGGCAACCATGCTAAACTACTCCTGAATTCAGAGAGTTGTCACTCTCATCTAGGATGTGTTTGTATGTACTACAGTGGGATGAAATAGAATTGAGAGAAGGCATAGCTAGCGGCATGGTCATTGCTGATTTACAAGCCTTTAGATGATCAGTAAGCACCTGAACTCCTGCCCATTGATTCCTCACATCATTGCCTGAAACCCTCCTTTTATGATCTGCAGTCTCTGGGAGGGGGAGTGTGTGAAGAACCAATAAAGGAGCATTTGGCTCAGGCAGGGAAGGTTAAGCAAGCAAGTTTTTGCCTAACTTGGTAACTGGATTTTGGATCTGCCACTGAGAGATATGCAATCTGCCATTTCATACCTGGTTGGTGCCAATAACCTGCATTTACAACCTCCTGAATCACTGACCCAGAATGAGTTTACAGCTCAGGGGTCCAATTGTCATGCAGTTTTGGGCAGGCTTGTTTTAGCTGTGTGACTGAAAAGATCAATTACAGGTAGTCCCCGGGTTACATATGAGATAGGGACTGTTCTTAAGTTGAATTTGTATGTAAGTCGGAACAAGTACAATATTTTAAAAAATGCATTTAGCTTAGGACAGATGTTTGTCTCAACATATATTAGGCAGCATGGTGTCAGTTACTGTGTACATTTCTCACTGTGAGTTAATCACAAAGCAAAAAAAAAAAAAAAAAAAACTTTATGGAGCCCAGACATTCATTAACTTCTGGAGCAAGCTGTGCTTTGATATGTAAAAAGAAACAACTGCAGAGATTGTCTTGGTCATTAAAGGGTTACAAGAGCTTGCAGAACAGCAAAAGATTTCTGGAGCAGAGAAGGCCCCGTTTGTATCTAGGAGTCGTCCGTATGCCGAATATCCTTAACTCGGGGGCTACCTGTACATCCGGACAGAATGATTTACAATAGGTTCAGTAATAGTAGCTTATTAATAGTACCACATCTCTGAATGGTAGGTCTGCTGAACATTGCCATTCTAAAAAGGAAACATTTGACAGTGGGGCCCACTACAAAAAAAAAAAAAATACAGTTTATTTTTATTCCCTGGTATTTGAACTTGCAGAGTAAGCATGGGGAACTTCTGACCTAGAAAATGCTATGAACTAAAAGGACCTTTAGGTGAATAATTAAACACAAACACAGAGGGGGTATTTAAACTTTTCTATATAATCAGGCCTAAGAGTAGATTGTGCAACAGAAGTTTCATAAAAGATTGCAGCATAGGGGCTCACTGAAGTCTCAATTCTTTTTATTTCTCTATAGTCCCATACCCCATATTATGATTTATGAATAATTTGTAGATTTGTCATTAGGAGTAAGCATACTAAAGGACGCTAAAATTGTTTTTTTTTATCAAAGGCAGAAAGAACATATTAGGCAAACATATAAGACAGTATGTACAAAACAAAAAGCTACCAATATCCTATACAAAACCACAAATGACTATATAACGGGATGCTACACAGAAGAGCTATATCACCCCAGGTTACTGAGACCACAATTTTCCTCTGATTGCTGGGTTGATATTGTTCATCTATGGATTTACGGTGGGATTGCCATTGCAGGCCTGCAAGTGAAAGCTGAGGGTAATACAAATGAGAAGACAATAACTTTTATATAGTTTTTAATTAAAAACAAAAGTCAAAGCTGTTGCAATGGATACTTTTATTAAATAATGTATCTTATTTCCTTATAAGCCAATCCATAATTAACAGGCTCACCCATAGGCGGCGAAACGGAGAAGAGCGACCAGGTCCACATTTTCAGTTGTAGATTTGGTTTTGCGCCTCTGCTCGATCTTCTGTGAAAGCAAGTTCCCCAAAGCAGACAAAATTCCGCTGCACAGACAAGTTATTTCATGGTCAATCATTAATTAAAATTCCAGGGAAAAAAAGGACTGTGACAAACAAGACAATTTTCCTTGAAAAAACAAGCAGTTCGGTTACAAAGAATTTGATTTAATCAAATTCACAACTAATGTTGGATATATAGGAACTTTATGCATTGTAGTCACAGATGATGGCCCAGCTGCTTTACATTTATAGAGATGGGTTATTTCTTACAATACCAGTATTTAGAAAATGTAGGTATTACTTCCGGCATTTATTTAGAACCGACATTGTGCAGTAATTCCTGGAGTAGGTCCACTGTTATCAGTCCCGGTCCTATAAAGTAGAATACAACCTTTTGTCCAGAGCACAAAATAGGGCCAATCTGCAGTGTTCTCCCCGGCCCCTTTTAGCTGGGCGCACCACCTGGCACTTTTCAGTAAGCACCCAGCTGTTTTTGGGTGGTTACTGATGAGCTGGGTCACAATTCAGGTGCTTCTACCTGCCTAGAAATTCTTCTCACCCAGCATAAATTTATTTCTGGGTTAAGAAATGAATCTGGGAGGAAGTAAGTTACCTTCTCAGTATGATTGTGAATTGTGGGGAGAAATAGAACACCCTGATTAAAACCACATAAAAATACAAAGGCAATACTAACCCCATGGCCCTCGGGATTCCAGTGGGATCCACAGCTGCAAGGACAAACAGCAAGCCATTTATCCACCCCTCATATACATTCTGTTACAAGTAGCGTAGAGGGAAACTCGGGGCACAATAACCGTACTGTGGTTAAAGCAGAAACTCATTGATTTGATGTCAGATTGTCTGTGCTGAGATTAATACAGCTCCTGATGTATTTCCAGGCCACTTAGATGTGGACACTGCAGGTCTCTTAGACCCCGGCGCCCTGCTCATGTCTTCTCCCTCCTATTCACAATACATACAGCCCCAGGCTTCACTTTATTATTGGCTAAAGAGGAGGACAACAGACACCATGGCAGTGCTTAGATCCAAGGGGTCCAATACAGGAGAAAACCTGAATAGTGGAGGTTACTTATTAAAGAAAATTATTGAGTTGCTGCATTTAACACTGGGTTTTTTGAACCTAGAATCCAGCTTTGAAGCACAACTCCGGATTTTTTTTTCTTTTGCACAAAGTAGGAAAGAGTTTTTTTTACAGTTCCCATATCACCAAAAGGAAATCTTCCCTAATGTCCTGTCCCAATACCACCCTGGCATACATGGCATTTCCTGTACAGGTAATGAGGGGAAATCTTCCCATCGGGGACACAGATAGGAAAGAGAACCCTTCCTGCAAAAAAAAAAAACAAAAGTTTCTTCTTAATCTAGGACCTGTGGTATTGAAATGGTTCCTACATATTCTGGGCACAATGTTAGACTTGTGTAGTGTATTAAATAAAGGACAGGATAAAGCAACAAGTATTATTCCATGAAGGTGTAAACTGGATTAAATGATCCAGCATGCAAGCATCTTCCCTGTCAAGTCTGTCTGTCTGTCTGTTCCCCCTTGTTGCATTCTGTGGTTCCTTCTGCCAGATCATACATCACTACTGTATTCAGGTTCAGTGGACCAAACCACAGAAAGTGCCGGGGGGCTACACTATCCGACACTACCTCAAAGCTTGGACAAGCAGAGATTGGGGACAACTTCCCTAAATGACTCATCTCTAATACCCCACAGCAATGTATATGTATGTATATGCCAGAATGAGGATGATGAAAGAATGTTTACTTGTGGGTGCACCAGATATCCCAGCATGCCTTGTGTGGGTGCACCAGATATCCCAGCATGCCTTGTGTGGGTGCACCAGTCCCAGCATGCCTTGTGTGGGTGCACCAGCAGTCCCAGCATGCCTTGTGTGGGTGCACCAAAAGTCTCAGCATGCCTTGTAGGGGTGCACCAGCACTCCCAGCATGCCTTGTGTGGGTGCACCAGATACCCCTGCATGCCATGTAGGGGAGGGGTGCCCCAGCAGTCCCAGCCCTGTGAAGTTACCTGGTCAGTGACTTGGTGAGGACAGGCCGGCTGTGCAGGAGCTGTAGGTAGGTCCTGAGTAGCAGTGTGTGTAGGGGAACATTGCCTGAGCCCCGGGTGAGTTTGGAAGCAGCTGGCATCCTTCTCCCCTCTCCTCACACCTGCCGCGGCTATAGTGAAGGGCGATACCAGACACACTTAGGCTCCTCCCATACAAGTCGTGCCCCCTGACGTGTCCCCGCCCACTTCTACACCAGACTACCCCATATCTGTACTTTAGGGTGTAATTCATAGTGAGAGGTGAATTCATATATCCTGCAGATGTACACACATAGAATACAACACTCAGGGAAGTAAATAAAAAAGTGTGCATTGTTTTGCCTCTGTACTGCACTTTAATGACGGTCCCTAACAAGGGAGCAAGCTGATTGGTCAGAGAACAGTGGCATGGTAAAGTGAGGTGACGGTAGACAACAATACAGTAAACATCGCGATAACCGGGTGACTGGGGGGCGGAGACTGTCTCCTGTGGTTGGCTGTTTGCTGTAAAGTAGCCTGGAAATGATTGGCGCGCTGTAGTGGGCGGGTCGGAAAGAAGTGGTGGCGGGAGTTTGCTGGCGCGGGAAGTGGATTGTGTTCGGAAATGGTGCTGCAGAACAGCGGTAAATACCGAGCGGAGCCCCGAGGGGACGGTGACAACCAGCAGTACGTACCGCGCTTATCTCTATGCTGCCGACACTACCGAAGCACAGGCACTTGTAGTCAATTCACTGCCACTTCACATCTTTTACTGACACTACTGTAAAATGACAACATTGTCTATAAGGAGAAGGGCCCAGGGGCATAGATTCATCCAGCAGTGGATAGACATACTGCAGTACAATTACAGTGTTACACTTATAGAAAGTAAAAGAAAACACAGTTAAATTTGTTATTGTAGAACATGGTTTAATACAAAAGCCCTTACTTGCTTACATATATTAGGTAGATGTTTATAGGACCTCTGCAGAGAGCCCTCTGCTTTCACAGGGCCAGGCTCCCCGTCATGTGATGGCAGCTCACATCTCTACTATGACTGTCACTGCTTGCCAGACAAAACTAACTGTATAACTTTGTAATCTCTTACTTTGGAATGTGTTTTACACTGGGAATGCCCTCTGATCACAAAGGATCCCCACAGAGGTCACAGCGGAAACTGTTTGCTTTAATGTTGTCTTACTATTTGAAACCTTGACCTTTAAAACTTTTTGTGCTCTGAATATAATGCCTTGATATAAAAGCCTCCTCTCTCCCTTGGAGCATGAAGTTCCCCTGGATTTTCCCGGGTGCTGGGCAGTAAGTAAAGCACCGGCCGGTTTCTTTTTTATAAGGTGACGGCTGTTTTTGTTTGCTTGCATGAAATACTCCTCGGGACACCATTCCTTCCATTCACACCAACAATTTGTCCTGATGACCATGCATTGCACTTTGTCCTATTTCCGCTGACAGTGACGTGATCTTCATATCCCCGGCCCCCTGCACCAAGACACTCTAATATTATTATTTTATATTGCATTTTGTCCACTGACCATGGTCCTGTCCAGCTACACCCAATGCTGTTTGAGCTATTCCTAATTTGCTAACATGTCCATATATAGCATGAGACTGAAGTATGCTGGGAAATGTAGTCCCATCGCTGTTGCTAGGATTATTTTGAGGGTTCTGCTAAATCAATGTAACACCAGTCAGGGCTGGATAGTTGTTTGTGTTGTGTATTTTTTTCCCCATAACCATAACCTGTATAAGGACAAGTTTAGGAAATATGTTCATTCTTTCTCACTAGAAGTGAGAAACAGAACTCCCCCTTCCTGAATATTTGACTCCCTCTTGGGATTATTCTTCGTTCCTTAGGGAAGATTTTTCATCTGGCTCCGCTGCAAAGAGATTGGAACGCAGTCAGTGGACAGATAAAATTGATGCTCAGTATGGCTTCGAGAGGATTCGGGAGCCTGGAGAGAAAACGGGCTGGTTACTCAACATGCATCCAGTAAGTCAACTGCCCAATGATTTTACCATTTAGTAATTTGTCATCATTTCTCATCAGTTGTGTGGTATTATTATTATTATTAATAAACAAGATTTATATAGCGCCAACATATTACACAGCGCTGTGTATTGAACTGGTACCCAGCTTATGCAGCCTCCAGTGCCACCTTGGTAACAGTTGTGTATTTTATTTTTTGGGAATGAGATTCTTTCTCATTGTCGTTCGGTGGTTCTTAGTGTAAAGATGAATAAAAGGGCAGAGTTGCCGATTCATGTTATCACTTGTAATGCTTTGGGTTTCGTTAGTACTACAATAAACTCCTCAGGTCATAAATTATGTTTAATGCATTTGTTTTTCTGGTAACGTAAAGTATACAACTAGTTGGCAGACCTAAATGATGATGGAATCCCCTATATGAAGTTGTTCACCTATACTATACTGCATGTTTAACAATCCCATTTTTAGAACAATGAGAACAGTTCTGATGATCCTTTAAGCAGCATTACCTTTTAGCTTTACCTCCAAGGTCTCATTTGCTTACGTTTTACTGCACACCTAAACATATTTGAAATGTCCTACCTGTGTCAGGTAGCAGATTGTGTGACTTTTTACTTTTATTCAAATGTTGGCTTTTATGGAGGTTCTAATTTGTAGAAAAGGATATTCTTGGCTTTGTCTACACTAAACAAATACACTCGGCATTCACTGCTTGATGTTTCAGACAGAAATTCTGGATGAGGACAAACGTCTAGTAAGTGCTGTGGATTATTACTTCATACAAGAAGATGGAAGCAGATTTAAGGTGAGGTTTAAAATAATATCTCAATATTGCATGTGTCCATTTTTATAACATAGAAGCAGTAGGTAAGATACAGTATAGCATCACAAAGCAATACCGTACCAACAAATCAAAGTGCAGGACACAATACAGTTAAAGCTTCAGTTTATTTGTAATGCAATATACTTAAAAATCTATAATAATTCCTCCATAATCTGCCCAACAGTTCATGGTCGTTATTATCCATGAATTACATTGTCCATCTCCTAAGTTTGTGTTCCTCTACGTGTTTCGCTAATTTATATTCTTCAGGAGAAACGCCAAATACAGTTCAGTATACAATATGAACAATATCCCGGTCACATTATCCACAGTTTATATCATTGAGACTCTACTTTAGAAACAAAAACTAAACAATTTACAAAGTCACAAAACAAAATAATCCATTTATCACACACTATAAATCTGAGCCACATATTGGCCGATTTGTAAAATAATATGTTGGAAGAGATCGTTTATCTGATATAAAGTTTACAACAATAAATATACATGTTTCTCTTTTCTGTTTAAATTGGAATGTTGTAAAAAAATATATTATCTCAAATTTAGTCAGATTTTATGGCCATTTGCTAGTTTATCAGGGTCAGTCTTTTATCTAGGAGCTCTACCACATGCTTTACAGAAACAGCAGTGACTTTTTCTTCTGACACTGTCTGCTCCTAAAGGATGAGTGGCTATGACATCCGGTTTAGGGTGACCTGGTCAGTCATGAGCCTGACTGCTTCCATTCCATACACCAAACCCTATAAGCTTCACTTTTGTCAAAATAGTCAGTACCAGTATTTAATAAAATAAATATATAAAAAAGCAACGCCATGTCTTTGTGATTAGCTATTTAGGTATTTTTGGCAGTAAAAGCTTGGTCTTATTAAACTAGGAAAAGTTATTTTTATTGTAAACGGTCTGATGATATATTATTTGAAAAAAACTCTGAAAATCTGATTATTCCTGCAGGTTGCTTTACCATACAAGCCTTATTTTTATGTGGCAACAAAGAAGGTAAGCCCAGATTTATTCGTAATTTTATGGTTCGTTGCCTTTACTTTATTGGGGCACACAACATCATGGGACAGAAATGGTTATTAGCTTATTGTATTTAAAAAGTACACATACCAGTCTGTGTGATATTTTTTTTTTTTCAAGGCTGCAGAATGTTTGTCTACAGACTTAACACTGATATCTGTAAGGTGTAGTGACATTCTTTCCTGCTATTCCAAATTGAGGAATCATCTCACTGCTACTGTTTCTCCCTTGCAAACCCATGTGAAACTGAATTCCACTACAGTAAATTTGCTGCAATAACTTGCAGTTGGTCAGTGCCTGCTGTGACTGTCAGATTTACAGTTTCTTTATTCTGTGCTCGAAGAGAATATCTTTCTAAAGTCACAGTTGGCTATATTTACTGCCAGATTTAAAGAGACAAGTTCTGCGCTTTCATACAGTGAATCCTAAAACCTGATGACCATACTATGGTTTCTGATCTTGGCTCCTTTAGAAACTAAGAAAGTTCTAGACCTTTATGATGCACAAGTTGTTTGCCATTCTGCTTAAAGAAGATAGAAAACAGTCTAATGTATGTTTTATAAAGCTAAAACCATTTGCAGAGTCATTTCCCTTTAGGAAGATATTTCTTGCTATATCTATAGTAGACAGGGCTGTAATTCATTCTAACTAGTGGCCACTAAAATGTTAGCAGGTCCTACATTATGTCACAATTCTGCCTAGGAGGATCTGCTGTTGGCAGGTTCCTTACTGCTGTCATGCTTTTCCAGACTATAGCAATGTGGATTAAAGTGTACCTTAACTCAACATTTTCACTTTACATAAATAGGTAGACAACCCTTATATGTAATTGGAAAATGTTATTCATTTTTTATTTTTTTTTTATCTGCAACAACCTTTTTTACTTTTTTTTTGCAGCACCTCCTCTTTCAGTCACCTAGGCGATCAAGACTGAATGGGAGAGCAGAGCCTCCTGGGATACCTACACCACGCATCCTGGAAGGCTCTGGGTGCTCCTTCTGCACATGCTCTAATCTTGGACATATGCAAAAGAGCCATTTTTTGTAAAAAGGAAAAGAGATGCTGATCTTACACAAGCACAGTGAGATTAGCTCTCTTTTCTTTTTTTTTTTTTCCCCTATGTCACCTGATTTTGCACCTGCGCAGTGCAAGATCGCATTATGTGCCAAGAATATCGAGGAAGAAGGAAGTGAAGAATGAAGATGGCGGCGCGCCTTTCTTTCCCCTTTAAGTACATTTGCAGAAATATCCCATCAAATGCTGAAAACCCTCCTAGTGGAGTATCTATATCTCACAGTTTAAGGCTGGAAGCCCCTTAGTGATGGCTTTTGACTTTCTGGTGAACTAACACCTTTCTTCAGCATTAAGGTGCACCCCTGCTTCAAGCAATGTTTTTACTCTGATTATGGTTTCCTTGCTACAGTAATCTCTGTTTTCTCTCTACTATGAGTTCTAAAATCGGTATTTGGCAATTCTATGGCAGGATTATCAAATTTCCCAGCAGATTCCGCTGTTTGATTGAGTACTTCCTACTTAGAAATCCTTTTATTTACTTCTACTGTGGAAATCTGCACCTGACCTTTTTTTTTTATTTTGTTTGAAGATTTAGTCTATTATACTTCACCTTTGTTCTTGTGTGGTATGTGATTGTTGCATTAAATATGCTTAATTGTTGTTGATTTTTTTCTGTTACTTTGACAGGGTTGTGAGCGGGAAGTCTCATCCTTTCTTTCAAAGAAGTTCCAGGGAAAACTGGGAAAACTAGAGACTATTGCCAAGGAAGATTTGGATTTGGTCAGTTTGAAATAGTATAACAAGCATTAATATGTGTGTTTATTAAACTTTAAAATACATAATATAGTATGTACAACTCATCAATTTTTCTTGTGTATATTTTATTAGTGAGGGCGGTAGAAAGTCCACACAAGGTTTTGCACAAATGTTCCACTATGGTAGAAAGGTTAGCAAAATCTGATGGATAATACAGCTGTCTTCAGTTTGCTTTTAATAAATGTTTGAAGATAAACATTAGTGACACATCTGGTGTAACATATTTTCACTTCTTACAATCTAATACATACAATTTATCGGTATTTAGTATTGTCTCCCAGTTACCAAAAAGAAAAATACACCTAAAAATGACAGTTTAAATGGCTTTAGGCATCATCAGTAATGTGTTCAAAAGAAACCTGTAAAAGGTACTCTATCTTACTGAATCTGATTATAAGTTGTAAATTGATAAGCCACTTGGGATTTACAAGAAGTTAGCCGGAAATAATATAAATCACTTTTCTTGCTAGTATCTTTGTTTTTAATATTTTAGCTTCAATTCAATTTTTTGTTCCCACGGGTAGGTTTGCTAGCAACTTTATGACCTATTTCAGGTACATTTTGAGCTGTGATTCTCCAACATATTTTTACCTATTGAAAGAAAAAATGTAATTGTTAGGATGTATGTTAATTTGTATTCATGTTTTCTCATAACCAAATAAGTCCATTGATCTATTTGTTGTTGCAGCCAAATCATCTAGTTGGACTAAAAAGAAACTATATCAAGCTGTCATTCCATTCTGTGGATGACCTAATAAAAGTCAGAAAAGAGATCTCACCAGCTGTGCGGAAGAATAAAGAGAGGGATAATGCCAGCGACACATACACAACCATGCTTTCTAGGTACTTGCATGCAATTGATCCATTTGTAATTGTTGTCTGTTGTGCCTTGTTGTACACATTAAGGAAAACACATGGTTATTCTAGAGTAGCACTTTTTCTCCATAATCCTTGTAGACAGTTACCCGGCGAAGTGGCTTTGGCCACTTTCGGAAACACAAAAGACAGACTTAAAAGGCTGGTTTTAAAAGAAATGGCCACTGAAAACCAAAATTTGTAATGTATTTTTATTTTTTAAACAAATCTGGTTAATTTAAATTTATTTTTATTCTGCCACAAATGAGCAAATTGTGCCATTTGTTTGAAAATGCCAAATGTTAGTCATCTACATATGTATGGCAACGTAGCAAGAGATTCCAATAAATAGATTTGTATGCAATGTTGCAAAAAGCTTTGAGTGGGGTTAAAAGGCTGTTCTTTCCAAAAATGCAATAGTGTCAGTTGCCTAACACTCAAATAGTATCCCTTTGTCACATAAAGTAAAGGTAAAATGTTAACAATGATTCATGTAAAAATGGTGCATGTTACAAATGTAATGTAAATGCAGGTGCTTTAATACATTTGGTTGTTACCAATGTCTTTGGTACAGCATTTGTTATGCATCTGTATAACCTGTGTGTTTTTGTTTGCAGTGCTTTTACTGGAAACAACATGGCCCCTGAAGAAGAAGGCCCATCTAAAAAGATATCTGATCAGATGGAAAACCTAATAGATATGCGAGAATATGATGTCCCCTACCATGTACGCCTTTCTATAGATCTTAAAATACATGTGGTAAGTAAAAGCCAGAAAATGCATGTTAGGTGAACTAATTTAAATGCTGAAAATGTTTGATTCGCTGGGAGGCAGGGTCAGAGTTTCATAGCTGATGGTTCAAATGAACGAAAGGTATATGAAATTCCCATGATGGAATAAGCAATGCATATGGTGGTCTTGTTTCTGCACTCTTCATTTAGGGTTTCGCTAACTCTTCATTTAGGGTATATCAGCTAATGCATAGCTTCTTTATAGATGTATGTAATATTGAAAGATCCTTGTACTAGACTCCATCCACCCCACCTATGCTCATCTTTACAACCCATATGCAACTTTTGTTGCTAGCCAGCTTATTTTACATTCTCCATCAGTGTTCCTCAAACTGTTGTAGACCTATTCCTACTTGCCACCTCGTACAGGCACTGTATAGCAGAGCGCGTCCTCTCTGGTGGTGCTTGTGTGTTTTCAGAATTGACACTTTTACGATGATCCAAGTGGAGCTGGACGTGGGTGTAACTAAATGCTGGTGATATTGGGCATCATTTCCACAGACTACTCTTACCGATTCAGAGACTTTTATTTAAATTTTTGCCCTTTTTTTTTTTTTTTTTTTTTTTTTTTTTTTAATATAAAGGTTAGAAATCTGATTTTACATCTCTTTATTTTAAAATATTTTTTTTACCTCCTGTAATGGTCTGATTTTAGGCTCATTGGTACAATGTGCGGTATCGTGGAAGTTCTTCACCCCCAGAGATCACAAGGCGAGATGATCTTGTAGAAAGGCCGGTATGCATATTTTTTGGTGTGTGTGTTTTATCCTTACAGATTTAAATTTTCACGTATGTGTCTTTTGTTTAGGATCCTGTGGTTTTAGCATTTGATATTGAAACCACAAAACTACCTCTAAAGTTCCCGGATGCTGAAACTGACCAAATTATGATGATCTCCTATATGATTGACGGGCAGGTGTGCCTTTTATTCTTTTCATTATAGGCATAGGTAGGAATGGCAGATTTGCCTAATTGCTTTTTGTTTGTTCCAGGGATATTTAATTACAAACAGGGAGATTGTATCTGAAGATATTGAAGACTTTGAGTTCACCCCAAAACCAGAATATGAGGGTCCATTCTGTATCTTTAATGAACCAGACGAGGTAATACAAAAACTAAAAAAAACTAAAATAGTTTGTTTAGGGTTTTAAGAAAACTATAAAATATCCATTTTTTTATTTTTTTTTTTAAAAAAGGGGATGTCATTGCAGCTTTTTTTCTCTCCTTTTGGTGGAAGTGGTGGTATTTATTTTTCTTGATGAGTGGTTATTAAATCTTTACTCCTAAAGCATTTGTTTGATATTTATTGTATTTTTTTTCCCAGGCACACCTTATACAACGTTGGTTTGAGCATATTCAGGAAACAAAGCCAAATATAATCGTAACTTACAATGGGGATTTTTTTGACTGGTAAATGTGCTCCTTCTATGTAATCCTATAGATAAGTTGATCAACTTTTATTATCTTGTGAATTAACTTAAATCATTACTCAACTTGTGAATTAATTTTTTTTTTTCCCAGGCCTTTTGTGGAGACTCGGGCTACTATTCATGGCATGAGTATGCTTCAAGAGATTGGCTTTCAGAAGGATAGTCAAGGGGAGTACAAGTCCCCATCATGTATCCACATGGATTGTCTCAGGTATGTCAGACCACATGTAATAATTGCATGAAGGCAGCTTTGTTTTCCTAATACTTGCACAGCCTCTTCTCTAGACTTTTGCAGTTTTAGGCAATTTTTAACCTTGGCTACTTAAATGTATCTACTGAGTGACTGAAAACTATGCATGCCCTTTGCAACTAATATCTTACAGTCACATTGGACAAATAAAATTATGGCAGTTGATAGTACAACGATGCATCATAACAGCTGTTCTTGTTTTTCTATATCCCCCACAATATAGTTCAATACACATCATTTCTATCAGTTTGATTCTTACCTGTAATATAATGAAAATACCATTTATTATGGAGTTATTGTTGTCCTAATTTCTGATAAGACTTTAAATATGTGACCAGTTAATGAGAGAACAACCCCAGCTAAAACGTAAGGTGTGTTTTGCAGTTAGGTGATTTGTGTGTGTAAAGTATGTATATTGTACACACGTCATATGATTAAAAGCCAACACTCCAGTATATTTATGTCTTGCTGGACACCTTAATCAGCACCTAAATGTGCAGAAAAATATAAAAAAAATAGGATGGGTGGGGAAGGGGGGTGTATTTGGATACTAAATACTATTAAATCTTTAACTCCACAAAGGTACAAAAAACAATAATATTTTCTATAGTGGTCAAGTGTTGAAGTGACCCGTGTTATGTGTGCTGTCCCATTTAGGAGTACTTGGGCATAAAGGATGTTAAAGTTTTTTTTAGCACTCCTAATCTCTTCTTGAGACTTTTACCTTTGCAGCCCCAAAGAGCTTGGTGTGTGTGTGTGTGTTTTTTTTTTTCTGTCATAATTTTGTGTTGCTGTACAGTTTTTGTGACCATGAGCACTGTGGGCCTTTTACAACAAATGGTGTCTCATCTTATAGGTGGGTAAAGAGAGACAGTTATTTGCCTGTTGGAAGCCATAATCTGAAGGCAGCTGCAAAAGCAAAACTTGGTTATGACCCAGTTGAGCTGGACCCAGAAGAGATGTGTCGGATGGCAACAGAGGAGCCCCAGGTATATTCCAAGAATGTGATGTTGTCTTGCATAAAACTTAACAGAAGTTGTTCTTTTTTGTTCTAGGAGCCTCCCCTTAGAATTCATTAGTTTTTAAATATTAAATCCTATAACCATAACTGTAATTTACTACTTGGAAAAATTGTTCTTGGTGCTATTAAACTTATTATTTTGCAGGTGCTAGCCACATACTCTGTGTCTGATGCTGTTGCAACATATTACATGTACATGAAGTATGTCCATCCCTTCATCTTTGCTCTTTGCACAATTATTCCTATGGAGCCTGATGAGGTTAGAGACCAGATTATTACATTTTATATTTTTGGTCATTTTCTTTCCTTTTAACCTTAGGTTATATGGTTTTGCTATTTGTTAGTAATTGTAGTTCATTTGTGCTAACATTTATTTTCTCAGGTGTTGAGGAAAGGTTCTGGAACCCTCTGTGAAGCGTTGTTGATGGTCCAGGCTTACCATGCTAACATTGTCTTCCCCAACAAACAAGAGGCAGTATTTAATAAGTTGACAGGTGATGGACATGTATTGGACTCTGAAACTTATGTGGGTGGCCATGTGGAGGCTCTTGAGTCTGGAGTATTCCGCAGTGATATTCCCTGCCGCTTCAAAATGGTAAATCTAAATCTTAATATAACCTCTACTTGTGATTTTTATCTGGAGTTCATGGCAGATTTTTAGAAGATCATAAAATGCTTTTAGTGCCTCTGTACTGTTAATTTACGAGGGTTTGCTGAGAAGTTCATGAAATAACACATTTATTCAACATATTTCCCCTGAGACTGATGCAGTTGGTACAGCGTAGTTGCAGATTTTCTAGACTGTTCAAATAAAAGTCCTTTGGTTTGGCTGCAAACCAGCTCTCGGCAGCATCTTTGACGTCGGAAATGTCCTCAAAACGTTGCCCCTTCAGGTGTTTCTTCAAATTTGGGAACAGATAATAGTCTGAAGGGGCCAGGTGAGTAGGGGGGATGGTGGACCAATTGGAAACCCAGGGTGTTCAATTTGTCAGGCACAACGCTGGACGTGTGCGCAGGTGCATTGTCCTGCAAAAAAAAGGATCCCTTTGGTCAACTTTCCACAGCGTTTCGTCAAAATTGCATCCCTCAGCTGGTCGAGGCAGTTAGCATAATACTGTTCGGTGATACTAGAGCCCTGGGGTAGGTAGTCCACCAACAGAATACCATCTTTGTCCCATGCTTGTGCATGTCCAGGATAGTGGTGATAACAAACCCAACACACTCCCGTGAGATGTCAAGTATCTGGGCTATCTTTTTTGCGGATATTCACCGGTCCTCAATAATCAGCTCATGGGACAGCCTCGCAGGTGTGTCCGTTAAGGTTGGGCGGGTGCCCACTGCGGGGCTCCTCTTCAATGGTAAAATGCCCAGTCTTGAAAGGAGATATCCAGGTTTTGACAGTGCTGTAGGAACGACACTTCTCCCCCAGTGTTTTGTGACCTTTCGGTGTGAATGTCCTTTGCTGACTTTCCCTGAAGAAACAAAAACTTCATTACGGCCCATAACTCCAATGACGTGAAACTTGCTTGTGCCTCTGTCATCACAGCTTCTCACTAAAGGAAAAAACAGTTTTTTCTTTAGTGAGAAGGCAAAGGCCTGATATTTGCAAAGTTACATACTTAGATATTAGGCTGTCATATGCCCCTGCACTCATTTTTGTTATTCACCTGGAAGGGGGCAAAGCCAGGAACTCGGCGCCCCCTCGTTTGTTACTTACTGTATACTTATTTTACCTTCTGTTTTGACCAACAAATTCTAAGAAATTGTAAACTTTCATAGGAGTTGTGCCTAATTGATACAAATGGTTTTATTTTTACTTGATCCCCTGAAGAATCCAGCAGCTTTTGACTTCCTGCTTCAGCGTGTGGAACTAACACTGCGTCATGCCATTGAAGAGGAGGAGAAGATACCTCTTGATCAAGTCACAAACTTCCAGGAGGTATAATATAGCTTTGACTAAAGCTGATTTATTTTTCTTCTACCATCGAATTCATGTTATCTTTTTGTCCATGTTAAGGTCTGTGATGAAATTAAGAAGAAACTAACCTCTCTCAAAGAGGTTCCAAATAGAATTGAATGTCCCCTTATTTACCATCTTGATGTGGGAGCTATGTATCCCAACATTATCCTCACCAATCGTCTACAGGTTAGTGCAAAGAAGTTTTGATTGTGTTCTCTGGCAGGTAAACTACAACTTTTCTTTTATTTGAGAAAAACTATTCCATTTTCACAGCCTTCTGCTATGGTTGATGAAGCAACATGTGCTGCTTGTGACTTCAACAAACCTGGAGCTACCTGTCAGAGGCGAATGACATGGAAATGGAGAGGGGAATTTAGTAAGTAGTGTTTGCAGATTTAGAGTAAAATAATTATACATAAGCCACTAACCGTTCTGTGGATATTAAATGGAGAAAACACGAATATTCAAATAATATTCTAAACTAGCCTTTTCCTACATTTTTATTATGGGTAAACCCTTGAAACAACTTTTAGGTGTTCAAGGAACTCTGTCTATAATTACAATATCATCCTGGTGGTCAATGGGAAGAATGCCTATTATATTTGTCTGTTACTTGGAAGAATGTTATTCTCCGGCCAAAAAACATTATTGGTGTCACTTATTTGACCTGGGAGATACAAAATGCTCATTTCTCAAGGAACCCAGCAACCTTTGAAGGAACCCTGGTTGAAAAGGATTGTTTAAATGTATGAAGGAACAACACTTTGCTAGTGCTTTCTTTTTGTAACCTTTCTTGCACTTCACATGACAGGATAGTGATGCCACCATTGTGTAATAAAATATAAATTGGCTAAAAATACTTACTCCTTTTTTCATTTAGATTTCTTACATGATTTTTGTAAGGTAGTATTCATTATATTGTTATTAGAACAGAATTAAAAGGATGGCTGTACTTTTAAAAACAGTAGCTCTTTAAATACAATAAAGTACGGGTATCTGGACACCTCCAGGTTTCTAAACTTTGTAGAAATCCACATTAGAGTGGAGACTTATAGCTGCAGCGGAGGGTTGGTGGTGCAATCCCTTATTCATGCCCCTTCTTTTGGAATGGGATTTTAAACCTTTGACAAATGGTGTATAGCAAGGAATATCAAGAAAACATTCAGATATGTTTTTACTATTTTCTCTGTAGTTTGAAAGCTGTAATTGTACGCCCTGGTCACTATCTAGTATATTTAGTAGAATAGTGTTAATATGATTATTTACCAATAACTGACATGTAGGGATTTAACATTTCAATATGGCTTGTTTTGTTGCAAATACCAAATAACATTTGTAATAGTTGTGCTTTTTTATGTCAGATACTTGCAGGAACCTGGTATTAACACGCAGAGAGGGGTATTCCTGTAATAAGAATTATTTTATTTATAAGTGGTATAATACAATATTATTGAATCTGCTTCATGAGGTCCCTTTGCTATTTAGAAAATTGTATTGGTAATTAATGTCTGTCTGCTTCTTATAGTATTGCTCTCCACTAATGAAGATTTCATTCAGGTTTTTTCCTTTGTAGAAACAATTAGTGGTGTCTGGAAGCTAGTGACATTAATTTCTATTAAATCAACTATCCATTAGGGACTTAGATTTCAGCATATTATCAAATTAGTATGATAAAGCAGCCTTTTCCATGTTAAACAGTTTTCAGTATATGCTGATGATATGCTGGATGTAGAGTTATTTAGGGAAACACAATCTGCAATTTGTAAAATTTTGTGCTTTTGACTTTTGTGTCTCCAGTTATGAAAGATCTTTGTTTTCTGTGTAGTAACATAACTACGAAGCATCAGTTTTATAAGCTTTTATAGTTTGTATTCATTGGCGGGTTCGGGTGGTCCAGTTTTTTGTTTTTTTTTAAAAGCAACTAACAATAAAATACAATACAGAAAAATAAATGCTAACATATGACACTAAACCAGCAAATCGCATATTACAGAGCATATGAGAAGCACTAACATATTGAGTACCGGTCGACACATATCATCACAAACAATATCAAACAGTTTGGTACAAAAGGAAGTGACCAGTAGGTGTCAGGCATTACTACCACAGTATCAGACACAAATGTTGCATTAGTAAAAAATAGAAAACCATGTTGGGGGAGAGAGAGAAAGGGAACAGAGAAGAGAAAAAGGAGATAGAGAGGGGGAGAAAAAGAGGAGTGTAATGGGGGGGGGGGGGAGGTAAGGGGAGTGAGCGACCCACAAAACTGAAGGGTACTAATCAGGTGATCCAAGCAGCCCTCTATAAGCGGCTGTACTCTTGAAATCATCCCAGTAGAACCAGGTGCGTGCCGGGGCTCTGTGATGGCTGCTTCCTTGGCTTTGTCAGTTCTTCCATATATTGTTAACCCTGGCAATCCGGTTGGTTCAGTTTTAAACAGTTTTTTACCTGCTTCAGCCAGGTTTTTTATTCCTATAGAATTGTTTGGGATTCCAGAAATGAGCTAGTTGGCACTGGCCCTTAATGATCTCAGAAGTTCCTCAAGCTAATTTCATGACACCAGCCCATAGGCAGTTTATTAAGGTTCTTTTCAGATCCCACAAAAACTTTAATGTTGTCTGCCTCTCATCCTTTCCTGAAAACAAACCAAGGAAGCCTACATTACTCAGAATATTAAAGGACCCCAAACAATGCTGGTAACTATTTGTGTTCGACTCAAACTAGGATTTGATTCTTGTGAGGCAAGGGTGCCAATTTCCTGTAATAAAGTTGATGCTTAGAAAGCTTTGCCCACTTTGATTGTACCTTCTCCCTACCCATTTATCAACAGATTGGCTTCTTAACAAAACCATGGCCCCCTATGCCTGCCCAACAGCCAGAATGTGTGAATGGCTCAATATCTGAACCTGTATTTTCAGCTGAGCATGCCAAGACTGTTTCCACACTTTTACATTTCAGCCATGGAACTTTTTGATAACTCCAATATTCAAGTTGTAAGCAAATGAGAAAAACAACACGCGCAGGCGATTTTACAACTTTATACTACTTTATGCACCAAAGCCCAAAATAGTTTTTTTTACATTTCAAAATATTTTAAAACCTTTTTGGGCTTTTCTTTTGTTTGTTTGATTTTTTTGTTGTATCTTCAAAGGCAACACCAATAAATCAGTAGTTCTTCATTTATCCTTGGCTGCAGGAAAGTGCTCCTATTTTACAGTGGACCACTGAAGCCATAAAACATCTGGCAGTGTATGTCCCAGTCTTCCCAATACAGATCAATTGTGTAGTTTATATTATCCCCTATTTTTCAAGATGATGTTGGCCCCAGAAATGGGAGAATGACACATAGCATGTATTATTTGTATCTATTCTTTTAATCATGGTCCTTCTGTATTGCCTGATTTGCACTTTATTTGTGTACTGGGCCCAAGAGCTTGTAAGTGCTCTGGTGGCAAAGCGTAGCTTTAGAGGCCAGGTGGCTCAGGTAGACAGACTGTGTGTGTGTAGCCTGTATGCTGTGAAAACCCAGAAGGTCTCCCAAATTTTTTAGGGCTGTGGTACCAATAGCTCTGACAAGTGTCAGAGAATGAGCCAAGACGCCAAGTTTGTGTTTTCCTTGTCCCGCTGTGATGACTGATCCCCTTTCAGATGAAGACCCTGAAGATTACATTGTATTGATTTTTTTGTGAAAAAAAATAAGCAGAGCACCCTAAATAAAAATATTGTCTATTGCTCAGTGTGTTAGGGTTTTTATTTATTTTTTGTTAATTTGATACTGTAACCTTCTTTCATCTTGACTCATTAGCAGTTACTTCTATTATATATACTTAAAGTTCTGTTTATTCATGTAAATTAAAATACTGTCAACAGCAAAGTGATTCTTTGTATTACATCTTTGTAAAAAATTATTTGATGAAATTCAATCTGTTTAATGCAGTGCCAGCCAGTCGCAGTGAGTATCATCGGATACAGCAGCAGTTAGAATCCGAAAAGTTCCCTCCACTCTTCCCTGGAAACCCACCTAGAGCTTTTCATGAGCTTAACAGAGAGGAGCAGGCCAAATATGAGAAGAAGCGGCTTGCAGGTGAGCAGGCACTACAGACAACATATTTACATGCATAATATATTATTACACAGTATTTATAAAGCACTAATACCATCTTACACAGAGCTGTACAAAGTTCTTAGTCATGTCACTGGCTGTCCCTCAAAGGGGCTCACAATCTAATGTCCCTACCATTGTCCTATATGTCTTAGTCAATTTTGGGGGAGAAGCCAATTACCTAACTGCAAGTTTTTGGAATGTGGGAGGAAACCCACGTAAACACAGTGAGAATCTGCAAACTCCCATGCTTATAGTGTCCTGGCCAAGATTCAAACCTTTAATCTAGCGCTGCAAAGGCCATAGTGCTAACCTCTGAGCTCAATACATAATGCTTTATATGTTCTGGTATTTATTGGGTGGATTATTTATTATTAATATTAAACTGGATTTATATAGCGCCAACATGTTACGCAGCACTGGATGTTACAGTTGTTCCCTCTCTTTTCAGATTATTGCAGGAAAGCCTACAAAAAGATCCATATCACAAGACTGGAAGATCGTGTAACCACCATTTGCCAGCGGGAGAACTCCTTCTATGTTGATACTGTACGAGCTTTTAGAGACCGCAGATATGAGTTCAAGGGATTGCACAAGGTGTGTAACAATTGAATGCAGTATTTGTTCTGTAACATGTGCTATTGTGTTTCTTCATGCCTTGTAAGGAGGAAACTCTTACTTCTCCTATGTTTCTCCACAAAGGTGTGGAAGAAGAAATTGTCTGCTGCAATGGAAAGTGGAGATGCTGCTGAAGTGAAGAGATGCAAGAACATGGAGATACTTTATGAATCACTACAGTTGGCTCACAAATGTATTTTGAACTCTTTTTATGGATATGTCATGCGCAAAGGGTATGTTTTTAACAAAATGATCAAAAGGCACTTAAATATATATTTATATCAGTCTGAACTATTGTTGAAGACTTCTGACATAACGTCTTTTTTATTACAGGGCTCGATGGTACTCTATGGAAATGGCGGGTATTGTGTGCTATACAGGGGCTAACATTATCACACAGGCTCGAGAGCTAGTTGAACAGATTGGGTGAGTCTTTGCAGCTTAGTGTACATTCTACAGAAGATTTCGAAAAGGCAGGTACTTTGTTTTATTACACAGGGGACTTGGCATGTCTCTTTTACAATAAAGAGCTTGCTTGTAATTTTATTTTTTTTAAAGAGCACTGAACTCTATTGGATATATATTTTGCTTGTGTAAGGAACAGATACTTTAAAAATTTGGTATTTTAAAGACTGATTATCTTGATATCGTTATCTAATGTGATATTTAAGGATCCATATTGGTATTGTAATAATTGACGTGCATAGGCAAATATGGGCATGCAAACTGCAAACTTGTATGTTGTGTCTAAGCAGTACCTTGAAAGATATGGACTTCCTCCTAAAAACTAGAAGTGATCTTAAGCTTCATATATGAATATCTATTGTGTCAGATGATCTATGGTATTGTCCCTCTGACTGCAAGTCTTCAAAAGATATAAATTGGGAGGTGGTTATGTCTCTTGCTAGGGAGGAACTGTAATGTGAAGACCTTCAGCCCATGTCTTCATTTTGGATGTGTGATAGTTTCTTTATCAGATCACCTATCATTCAGGGGGAAGCTGAAAACCTTCTTTCTCTTTGAAGATTTCTGCCTCTGAAAAAAAGACATTGTGCATTGATCTGCACTGTAAGTCAGTAACTGGGGAAATATTATCTGTAGGAAGCCTATAAACAGTGATGTTATTAGTCATTTGCTCTTCACTTGCCTGTTTTGAGCACAGCTTTCACAGTTCAGGTTTAGTATATATACAGGGCCTTCAAGCCAGTTTTCCTGACTCTTTTATATGTGGGTTCTCTATGAAAAGTGTATATCTTTGTCTTGTATAGGTTTACCTCCTTCCAATATGTTTGTTAGGGTGTCATTTGACTGTAATGTAATTTCCTGTTTCATTTGTTTAGGAGACCCCTTGAGCTGGACACAGATGGAATCTGGTGTGTTTTGCCAAACAGTTTTCCTGAGAACTTTGTCATTAAATCCGCAAATGCCAAAAAGCCAAAAGTGACAATATCCTACCCTGGGGCTATGCTCAATATCTTGGTGAAGGTAGGATACTTGTTAATTCAAGGTGTATTTTAGTTGGCAAGGATTCTGGTGTATCAAACATATCCACCTTTTTATCTTTCAGGAAGGATTTACAAACCATCAGTACCAGGAACTTGTTGATCCAGCTAATCTAACATATGTAACTCGTTCAGAAAACAGCATTTTCTTTGAGGTTGATGGACCTTATCTAGCCATGATCCTTCCAGCTTCAAAAGAGGAGGGGAAAAAGCTAAAGAAGAGGTAAGACTTTTATTTATATTTGGTTGTTTGGAGTTGCATGTTGTATATGGGTTAATCTTGTAACAAATCCCAAATTGTTCACATAAAGCATTGCCCTCTATTTCTTTTTAATATTTTCCTCCTCTGTGTTCTTTATCAAGAAATGTATTTATGTGCATATGAATGTCCAATAAATCAGTTTAAATTTTCTTTAGATATGCTGTGTTTAATGAGGATGGCTCACTTGCTGAGCTCAAAGGTTTTGAGGTGAAACGTCGAGGTGAGCTGCAGCTAATCAAGATCTTCCAATCTTCTGTATTCGAGGCTTTCCTGAAAGGAAGCACTCTGGAGGAGGTTTATGCATCAGTAGCTAAAGTTGCAGATTACTGGTTGGATGTTCTGTATAGCAAGGTGAGTGACACAAGATCCCACTGTTATTAAATTCTAAGAGCTGGTGGCACAAGATCTGAGTTTGGATCAAAGAGTTTGTTCTTTGGGAACCAGTGCATTACAAAACATTTTTTTTTTGTAATTGTAGGTATAGATTTAGTAATAAATGATTTTGTTCAGTGACCAAATTAGTATGATCTTTCAAACTTTCAATGTGCTGTGTTTTTTTTTTTTTTTTTTTTTTTTTTTTTTTTTTTTTTTTTTTTTTTTTTTTTTTTTAGGCCGCCAACATGCCAGACTCAGAGTTGTTTGAGCTGATCTCTGAAAATCGCTCTATGTCCAGACGCCTAGAGGATTATGGAGAGCAAAAATCCACTTCTATCAGTACTGCCAAACGTCTAGCTGAGTTTTTAGGAGACCAGATGGTAAAAGATGCAGGACTTAGTTGTCGTTATGTTATATCTCGCAAACCTGAAGGGTCTCCTGTTACAGAGAGGTGAGATTTTTTTTGTCATTTTTTTTGGTGGGTGAGAGAAATAGTTGGCCCATGATTTAAAATAATTGGTTATTACTGTAAACTTTTTTGATGTACAGATACCTAACAAAAATGTGATGTTGAAAGCAATTTTTAATGCCCACAACATTCTATTTACACAAATAAAAGCTAAGATTGTTAAGCACTCCTCTTAAAGACACATTAAACTAAGCATCCTGTATATCCTCTAAATTTTTCTAAGTAAGACGAAAGGAGACTTAATAACTGTGACCTCAGCCGATGCCTTCAGCTAAGTGTACAAAGTCTTTTGATTTTATTTTTTCATTACATGATGGAAATGAGGTTAATAGTGTCAGCTGTATACAAGCACACATTTTGTTGGATATTTGTGGTGGTTGTTTTACTATATACTTCTTACTTTTCAGAGCCATTCCACTTGCAATCTTTCAAGCTGAGGTAGGAGTGAAGAGACATTACCTGCGCAAATGGCTGAAAAACCCATCTTTACAAGACCTGGATATTCGTTCGGTCAGTGATCTTGCTGCTGCTTGTTTTTTTAATGAGAAGCTTTACTTCAAGAACTACAGAGGCTGCCATTACTAACTACTTTAGGAATGTAATTTGTCTGGCAGTCTATGGGTTTATTATGTTCTAAAAGAAAAAATTATTGATTTGCCTACATATGTATTCATATCATAATTCCACAATATGACAGACAACTGGCATTTTCATTATAATGCTATAATTTCTAAGTTTTTTTTTCTCTCCTCCTGTAGATTTTAGACTGGGACTACTACATTGAGCGACTGGGTAGTGCTATTCAGAAGATCATTACTATTCCTGCAGCATTACAACAGGTATGTCAAACTCAAATGATTTTAATTAAATGTCATTCAATGTATTTGTGCTCATTTGTAGTGTAACGTGTATAAAATATTCATGCTATATAATGGTCATGTTTCAAATAATTGTTACTTTAAATTTTTCTTGGGCTAGGTGAAGAATCCTGTTCCACGTGTGAGACACCCAGACTGGCTACATAAGAAGTTGCTTGAGAAGAATGACATCTACAAGCAAAAACGAATTAATGAATTGTTTACTGTTGAGGGAAAGAAACAGGTTAATCTACTTTCTTTAACTCCTAAAAAGCTTATTGTTGTGCTTGCTTATCAGGGTACCCTATTACGTTTACATGCACCTTAATGCTTTGTGTATGCATAGCAGTGATTTGCTGTATTTGTTGTGTCATGTAGAAAGGAACTGAACATCTTTATACAGCATTGCAAAACTTCCAAAGAAGTTTAAATAGGTTATTGCAAAAAGAACCTTCATAACATTTAATTTAGGATTTAAATACTTGGCCTGTTAAAATATTAAGGTTGATATGTTTTATGTACTTGTACCATGATGGCTTGCTCCTCCGGCTCTGACGAATACATTTAGGGCTCTATTTATAAAACCCGAAATCTAACATTCCCTCGTCGGAATCTACCAGGTCCATATGTTTCAGTGGAAAGAAAATTTGATTCCCACAGAGTTTTTTTTGAGGAAATGTTGGATTCCCTGTTTAATAAATAGAGCCCTTAGTCTTAGATTCTTATCCTGTACTGGATCACATTGTACTTTATGGTTTTATATAATCCATAAGGTGGAGCTGTTCTCTAAAAGTCTGGGTGTTAACACATGTTTTTGCTGCAATATCATTACAAATTGTGTTTGTAGGCAGATAAAGATTGTGGTCATCATTGTTGTTTAGTCTTTGCTTTTTCTAAAGAAAAAGTAACCTGCATTCTTGGCTTTATAATAGACCTATATTCATTAATAATTAGTTATTTCCTGGTAATGCATGTTTTTACCCTGATTTCTGTTTAGCAGTGATCTCATTAGGTCTTAATTATTGGTTGTGTGGTATTGGAGTTGCAGTTGTTAAAATACTTATGCTTTCATTGACAATTCACATGAAACCATCATGGTTTCATAATTAGATCGGATGTAACCTGCACACTGTTTCCATGTTGCATCCAGTAATTAGGTCTTTGCTAATGGCCTTTTTCCACAGGAACATGGATAACACATGACATTTAACCCACACCGAGCTAGAATTTTAAAATAAATCACCAAGCACAATAGTATTACAATCCCCATGTGTGAAATTATTGTGTACATGTACAGTGTATTGTACAGTACAGATTGTTTATGATGCTGAATGATACATCTAGATTGTTTCATTATACATTTGGGGAAAAAAAAAAGTTTGTGACAGTTTTGTAGAATAGGTGTCGAGAAACTTGTGACCTCCAAAACTTGAATAACTGTAGCATGAGACTTCGTAAAGAAACTGTTAAACATAGGTTTTGGGTACTCAGTACTTATTTTTGAGCATGGACATGTCCTAAAAGTTTGTAACTAACGAAATAATACATTTTGTTTTCTTAATAAAAGCAGTAAATTATTGCTGATCATCAAAGCGTTTTGTTTTTTTGTCATTTTAAGGTCACAGCACAGATCCAGGAGCAAGATCCCTCTCAAACGCCAGACATTGAAGATTTTGGTGTAGGTAAACGCCTCCAGCCTGCCATTCCTATAAGTACAAAAAGAAAACGTATACCAACAACTGAGGAGAGCCAGGGTGACTCCCAGGATGTTGCACTTACACAGTCTTGGAGAGAGGTTCTGGGTCCTCCTCCGCCTCTGGGTACTACAAAAGTGAGTAAATTATATTCCAAAACTCTTTGTTTACGTCTTTCTGGTTTTTGGGAGTTGAAATGCACGTTGTATTAAAACCATTTTTTAGGAAGAGAGACTTCTTTGGTTGCGTTACCACAAGAAAAAGTGGGAGATACAGGCACGTCAGCGCAAAGAGCGCCAAAAAAAGCGTCGTCTAGAGGATGGGGATGCAGCTCCTGGAGCAGGAGGTATAGTTCGGGAAACCCAAGCTGCTGGGTTAGGCAACTTCCTGCGTAGAACGGCTCGCAGCATTCTTGACATGCCCTGGCAGATTGTGCAGGTTTGTAATAATATCTAGTCCGTTAATTTTTAGGATAAGTGATGCAGCAGACTAACAATTTACATGTAACCATTTTCTTTATAGATTGGAGATAGTAGCCAACCAGGTATCTACCGCTTGTGGGCTGTCATTGGCAGCGACTTGCACTGCATCAAGATCAATATACCACGCGTTTTTTTGGTCAATCAGCGTGTTCCCAAAACAGAGGAGGGAGCTGTATACAGGAAGGTGAGGGTTGTTTTCATTTATATTACCTTTTTACAATCTTTTTTAGGCTCAGTGTTGATAAAAAGCACTGACTCTTCAGAAATTAGGAACGTTTTGTAGAGTTTTTCTTTTTCATACAGTTGTTTTTAGATGTTGCAGAGTAAAAAAAAAAAAAAAAAAAAAGCCAGACAAAATGTAACATTTCTGGTACTGACAAAAGCGCACCTGCTTTTTTTAAATTCTTCAATGCACTCTACACATATTACCATCTTATATTTATTCTGTCTTTTTTAGGTAAATAGGATCCTACCTCGCTCCAATCCAGTGTACCATCTGTATGAATATTCTGTGCCTGAGGACATGTACCAGGAGCATATCAATGAAATCAATGCTGATCTGTCTGCCCCTGACATCGAGGGAGTGTATGAGACTCAGGTAGTGGTTTAGTATGTCTTTCTTATCTGAGGCGAAAGTAACATTTTAAGAGCCGTTAAATACCACGTTTGACTAAAAAGTTTTTAGGCTGTAAGAATCAGTTGTGTTTGAGAAATTCGCTTTTTAGGTTACCAAAATGTATGTTACAAGTAAAACATAAACGTGTCTACTAAATTTAAGCTTGTCATGAAGTATGTGTTCTTCCTCATTGCTTAGGTCCCTTTACTGTTGCGGGCTGTGATCCAGCTTGGATGTGTGTGTATGGTGAATAGGCAGATGGTTCGGCACTATTCGGGAAGAGAAACTGACACATTTGAGTTGGATTGCTTGGAAATGAAGTCACTGGCCCAGTACAGTTACCTGGAACCAGGTAAATAACCAGCAAAAAAACCTACTTTAATCCTTTAATGCATTGTTTGGTGTTGGCACTGTGGCCTTGTCTTACCAGTGTCACCATTTAAGCACATATTTCTATATCTGCAGTAGGGATACTAAACCTGTTGCTCTAGGGGCAGGTACAGATCTAATTAATGTCTTTTTTTTTTTTTTTTTTCTCTGTAAAGCATGAGCTGCCAAAGATTCACCTTGAAGCAATTAGATTTTTCAGCTCTTTGCTGGCCAAAGTATATATTTGTATAAAGTGATCCACAATTTTCCTTAAGCTTCTAAATCCTATCATATTTATGTTTATGCTAATGCACATTAATGTGTTTTTCATTTTCTTTTTTCACAGGAAGTATCAGACATATTTACCTATACCACAATTCTCAAGGGCACAAAGCATTGTTTGGACTGTTTATACCATCACAGAGGAAAGCTGCTGTGTTTGTAGTGGACACGGTGAGATTGTTATGTATCTTTTGTAGCAGGGGTCCCCAACCCCCACCGTCTGACAAGTGGGCCACGAGCACACATAGACCAGCAGTGGTCCGCTGCTCCGACCATTTTTTCTTTTTCTTTTTTTTTTATATAATTTTCTCCTGACTACTATTAAAGTTTCTTACAGACACTACAAGGTGTCCTACTCTTGTGTAATGCTAAGAACTGTTAAGTGTAACCAACTGAATAAAATGGTAAAGGATGCCATAAAGCTTTATTGGATTTTTTTTTATTTTTTAAAGGTACGTAGTAACCAAATGCCAAACCTTGGCAATATGTATACCAGCGAACACACTGCAATGCAAGAGAAGGTCGATCCTGAGCTTTTACCTCCTGAAAAACATGTGTTTGAGGTTCGAGCAGAGACAGACTTAAAGACCGTCTACAGGGCTATCCAGAGATTGCTTTTGGGCTACAAGGTAAATAAAATACCATCTAACTGAAGTTATTAGAAAAACAAAAAGCAAGCAGTAAACCAAGTCTTTAACTGTATTTATTAGGATGAGAGACGTGGCCCAACCTTAATTGCAGTACAGTCTAACTGGCCTTTAAAAAGGCTGACAAGTGGAATGCCAGTTCTGGAGGAGTTCCCTCTTGTTCCAGTACGTGTGACGGATGACATAAACTATAATGTCCTAGACTGGCAGCGGCATGGTGCCCGTAGAATGATCCGCCATTATCTTAATTTGGACAGCTGTTTATCACAGGCTTTTGAAATGGCCAGGTAAGAAATGACATTAATATACAGCTATAGGTGGCAGAAGAAAAATGCCTTAAAAAGAGTTCTAAAGAAGTAAATTCAATTATGCAAATCAATTTTCAAACCTTCATCCTGAAAACATTAAGGACTCATTCATCCTTGTGCCTTGTGGAAGCAAATGGTTTAAAACTATGCATTGTGGTACATTGACTTTCTAAGGGTCAAGCATTTTGTGAACCATTGTGTTCCTGGGTATTGCATTCATAAAAACACAGCTGCCATATTGCCACACCCATAACCAAAGGCAAGTACAGCTATATGTGTGATGTTGTAGAGCAGAAGTCAGCAAACTTTTTTTTTTTTTTTTGCCACTAGGCCATTTCAGGGGTAGGCAGGAGCAGACAAGGCTGGACTCTCTCTCGAGTCCCACCCTAATGGCTCTGCCTCCCACCAGGAACACCCCCTGAAGGTAAATCCCTCTCCTCCGCTTATGAAGTTAAAAATATGAGAACGGATGGCTCCAAAAAAAAACTAATGGGACTCTGCAGTGGCAAAGTCTGTTGAAGATGCAGCACCTATAGCAGAATATTCATCCATATGTTTATTCGACAAAACCAGGAGAACAAGGTGGAGCTCCACTGTTGCAAATCTGCCTTTATTTTACACCCCTGTTTAAAAGTAGATATGCCTATGACAGAGGGTTAGAGTTAAAGAAACACATACACATTTTAAAATAAAATGATAGGTATATTGATGAATATAATTAAAAAAATATAAATAAATATATAAAAACCTCATTAAAGTCTACTAAAATGTTTGTATGATTTAGTACCATTGCATTAAAGCAAAAGTGCTGGTCAGCAGCTTGGTCACCCTGAGAAAAAGCAAGAGGGACATTAGATCTTATGATAAAACACAAAACTTTGAGATAATAGAACATAAGTATCCTTTTTAGATGAATGTAATTTATTTTGTGATTAAGTGCTGACCTAAAATAGGCTTTTTGCTTTTCTGGTTTTGATTTGCAATTTTAATTTTTCTGGTAAAGTTTTGGTTAATTTTGCCTCCACTGTTTTCAGATATTACCATCTTCCTGTGGGTAATTTGCCTGATGATGTGTCTACATTTGGCTCAGACCTGTTCTTTGCAAGGCATCTTAAACGTCACAATCACCTCCTGTGGCTCTCCCCTGGCCCCCGACCTGACCTTGGGGGCAAAGAAGCAGATGACAACCGGCTAGTTATGGAGTTTGATGAGAGGGCGTCTGTGGAGATCAACAACCCAGGGTGCTACAATACTGGTATGAAGTTCATTAAAATCACAGTAACCTCTAGTACCCAAAACTATTCAAAAATACATGTGTATTTTTAAAACTTGTGATCTGTTTTTGTCATTGCTACAGTCTGTGTGGAGCTGGATATTCAGAGCCTGGCTGTAAACAGTATCTTGCAGTCACATCACATTAATGACCTAGAAGGCGCCGGCAGTATAGGCATCAGCTTTGATGTGCTGCAGCAGGCATCTCTCGAAGATATGGTTACTGGAAACCAGGCCACTGCTGTTGCTAGCTATGACGAGACAGCTCTTTGCTCAAACACGTTCAGGTACCGTATAGAAATCTTACAAAAAATGCTAACATGGTTTTTGTAGTTTTGTAAGATGTGATCTCTTCATCTATTTTGTGTTCTGCATATTTAGATGAACACAGTGAAAAATAAAACAAAAAAACTAAATGAATTTTGTAACACTTATAGCCATTTGAAGATTCCAATAAAGGTGGTTTTGTCTTTTTCCCTCACATAGGATATTAAAGAGCATGGTGGTGGGTTGGGTAAAGGAAATTACTCAGTTCCACAATGTCTATGCAGACAATCAAGTTATGCATTTTTATCGATGGCTACGAACTCCATCCTCTCTTCTTTATGACCCTGCTCTTCATAGAACACTCCACAACATGATGAAGAAACTGTTCCTACAGTAAGAAAATGAGATACTATAACTATGTTTAATGGAAATGGATGTTAACCTGTAATTAAATGTCACTTAGTTTGGAAAAGCACTGTATTCCTAAAACAAGCTGAATTTACTTGTGGAACAGTAGATCCAGTGTTGTTCATAAAACTCTTTCCTGGATTCTACAAGCCTTTTCTAAGAAAAAGAATGCAATGCTAAACTAAGTGCTTTATTTGGGTAGGCGTGCTAAAACATAAGAGGCTATCCTGAAAAGGTTTCTTAGTTTGTATTTCTGTGCACCTTATTCCATGTACATGTAAACCTAATATTAAACTGTATTTATAAAGCACCAACATATTACACAGCGCTGTACAATAAATAGGGGTAGCAAATGACAGACAGTGACACAAGAGAAAAAGAAGATCTTGCCAAAAAAACCTTGCAATATAAGAAGTAGGGGGGAAAGTAGCACAGTAAGACCTAGGAATAAACAATGGTGGGTATGTAGTGAGGGTTTAGGAGACAGAAGACAGATAGGCAAGTTTGAAATTTAGCCCCAATAACATTTAGACACACATGACTTGTGCTGGTGTGACTCCTCCTCCTGGCAGTCTGAGAAATATTAGTTCATGTAATTGCTATCCACTCTTATCCTGAAATTTATTTTTATTTTTTCCCTTTATTTGGAGTCTGAGCTTGATTATATTCCCTATTTGAGCCACTCCAGGCTCATTTTCTCATTAGAAACAATTGATAGGTTTATGAAATCTAAATAAAACATCTATTTTCATAATTTAAGTTCTGAGTGCCAAAAAGAACTTTTTACATAGTTTACCATACCATGATTTTTTGTAATATCAAATGATAATTTTGAATATGTTTGTAAAATGCAAAGTTACTATGTTACAGCCTCTGTCAGATTAATAAATGCTCATTAGGATTAACTAGTGTTTTTTTTGTTTTTTTTTTCAAAATTTTCTTAAGGTTGGTTGCTGAATTTAAACGTCTGGGCTCTTCTGTAGTTTATGCCAACTTTAACCGCATTATCCTGTGCACAAAGAAACGCCGGGTAGAAGATGCTATAGCCTATGTTGAATACATTACTCAAAGGTAACATTCATTGCTTGATTTTTTTTGTTATCTTTTCTGTAAGTCTTTTAGATTTAGTTATGTAAGTCCATTTCTGTTGCAGCATTCACTCTAAGGAGATATTTCATTCTCTCACCATCTCATTTTCACGCTGCTGGGAGTTTTTGCTGTGGATGGACCCTGCTAATTATGGTGGCATTAAAGGCAAACTTCCTTCTAGTGTGCACTATGGAGAGGTCAGTCCCAGAGGATTGTTCAGCTAGAATATTAATGAAGCAAAGTTGTTAACCTTTGTAAATATTTTATGAATATGGGTTTGATTTTAATAATTCAGAGTAAGAAAAAGAAAAAATCCCAGGATAATGAAGAGGAAGGCAGTGATGAGGAGGATGAAGAAGAAGAAACTGATGACCACTCAGACAATGAACAGCCAGAGGACCAAGTTGAGGAAAGCTTGGAGAACAGCTGGAATATTGTCCAATATCTGCCTCAAGCAGCCTCATGTCAGAGTTATTTCCTGATGATCATTTCAGGTGGGTGAAAGTTTTTCCTGTCTGTTGTCTATATCCACCCATCTGTATGTGACTACATCACTTGTTAAGTTCAAGATACAACCTTCTTGTATTGTTTATATTATAAAACATGGATATTTAATTTTTTTATTGCAGCTTACATTGTAGCTGTCTACCATAGCATGCGAGAGGAGATGAGACGAAATGCTCCTGGTAGTACACCAATCAAGCGCAGGCAGAATAGCCAGGTGTCCCAAGAGGTAGTAGGTGAAACTGGTTCCATGCCAGGTAAGAAATCATGCGTGCGAATATTTGAATTCTTGTCTGCAAATCTATATTAAAAAGCAACAAATTAACTGAGAAAGTGCTAAGTAATTTGACACTTGCCAGACAGAAAATTTAACTGTACCCATTCTATGGAAGTCAAATATTTAGATATTCTTCTTTACAACCAGTAAACAAGCTATAAAACAACCTCCTTTTAAACTTATGCATGTACTGTTGTACTGTGAAGCAATGCATCCATAAATTCCCCATCGGAAGCACTGAAATTCCAGCTCCTCTTCCTTTCTTTTGAAAGTTACACTTACTCTACAGTACCTGCACCTATGTAGTTCAGTGAGGGTTGGTTTAAAAAAAACTATTAAGCACAAAAAAGCATGTAAATACCTTACTGTCCATAACCTTAACACAATTTAAACAGTCTACTAGAAAGACATGTTGCAGTCCTCTTACCTCTGATGTACCTAGCTCTCTCCCGTAGAATCCCGGACCTTTTGTGATAGCAGAAGTAATATCATTCCTGTTTGAATTTTCCATCTAGTAAAATTAAATATCCAACTGGGAGAGGTTTCTTTTTAGCAGTTAAGAACTCATGCTAAGTTTGGAGTTTGTAAAAGACAAAAAAAAAAGACTCAACTCTGTCTACACCTAGAAATGAAATGCATTTTGGGTGGAATTGGGCTTTAATTGTTCTGGTGGTTGCTGAAGTCTAACTTTTTATCACAGTAAACACTATTATCAGAAAACCCCTCTTCAAATTTGTATTTTTATGGACTTTATTTTTACACTTTAAATTAGTCTATTCTCTCTCTGCATTTGTAATGTTGCTAGTCAATTGTTTTTTCCTAATACTCTTATCTTTTTACAGGTTTAATCACATTTTCACAGGACTATGTTGCAAATGAGCTGACACAAAACTTATTTACAATTACACAAAAGATACAGAAAAAAGTGACAGGGACACGTCATGTCACTGAGCCATCTGAAATGTTTCCTGTCTTACCTGGATCCCATTTGCCCCTAAACAACCCTGCATTGGAGTTTATAAAATATGTTTGTGAGGTGAGACATTGAGTGGTGTATTATGGGTATATAAAACACCATTATATTACCATATCTGCAATAGATAATTACTTAGTTTTGGGGGTTCTATGTACATCTACTATAAAATTTTCCCCCACAGGTTCTTTCTCTGGATTCCAATATAACCAACCAGGTGAACAAGCTAAAAAGAGATCTCTTGCGACTAATTGATGTGGGAGAATTCTCTGAGGATGCACAATTTAAAGATCCCTGTCGCTCATACATCCTTCCAGAGATCATTTGCAGGAACTGCAATTTCTGCCGTGACCTCGACTTGTGCAAAGATCCTTTACTCAGTCAGGTTTGTTCAAAGATTATCATTGCTTTATAGATTGTGTTTCCTTTAAGCCTGTTACTATGATTTCCATCCCTCTTTTACACAGGATGGATCTGTACTGCCACAGTGGGTCTGTTCAAACTGCCAGGCTGAGTATGACTCTGACTGCATTGAGATGTCACTGGTGGAAGCTCTGCAGAAGAAGATGATGGCTTTCATGCTACAGGATTTGGTATGCTGTACAACTGTCAATTTATTTTGTATGTCTGTGTTCCCAATTCTTACTATATGTTAAAGGAAAGCAGTGCTGAGGGCCTTAGTGTAGGGTGTGTTGATAGAATATGTAAAGAACACATCTATTCCCTGGTCATATATATGGTCATATATGTAAGACAACACTTTACATAATAGCTAGTGCTTCTCTGGCTGTGTAACATTTCTAGAATATTTCTACAGGGCCAACAGCTGAAAAATATGCAAGTCAAAATGTTTAGGCATATGAACCAGCAGAATACAGCATAGCTGTGGTATATACACAGTCTACTTGCAAAAAAGCCTATTTATAGATCCAAGCAGTGTGCTTTAGAAAAGTGCAATTTGTCACCTTTCTTTCATCCTTAGAACTGAACAACGAAAAAATTCACTTTTCATTTTTTTTTTTTCTACAGGTTATCCCACAATGACAGGATGATTTCCACGGCTGCTTTCATTCAAAGCACAGCCGTGGGAATCCTCCTGTCAGTGTGGGATACCCAGGCACTAGAGTGTAAATGAGGACATATCTTCCCATTCATTCACCTTTAGTGCTCTGTGTTTGGTGAGGAAAGGACAGCTCAAGCATCATCAGGATTTTCCTTTCCTCAGCCGATCACACTCATCTGAGATCAGTTCCCGTGGGAACCACGTTGACAGCTGATTGGAGGCACGCAAGTGCTTCCAATCAGCTGTGACTGCAGATGAACTCTCAATAGAGTTTCTCTATTGAGAGTTCATCTGAGTTTAGTTCCCACAGTCACCAGGCTGATAGGTAAGAAGGTACTTCCCAACTCCCTGTAGTATCCAACTCTCCTGGGTAGAGGTCCGCCAGAATGGGATTCAAATGGTACAGCCAGAATGGAGGAAGTCGCAATCATTTCCCTTTTAAATGCATACCTGGTTTTACATTCACTGTTATTGTATTATGTGTATTATACACTGTATTATATATACACTTATATATATTATTATATATACTTATAATTTATGTATTATATATACACTGTATAAGGAAATAGTAAAAAATTGTTGTAATACAGAGACTTCATATATTCTGGAGGGGAATACTGAGTCTTTTAGTAGTACCAAGACTGGGTATTTTGTGGAAGTGGAGCTTTGTAGTAGCATGAGGACAAGATATATGGTGGTAGGGCACATCATAATAAATGTTGACTTATGCAGTGGTAAGGCATTTTATTAATTGTCAATACACTACCCAGATTTGGGGGTTCCAGGATTTTGTGAGGGTTAAAGTTTCTTCTGATCATGATACATTGTATGAGGTCAAAGGTATTGTTAAAATGTTCAGCCCTCTTTTCCTTTGTCAAGCCACAAGTACGCCAAGATCCGTTAAAGTATACCAAACCAGAAGCTCTTGGTGATCACAAATAGCAGCCTGTCATTTGTGAGCCTATGAATATTATCAATTATATTTCTGGTCACTTTTTGCTCTTTGTGTAGTCCGCAAATAACTTTTTATAATGTTCCATCAAAAAAGTGAAGACCCAGTATGCTTATGCTATTGTCTTTACATCTGTGAAATTTATGCATCCTTCTACCCATCATTTTTTTCAGGTGTGCATGAAATGTAATGGAGTAAAAGAAGCCAACATGCCTGTATACTGCATCTGTGCTGGTGATTTTGGCCTTACAATTTCAATCAAGGTATGGCAATCAATGTATATGTGGGATTTATTGTATTCCATGTATGTATTGTAGGTTTCTATAACAATACATTTTCTGTTTCAGGCTCTCAAGGAACAGGTAGATGCTTTCCACAATATCGCTCAGCATTACCAAATGCAGCATCTTCTGGAGACCATTAACTGGCTGATGCAACAAAACTCTCACCTTTCTAAATGATTCCATACAAAGCTATGGTTTTACAAGGTCCTACACTGTTTGTGGGACCTGGTCAGTATCTGACCCTTTCTGTTATTGCTACGTGTAAATTGTAACTTTATAATAAAAAATATTGTTCAAATAAACTGATCTTAGTATTGATTTCTACCAGTACAGTAATGGTAAACTATTTAGGGTAGAACTCTATGAAACGACACTTAGGAGAAAAAGTAAGTACACCCACAATTCTATGGTTTTGGCTGTTCAGTCAAAAAAACAATTGTTGCTGCCCATCAACCTTTAGAGGCTATAAGGCCATTGCTAAATGAATTGAAGTCCATTGGTCTACAGTGAGAAAGTTTATTCACAATTAGCAAACATTGAAGACCGTGCCAATGTTCCCAGATGCGCACATCCCAGCAAATTCACCCCAAAGTCACACTGAAAAGGAAATTGCCCTAACAAAAAAGGTGACCTACATGTCCATCTCCATGGGTCTCAGGACGTTAAATGCAAAAATGTATTACAGTACAATTAGATCAGGGGTGTCAAACTCTGGCTCGCAAGATCCTTTATTTTGGCCCACCAGGGCATTCCGAAGGTGAGTTGCATCTGGCCCGCCTGCTACTACCTATTGCTGCGAGTGATACCGCTACATAATTCCCGGAATCAATTGCATCACTCTGTGGCCCCTGCTCTGTTCCATAGACGCAAGTAATGCTGGTATTGTAGTTGCGGCATTACTCATGTCTATGAGACAAGTGAGAGATCTCTGCTTCTCCCCGCCCCCCTCTCACACATCACAGGTGATCGCAAAGCAAAAAAGCAAAGTCAAAAGCCGAGCTGTACGTCTAAAGGGATGCTGGGGGTGTCTTTGTGAGAAGGTTCTGTGTAACAGTGAGGAGTGTGGAGGGAGGCAGCGAGGGTGGGAGGGCAGTCTGAGGTGAGCAGTGCTGGGAGCCAATATACCTTTGTACAGATTAGCAGTTTTTTCTTGTGCAGCACTTCATCCCCCTATGATAGGTGAACTGTAGCTTTCCTGTCACTGAAGTCTTGTAGTGCAATGTTCTGCCTTACAATGTCTCATTAGCTTCAGTCACTTCTGTGTCAAACTCATATGAATCATATGTGTATTTATAAAAATATATATGTTTAGCATTTTTATTGTTAGTAGAGTGTTTTAATTTGAAAAACAATTTTTAAGTTTAAAATTAAAAAAAAATATTCTTAGGCTTCTTTCTCTGTTGTGGGCTTGTTCCAGATTGAGTGTTGAGAGTGTTTCCGTGTGGGAAGGTTTTGTATCTGGTGAGAAGAAGAAACTTCAATTTTTTCAGTGGATTTCGGGTTTGGTCCCAGACTTGGTCTACGTTTTCCATGTTGGCCCTCTATGTGTTTGAGTTTGACACCCCTGAATTAGATAAACTGCTCAGGTATGATTTGGAAGGGTTACCATAAGCAGGTCTCTCTCTTCCTCCCCCCACATAAAAATGACAGAATGGTTTAGGTTTGCAAAGCTGTGTCTGGCCACAAGACCCAGACACCTAGCAGTTGTGTTGGCAATTCCTATTTATTCTACAATTTAATGTGTGGCCATGTAATTTGTAAATCTTTGGGGTCAGAATGAGCATAGTAATGTTTTTAATAAGATTGTACTGTCAGTTGTTTGGTGGTCTATGTCTTTAGTTTTTCCTAGCACTACCATGGAAGGGCAAAGGCCAACAATGCCTCATTTCTGAGTAAGAGTAGCAAAGCAATGTAAAGGGAACTGTTTGTTTTTTTGTTTTTAACTTCTTGTTTGGTTGACAACACTGTTATTTTGTTCTGAAATTCCAAACCAGTGCTTCCTGTGTGCTGCTTTGACTCCCAAGAGCCAGCACACTTTGTGTGTGGGGGACACTTTAAGACGTAGTTTTAGATTTGAGTCTATATTAGGAACTGAGCCCAGTAGCTGGCCCTGCAATTTTACAATCTAGGTGATATCAGAGCGTAAAAGAAGATCTTTCTTGCTACAGTTATAAGATTACAAAAAAATTCTAGGACCCGATTTAGGATAAATCAATGTAATCAAAACAATGTATGTCAGAAGTACCCTAAAACATGGCACGGATCAAGAGCAGATAGCAAAATAAATACGGCAACATTACCTGTAAGATTCAGACCTCTTGTGCATCCTTTTATTACATAGAGGCAAAGGACAGGGTTTGCTGACAGGCTGGCTCATCAAGTTTTCGTTCTGATTGGTAGGAAATGACTATGTGACGAGGACATATAATGTATGATCTTTTAGGGAGGGCCCTGATAACCAAATATAATACAATAAAGCCTACCCACAGACATTTCATAGGACATATAACAAACAGCAGAAACAGAGCAGTGCCAGTAGCTGTAAAGTACAGCTTTGCTTTACCTAATGGTGTCACTCCCATGCTGCCAGAGTATTACAGAATGTCAGTTGTTAGAAAAGAAGCAGTAACTGATGGGAGTGATGCTAGATATGTCTTAATGTAGCTGTGTATGGTGCTAATTCATGTGGTGAATTTATTTAAAATAGGTTTTCAACAAATCAAATATTGCACCTTCACTAGTTTCTAATACAAAGAGCATTTACATGATTTCTGTTCATTTTGTCATCCCAGCCTGTGATTTACATTCTCCCTACATCATTCAGGTTGAAGTTTGCTGAATGACCCTGCATGTACCAGTACATCTAATATATAATAGGATATAAATATATAATAAATATAAATAATGCAGTGCATGTTGTATCCTCTCACAGGGTGATCAGTGAAGAAACGGCCACTCATGCTGGTGGTCAGTGGGATAAATGCCCCCTTATTGCTCATCATTTAAGGAGCCTCATGTAGAGAATTGTGTGTCCAGGAATCCCTGCCTGAGGTTGCCTTGGCACAATTCTGGTAAATCCTGCAGTACACATTGCCCCTATATACCCCTCCCAGGGATTGTACTGCTGCCAGAATCCTAGAAAAGCATTGCCCTTCATCATACATGGAGCATAGCACTTATTCCACACTGTGTCCATATTGTATGAAGTGTTTTCATGCACTAGTAATATATAAATGCTGGCTGCTAGTGCCCAGGTGGCAGCACGGTAAGTCCCTGCTTGTCATCTCTTGGGCACTGTAAGTGACTGTCCATGTGTTAGAGAATCTCGCGGTATCCCCGGGTACCTTCCATCGCTGACAGGAGCCCGAGCGGTGTTTGGGGCTGTCATGGTAACCCAGGCCGGACACCTGAGCTGTGACATGGGGATCATGGTGACTAGAATGACGGGAGGGAGGAAGGAGGAGAGCCGCGGGAGTGCTGAGGTAAAAGAGGAATAAAAACGAAATCCCGAGCTTCTTGTGGGGAATTTCACTGAGCAGCAAGAAAGTGACTAGACATAAGTATAGTGCCGGTGTGCTGGAGGTGTCACACCGCCATGATATCAGAGCTGAGACATTTCTACACATTACTGCACCGAGCCTATATTTATATGCAGTCACTAGTAATCTGCACTACATAACCAGATACTTCATATTGTAACCAGGGCAACAGTTCTCATGTATCCAGATATCTATTTATATAACATATGACTATGGTAGGGACATGTGAGCCCCTATGAGGGACACCTAGTGACATGGTTATAGGCCTTGTACAGCACTAATAATAATATCTAATGACAGTCACATTCATGTGGACATGTTACTGTAATGTTAAAGACATGTCACAGCTTCCTAAGCCACTTCTTCAGTTGTAGATCAGTGAACATGGCAAATGAAATCCATTTTTCAAACCCACTGGGACAGGGCAGTGAAATGGTGGCAAGTATGGGATAAGAACGCATTCTGCATGCTCCATGGTAACTACCTTGACATCTTGGCATTGCCACATGGGTTTGCACAGTTTTAAATGGATTTGGGGTAGCATATACATACATACACAGTTAGGTCCGTAAATATTTGGACAGAGACGTTTTTCTAATTTTGGTTCTGTACATTACTACAATTCATTTTGAATGAAAAAACTCAGATGCCGTTGAACTGCAGACTTTTAGCTTTAATTCTGTGGGTTGAACAAAAAGATTGCATAAAAATGTGAGGAACTCAAGCCTTTTCTTAACACAATCACTTAATTTCAGGGGCTCAAAAGTAATAGAACAAATTAAAAAGCTGAAAATAAACTGCCATCGCACTGCCTCCTCCATGTTTTAAAGATGATGTGGTATGCTCTGGATCATGAGCTGTTCCACACCTTCTCCATACTTTTTTCTTGCCATCATTCTGGTAAAGGTTGATCTTGGTTTCATCTGTCCAAAGAATGTTTTTCCAGAACTGTGCCGGCTTTTTTAGATAATTTTTAGCAAAGTCCAATCTAGCCTTTCTATTCTTGAGGCTTATGAGTGACTTGCACCTTGCAGTGCACCCTCTGTATTTACTTTCATGCAGTCTTCTCTTTATGTTAGACTTGGATATCGATACACCTACTTACTGGAGAGTGTTGTTCACTTGGTTGGCTGTCGTGAAGGGGTTTCTCTTCACCATGGAAATGATTCTGTGATCATCTACCACTGTTGTCTTCCGTGGACGTCCAGGTCTTTTGGAGTTGCTGAGTTCACCAGTGCTTTGTTTCTTTCTCATGATGTACCAAACTAGATTTTGCCACTCCTAATATTGTAGCAATTTCTCAGATGCATTTTATTCTCTTTGCAGCTTAAGAATGGCTTGTTTCACCTGCATGCAGAGCTCCTTTGACTGCATGTTGTCTGTTCACAGCAAAATCTTCCACATACAAGCACCCCACCTCAAATCAACTCCAGGCCTTTTATCTGCTTAATTGATAATGAAATGAGGAAGGAATTGCCCACATCAGCCTATGAAATAGCCTTTGAGGCAATTGTCCAATTACTTTTGAGCCCCTGAAATGTAGTGATCCCTCCCTTACCCACTCCTGATCCAGGCATCAGTAAGATGCTGAGAATAGATCTGAGTGTAAATACAGGGCATATGTGCAAAAACAATCCCAGCAGTGGCTGCCCAGAAGAAAATGTAAAATGACAAGTAGAGAAGATACCAGTACTGGACAAAGCAGTGGTAGCAGCCATTGATCTCTGCTTTCTAGAGAAAAGCAAATTTAGAGGTAGATCTCCCATAAGAAACATGTGTCCTGTGAGTTCTTGTGATGCACATACCTGGCCTCATGTGAATTTTTTTATAATGTTTTCACTTTTATTTTTGTTCCTTGTATTACTAGGGTTCATCCAATGACATAGCCCACCTGTGGAATTCAATTAATAAATTGCGACCCACTGAGAAGCCCTCTGAACTACCAGTGTCTTCTGGATGGGTTACAGTTCGAGTGTTTGTCTCATCCACATTTGATGATTTTCACTCAGAGAGAGAGGTGCTGGTAAAACAGGTAATTAATGACTTATAATCCATATAAAACATTTCTTAGAAACCTGACCAATAACAGTAAAACCCCAGCCCCTAAAAAGGAGTCTGACTGAGCCTTAGCACCCATCTCTCCCCTCCATTCTGCCTCATTTCATTATTTTGTGGATGTTCTAGAGATAATCCCAAGGAAAACAGGCAGTTTGTGTATAGGTCTATTCATAAGTAATATAAGTAATATGGTATCCTAATTATTTGTGGTATTGTGTTCCCTTTCCCCAATAAAGTAACAGTATTTTTTTCTGCAAATTGTCAAATGCTTTTTGATATACATGACTAAATAAATGAAATAATTATTAGTTTATATGAACCGTGCTACTTTACATGTTCCTGCCTGTTTTGAAGCTCCCATTTCCAAAACTACTTCAGGTATTCCCAGAGCTCAGGGAATGGTGTGAAGCTCGCAGTATGTGCCTTGTTGAATGTGACTTAAGGTGGGGGATCCCTAAGGACACTCCTTCAGGAAAAATTTTTGCTACCTGTTTGGGGGAATTAGATCGATGCCACCAAGACACATTTGGAAAGCCACTTATGGTAGTACTTCTAGGTGAACGGTAAGAGTTTTCTTTTAACAATGTTTTATGTTCAGTTCAGATATTCTCAGACTGTCCTGTTGGTAATTTAAATGATTCAATGATCTCAGCATTATAGTAAGTATAGTAAGAATTTGTTTTTTTAATGGACATCCAGGTCTCCTGCTACCTACGTAAGTTTAGATTTATGTTAAAATCAGAAATGGATGTCAGACAAAACAAGTGAAAACAGCAATAAAGTCAAATTTTAGAAGAGTAAGAATGAGTAAAATCTGCCATAAAATTAATTTCTGTAGATTTTTTCTGCTTTGCAACCTATATCTCTAATGCTTAAGGTTTACTGTTGCTCATCCACTCCTGTTTTAGAGCTGGCTGGATACCACAAGCTGCTGAGGTGCCTCAAGAGATTGTTGAAACATATAATTGGATCAATGGCGTGTCTGTAACAGGAACGGAGATTCTGCATGGTGCTTACAGGAACTGCAATCCCAATGCTGCCTTTTGCTTAAGAGATCCATCTTTTCTGGCCCAGCTACCGTCACAGGATCTTCCCAGATATCAAGACAAAGGTCATCATGCTTTATTCATACAGACACTCAAAGAGCAAGTGTGTAACCGCTTTCCCAAACAACAGATTCTGAAGTATAAGTGCCAAGTGTTGGGCACTGATTGCACTACTGGAATGGAGAAGGTGAAAAAAACAGTATATCAATCTATTGTAAAGTTGCTACTGCAATAGAGAGTAGTAAAAAAAACTGTTTTTCATTTAGTCAAAATGGAGGAACATATGTGAGCACTTTTCTTTAATGCAGTAGAACCTCGGTTATCCGGCATCCACGGGAAATGCACGATAAGTGTAGTTTCTGGTTAACTGAGGTTACTTCTCAGCCATTTAGCGCTAGACTTGAAAGGGGAGACTTGTCCCCATTCACCTCTAGTGCTGAATGGCTGAGAAAAGGGAAACCCTGATGATGCTTCAGCCGCTTTCCCTTGATGCTTTCCCTTATCTCAGCCAATCAAGAAGCAGAGCAATCAGCTCGGATCTGCTCTCATGACAGCTCCTCTCTCCTGATTGCTCCCGCAGCCCTGGCGGAGTATGTTTCTTGGATGCAGAACACATATCACAGCTCCGCTAGGGCTGTAGGAGCAATCAAGAAAGTGGAGTTGTCAGGTGCCAGTTATCTGAATTCTCCAGTTATCTGAGTTCCAGATAACCAGGGTTCTACTCTAATCAGTGTTCACACCATGCATATCACATTCTGTATCCTGTATTTACATTTGAAAGGCTGCATGAGCTAACTACAGTGTTGTGATATACTGGATCTTGTAATTGAGACAGAATGTGTATCCTTTAATAAAGTTTAGGTTGTTTTGCTACAGAGTCCTATTACTCAGTTATTCTGACAAAGGCTATGTTCAGACTGGCATTGATGTTGCAGTGTGGTTGCCGCTTCCATACGAAAGTGAACTGCTTACTCGAGGGAGGCGCTAGGTTAAATGTCCACCTGCAGCTTGCCTATAGAGAATAAATGAGAGCAGTAAGCAGTTCAGTACTAGGTGCCAGCTAATGGGAGCCGCACATGATCAATTGGTCCTACTGCAGGTCTGAACCTATCCAATGGCCACAGCATTACAAAAAAGTTGGCCCTAGCTACATTGTTGCCAGTTATTATGAGATTAAAACTTATTAAATATATTGTAAATCTTTCTACTATAGCACATGTAGGTTGTCCTTAGTATATTAAAACTAAAAATATTTACTGAAGGCAACCTGATTCACAGATGCTGAAATATTCAGTGGATCATTTAGTTCATACTAAATTGAATCTGAATTTTGTTGGTTAAGAACTATAAGTCAGAGATTTGGTCATAAAATATGTTAGATGTTCCCCAGGCCTGCTTGCACTAGCTATCATCAAGAAAACCTGGTATCAATTACTGTGGTTCTGAATTTCATAGATGTGCTATAAAGTTGACCGGTTTCTTTTATTTGTATGTAATACAGGTGAGAATGGGTTTTTCTGATGAATTCTCATCCTGGATCCTACAGTTTCTAAAGACAAGAATTCTTCAGACCTTCTCAGAACAAACCACCACTATTGTACAGAAAAAGCAGCTTTCTTGGTAAGTAGTCACATAACAGTGCAAGCTGTAAGCAGCTGCCACATGTTTGGTGTCTGCTCTGTAACTCAACTTTTATTGCTTGTTTCAGCTGCCATCTATTTATACTATAATAACAATGATCTGGCCCTGAACAGGAAAAAGTAGAGCATGGAATGTGAAATCATTGCAGAAAATGAAATTGCATTATTTCTTATTATTTCATTATTTTTATAGAAGTTCTTTAGATGTTTGTTTGAGATTCCATTCTTATTATTCTTATTATAAATATATATATATATATATATATATATATATATATATATATATATATATATATATTATATATATAATTATAAGTAAATAATAACTATAGTATCATCAAACAAAATGATGAAGTGATCAAATTATTTGCAGCTGTCCTTTGTACATAATGCTTCAATAGAGATATCTGATGGTCTAACAGTTGAGTTAAATACAGCAATCTCTTTGCCATGATGACATGTTGACAGGAAACATCTTTGCGGTGTATATTGTGTTAAGAAATCCAATAAAATGTAATGCAGGGTCCTCTCCTCCTGTATCGCTGTCTGTATTAGTCTGTCATTTGCAATCCCTATTTAATGTACAGCGCTGCGTAATATATTGGCGCTATATAAATCCTGTATATTAATAATAATAATAATAATAATAATAGACATGTACTAACACACCTTATTATGCATAAAGGTGCATACAGCAGACAACATAAATACTTAAACTATAATAAGGTATATGATCAAATCATAACATGAACCAATTGGCTAATACTAGTATAGCTCTTAAATCCTTACATTAAAGCAGATTGTGTTTTTGATACATTTTGTATTTCAACATGAGTGTTCAAATTGAAGTATGTGGTTGTTTAAAATCTATTTGTTTTGTAGCAGGTATTGATTGCATTATTAGTGTAGTCACAGCTGTATGATACAAATTGTGATATACATTTTGTAGCTGGCAGATATGCACCAGCATTAATTTTATTCTTAGATTTTATAACCTGTCTTTGTCAACTTTTTTGATGAACTGCATGTAAATCTATTTTTAGCTTATCTGTGATAGCAACTTTTTGTAAGCTTGAGTTTTGTACCAGAAGATGATGAGTGAAAATATTGTTTGTAAATTGCTTGTGATGTGTGTTTGCAGGCAGCAGACAGAGTTGGCTCAACACCAACTTTTCCTTAATCAGAAGCAGCAGTTGTTCTTGGGTCGGAATATAGAGATTCAGAACATCCTGGATTTCCTGAACATGGATGCAGCTAATACTCAGAATCCAAGCCAAAATGAAAATTTTTGCACCTCTCTGTATCAGGTTATATCACAGCCCGGCATGGGTAAATCTTCGCTACTAGCTGCGAGTATAAGTAAAACATTGCAGGTAAGTTTCTGAAAACTCCTATGTCTCAAAAAACTTTTGTCTGTAAGCTGCCTAAAAAACATACGTGCTTTAGATGCTGCACTGTGCTTTAGATGCTGCACTGTGCTTGTTCACACAGAGCCCCAAGAGCAAAGTGTTTTACCATTTTGTTGGCTGCTGTCCTTCTTCTGTTCAACTTTCCAACCTTGTGATGCGTCTGTGTTGTTTCATTATGCTAGATGGACCAGGTATGTTGTATCTTCATCAATTTCAGTAAGCCATTGATTTTGAAATATGCCAACCACAACCTGAAGGGAAAATGCTTTTAAACTGGCTTCATAGTTCCATACTTCACTAACTACAGTGTGTCATCATGCGTTCTTCTATTTAGTAATTTGCATTGGTTATCTGATAACATGCTCAGTACATGCATCATTTTTTTAATCACATTTATTTTTGAAAGCTTTAAAACTGAACTTAAGTTAGTTTAAAACAGCTAAATACATTCCAGGTGCATTAAAAGTAGTCTGAAAGTTTTTCAGTCTTTCTTAACCAGTAGTAGAAAGTAGAAAAATCTTTGCCTTGCCCACATGCTACAGAGAATGATTAATGCTTTATATATGGAAACAGGAGTTTTTCTTTATGCCATGCTTCTGTCTGAACTATAGCTCTCCAATCAGCCTTGCTTTTCCTATTGAAGAACTGTAGGCAGTACAGGCCTCTGCAGAGTAATCACTACATACACATAAAGTGCAATGGTTCTTTTCTGCAGCATAGTGCAGGACACAGAATTTCCTACTCAGACTGTGGCTGATTTAGAAAGCAAACAAGCTGTAGAATTCAGCAAACCTTTTGTTTTGTTGCAGTTGGCGTGTTCTTAATGAAAAAATAATCAAAAAATATAATTAAAATATTTAATAATTTATAGAGCTACATGTAAGTCCAATAATTTATTACCAATGTAGTATAATAGTACACTGGTTTTTATTATGAACCATTTTAGAGCTTGAAGATGTTCTTCTGAAGCTTAGAGACTGCTGGAGAAATGAAGAAATGAAAGGAATCCTGGAAATGGTTCTGCACTCTACTTCCAGACTAGGAAATTCCCCTTCATATGTATTCATTGATGGAGTAAACCAGGTGACATCAATGCTTTGCATATTTTTCTTATGATTTGAAAAGAAAAGTTAGAGGGTATATGATGCTGATCAGGGAAATCAAACAATGTATTTTTTTATCTGGTTTTCATTTAATTTGTCCGAGTCTCACCTTAGTTATATTGATCAGAAATCTAAAAGATGTTGTTACAATCCCCACAACAGGATCAGTTCACAAAAACATAATGCATAGCTTGATAACCTTATGTTATTTGCTTTCTTTTGTGGTCAAAAATGCAATAAAGCCACACACATCAGATCAATATACTGCACACAAATTAGATTTACTGTATGCACATTATTTTCCTGGGACAGCCAAGTGAAGAAGGAAGCACACACAAGTGCCCACGAGTAGAGGTGATAAACTGGTGACACGGTATATTAATTTGTTACAACCTAAAATCCATAAAATTAAAATTGAATGTTCCAGATTGAGTGTCAATGATAAGAACCCTCATAAGTAGCATGCAGGTGGAATTTGTAATAACCTTTAGTACTTAGGGCCTGGTGTTGCTATTTGCTATAAGTATGAAGGATGTCTCTAAAATCATAAAGAGATTGCACTAATTTACCTGTATTGGGGATGTACCAATATATAAAGCCATTGCTTGTATGAGTCATATACTTTACTAAGTATTTTTTTGAATATAAAAATCAGGCCTTCTGAAATATGTGCTGTTAAGTGGTAAATCAAAGAAAGTTTTTAAGCCACAGTAACGGTAGACATGTTTAGTATAAACCAAAAACAGTATTTGCAGTAAAAGAACCTTGTTCCAGTTGTAAAGCTTTGGGTTTGAGTAGCTTGAAGTCATTTTACCAGTGATTCCACATCATATAAAAGGGTAATAATAATGCCAGATTACCTGTTTAAAAGTTGTCCCAGTGAATCTTCAAACAAGGAAAATTTTCTTTAGCACACTAGCAAATCAAAAAATAAATGCTTTAAAAAAATTATATTGCCTGGCCTAGTCAAAGCCCTGATTTAAATTCCATTGAAATGTTGTAGGGGTTTTAAACCAAGCAGTTCATACGAGAAAACCAACAAACAGCTTGCAGCTTAAGGAATTTTCAATGGAAGAGCTGTCATAAAAATCAGCAAGTTAATAACTGTTGTTAAAAGGTACTGATGGGTAGTTATGCAAAATTCCTGCCAAATAGAACAAGTCCAAGGGTACAGTACCTTTTTCCACAGTACACCATTGCATCAAATGATATTTTTTTGAGAAAGTGATTGGAAAAGCAAACTCTCCTTAATGTTTTTATGCAGGTTTATTGTATTTATTTTTTTCTTACCTTTGAAAAAGACCACAATTTTAATGGGGTATATTTTCTTTTCAAATGACTCTACGATGACTGTAAATAAATTCACAAATAATGAACTCGTGTTAAGGGGTTGGGATACGACAAGTAAATGTTACTTTTGGAATCTGCAAAAGATAAGTAGGCAACATGAGAAATCCGACCATTATAGGCTCTGTCCCGATCCTCAGAAAAAGCTGTATATGTGGCAACAGTCTTGTCTGAATTTTATTTTCTAAACTCTAGTCACACGACATACAGAAAATGAATCAGCTTTGTAATGTGGGACCAGGAATACATGATACATGATTGCTTTAATGTGCAATTAATATCAATTTTAACATTGCAATATCTTTGGTCTCAAGTTATCACACCCTTCTGATGTGTCTGACCTCCTGTCCTGGTTGAGCACTCCAGGATTTTTACCCCATCATTACAAGTGTGTTATCAGCTGCATACCGACAACTTCTATCAACAGTAATCCACCACCTAACTGTCTATACCTGGACCTTCTTCCTATGGACACAGCCCAGAGTCTGGCCATGATGTACCTGTCCCGCTATTGCAAGGTAAAGAACTTCTTTTATACTAACCCTTGCAGCAAACAAGCCTGTTAATTATAGAATGCTCAAGTAAGAACTAAACCTTACTAAATCTCCTATTTACAACTGGTTTACAATTGTCTCAGTCTAACATTTCAGTTAAAGTGGACCTAAACTGAAAAGACAAAAGAACACCCTGAGGTGGTGCTGTTTGGCAAAAGAGACATGCACTGTCTATTTCGTCAAAAAACTAACTGCCTGGCTCGTGATAGATTTTTATTAAAGTTGTAAACTGTACAGTGCATGCGCAGTGTAATTTGGAGCTCAGCCCTGTTTGTAGTGTCACCAGCCACTGGGGATAATGTAACACGCATGGGTTACATCATCTAATGACAGAAGATGATCGCTGTCTTCACAGAAGACTGCTGTGGAGCTGACTTTGAAGATGGAACCTTCCATGGATGCAGTGTTGACCTCAGGGTGCATGCACAGGGTAAGTATGTGCCATAATCGACTGTGAATACTTGCTGTGTATGCTGTGAATATTTGCTGGCAGTATGGCAGAAGCTCACCATCCAGCAAGGATGGCTCCGCTTTAAAGACAGACAGGTAAACAAACAGCTTGTACAGTTTAATGTACAGTGCTGCGTAATATGTTGACGTTATATATAAATCCTGTTTATTATTATTGTTAATAATAATAATAATAATATGGTGCTTTGAATAATAGTGCCCAGGGTATCCGGTGTTATGTGAGTAAACTGTGTTAAATGTCTGTTAATAAAGGTTAGTAAAACAAAAATTTGATAAAAATAGACATTACCATGTAAAACATCAGTTAAAAATAATTATAAAAAAATGTAAGTTTACTTTAAAGGCAGACAGGTTTAGTTGGAAAACACAACATAATCATTAGATAAATTTCCAATCCTAATTCTTACTGCAATCTGAAATATCCTGTATTTTCTGTTAGGTACACTCTGTTCTTTTGTTTGCACAAAACATGTCTAGTGCAAAATTGTTTAAATTGTGTGTCTTCCACATATGTAGACATTAAGCTCAGAGCAGCTTCAACAGCTTCTTCAGAAATCCTCATCAGCAAATCCTCTGTGGTTATCACTTGCCTGTGAGGAACTACGTGTGTTTGGTGTGTTTGAGATGCTCACCAAGAAGATATTAGAATTTCCTGACTCATTGCAAGGACTTCTGGCCAGCATCATTCAGAGACTGGTACAAGAAGACCAAAGTAATCTTGTTAAAAATGTGTGTATTTCTCAAGTTTCCCTTCCTGCTATCACAAATGTTTAATACATTCTTTGTGTGAAATATTGCACTCTCCCTTTTTACCTTCCACTAATCTCGCCCCATACCCTTCATCCAGCCCTTCTCTAGCAATTGCCCCTTCTCTGCTTCCAGCTTCCCAACCTCCCCCCCTGCCCCCATCCTTAACACATACCTATGCACTTTTACCACTTTGTGCATTATAGACCCCCATAAATCCCTACTGTTGGGGGCTGTTTTTGTTTGAACATCTTTAGCTGATGCAGTGAAGCTTAGCTCAGCTTTCCAATTTTTTTCATGTTGCGTCCCATCCTTTACTCAATCATTGCACTGTTGACAACATATAACATAAATACTTCAAAAATTACTTGCACACTTAGGCAGTAATTCAAGTGTGCACCGCTATCATGATCAATAAGCCCATCTGGTCACATTCTCAGGCACAGAACAAAATAGAATCCACTTGCTACTTACCTAATGAAGCAGGGCTTCTAATCTTGTGTCTGTAAGTGGAATCCCCTGATAGTTGCAGTGGCAGGACAAAGTCTATTAACAACCATGACAGAAAGGTCAAAGGGCACCCCATCCCAATTGGATCCCTGCCCTCTCTTAGACTATTTTTCAAAAAAATCTAGAAAGGTTGATTTAAACAACAGCAGCAAAAAACAACACACACTGTAGTGGAAACCTACCTAAACAGTTTCATTCTGTTGTCAGTATTTTTTTACCAGATTTATTACTTTAAAACTTTTAGTAATTTTTTATTTGTTGTCTGTGTAATAGCTTCTTAGTCTACTCCACTGCTGCAAGGAGGGTGCAGTGGAAACAGACCTGCAAGGAGCCATGTCCACACTAGATGGTGGAGCAGAGATACCTACAATGCACTGGGCCTCACTTCGCAGAACCTTGAGCAGTCTTCTTCGTGTAGGCCGGGACTATCGAGGGAGGGATAGGCTAAGTTTCTTTCATGGAAGTGTAGTACAGGTAATATTGGAAAATGAGTCGAAAGACCACCCAGAGTAATATTTGATTTATTTAGCAAGATTTGCTCTTCATCATATATTAGAACTGTTAAGTTCTTTCACAGCTAGCATCACCCAACAACACAAGGACTGTACTGCTTTTAGAATATCAGCTCTATTTGCCTTACCACATTTCCTCTTTGTCCGCCTTTTCTTCATTGTAGGCAGTTGAGCAGTGTTTGCTTACTTCTTACAATGCTCGCAAACAGTACCTTCTTATCCTGGCTGACTACTACGAGCATAAGTGCACAGAAGAGGCCACAGTGGTGCACCAATTGCCCCGCCTCTTGCAGGAAGCCGGACTAAATGGCCGGCTGGTTGAGTTTCTAAGAAAGGACCCACGTGCAAGGTCGATCCAAGCTCACGTTCGAGCTCAGTATTTAAAGGTAATCATATATTACAAAACATTCCCTCTTCAGTTGCATTTTATATCTGGTTTATATTTAGCAGTTGTCACATATTGTCCATATAATATATTTTTGTTTGGCAGACTCTACGCTGTTCCCATGTATGCAGAAATGGTTTCCCCAGAACTGCTGCTATGATATGTGGCATGTGTACATTCAAGGTTGGAGCATTTGGGCAGGTAAAGCAAAATCATATATTTCAGACACTATTTAGGTCTAAAAGCAGCCTTGTCTATGTATCTCCCCAGGTAATTCATACTGATTGTTTTTGGAAACCAATGGGTCTATTTAAAAAGCAGTGAACCTCACCAGGGACATCCTCTAATTAATTACCATATATTTGTTTTCCACTCTACCTCCTACTTGTACCCTCTCCCTTTCTCCTTATCTTCCTTTTTTTTTTCTTCTCTTTGTTATCTTCCGGATTAGCCTAGAAATGTCACATTTAGACAATTGTATCGTTAGATGTGTTCTCTGCTGTTATACAGTAAGCTTATTGAAATTACGTTTCTGTTTTATTGCTTCCTCAGAGGGATTATAATGTGTTATATGACCTACTTGAAATCTGTGATACATTGCATTTTTTACAGGAGTCATATATATGTTTTCTGTCCCTGGTTATTGTTAAATCGTTAAAATGTTATTTTGTATTTCTTGGCTACCTTCTTATACTTCTTATATTTGTTGTTTTGTTTAATATTTGGAAAAACTCAATACAAATTACAGTTTTTCAAAAAGCAGTGAGCCTAATATTCAACATTCATTCTCTGGTGGTATATGTTCTAGGTGCATGTGATTTCAGGGGTAATTGTTGATTCTCCACCAGTGAATTTGCTGAATATCAGACTCACTGCTTTAAAATTAGACCCCCAAGTGTTTTCAGGTCCTTCCATTGGTACCTTCCCCTTTCTCAGAATATTACAGTGTATCCCATTGTGCAAATAAAGCCAAAGTGTATAAAGCATGTCTGGAACCTTTTCCCTCTACAATTTAGTTTGCAGTTTTCTTGGTAGTTCTAGCATTTGTGTGCCACAACTAGATGTCAGACTGTTGGCAAATTTGTTGGTATCCTTACAGCAAAAAATTAATTATGCCTTTAGAAAATTCTAAATTGAAATAGTGATTTTTCAAAGAAGTTTTTTTTGACTAGCGACAAACATGTCTTCAATCATTAAGAAAAGTAGTCACTTTGCTGTTTGGTAAAATTCTGTGTCCCAAACTGAACATGCACCAGAGAACACAAAGAAGATCTATGGGACTGTATCCAACCTTCTTGGCTGCTAAAGTAAATCAACACAGGAAGGGGCAGAAGGAAAGCAAGAATGGTAGACAAAAAGCCAAGGATAACTTCCAAAGAGATACAAGCTGTACTGGAAGTCAAAGTCCATCAGTATCTAATCACACTATTTGTTACTTTTGAGTGAGAATGGACTGCGTGGGACAAGACCCTAGAGGACTCAAATAAATCACCAATAAATGACAAGAATAAAACACTACTCTGAAGTAGCCATCTTTGAGCCCTGATTTCAATTCTATTTGACATACAATATATGGAAAAACTGAAACATGCAGTGTAAACAAGACATGCTTTGAACCTGAGACAACTGTGGTAGTTTGCTTAGGAAGAGTAAGCAAAACTACTTGTTGATAGGTGAAGAAGTCTCACTGAGAGTTACAGCTACCACTTGTTTCTTGGGATTGACTCTAAAGGTTTTTTTAATCAAAGTATTGGATTAAGGGTCCCATCATCTGTGTGATTTTTATTTACCACAGAATAAACAGTAATGGCAGTTTAGTTATTTTAGATGTTTTTGAGACAACTATGACATATGACTATGACTATGGTAGGGACATTAGATTGTGAGCTCCTTTGAGGGACAGTTAGTGACACGACTATGGACTATGTACAGCGCTGCGTAATATGATGGCGCTATATAAATACTGTATAATAATAATAATAATAATAACAACTATGGTTCTTCTTTCCTTGAGGGTACCAACCAGTATGGTAACTTTTGCATTTTTTTAGATTAATCTTGCTCTTATGTTATGTATTTCCTGTATTCATCTGTCTAACCATGGTCTGTCTAACCGTGCATTTTGTTCTTTCTGCAGTTATTTCCAAATAAACAAAGCTGTGTTTTGTGTGGAACACACGTTGCTATCATGGGAAAAGAGGCATTCCTATGTCCTCAGCACAACAGGTACCTACAAATCTGTAATTTTAATGTTGGGCTTTTTTAGAAATGCCTTGGTTACATGTTTTTACATCATCTGGAAAACCATATCACATTTATGCCGTAACCCTGATGTTTTTCAAATGTAAAAAAACAGGCAGTTTTCCTTTGTGTAGCAGAAGGTGGGAAGTGGAAATGTGTCTAAAAGCCTGTAAGTGTCAACAAATGTTCATAAACACCCCTAATATATATACTGGGACATAAATGAAAAATGTTCTTGACATTGGACATGGCATTAATCTTTTGGGAGTACATGTAAATTAGCTAAAATGTAGGAATGTATGATAACAAATCAGAACTTTTTTTGTTAAATCAGCTTATTATTTAAATCCCTACAAATTCACCTTTTCTCATTGCAGGACTGGCAGAAGTGAATGTCTGGTCTGTAAATTACCGATTATTGGGGTTCCTCCACCAACCCCAGCTATTTTGTGTCACATGTGTGGATTTTCTGAAACTTGCATATCCTTGAACATATAGCACATAATTGGTTTTATTTATTTATAGATCATATATGTTGTTAAAATGTACCATGAACATAATCTATAGAACCTATCCTAAAGTGCGAGCATAGAAAAGTTTTTTTAGTTTTTAGTGTGGGGAAGGGTTAGAACACCTGTCATGTCTCTACTGCTGTCTGTCCCGTTGGGGAGATCCAACCTCCATATTTTTCTATGTTTTCTACTGTCGCTAAAATAGAAAGTATTGAAAAATCCACAATTTAACAGTTGTCTGACAATGAGCGCAACAATACATAGAATGATTAACATTGTATGGATTTCTTCCTGTTTCCGTATACTTTTCTGTGTCGGAATTAAAGGGAAATCTCCCCAAGAAAAACAAATAGCATAATGTTCTGACAGGGGTTTTAACCCTTTCCTACTCTATCCAAAACTTAGCAAAATGGATACACATACCCTTTACCTTGTTAACAGTAAATGAAGAACTGGATATATTTAGTATTGATTCATGCGTCAAAATAGCCCATCGATAACAAAATTAGTTCACTTTAGTAGTATATTATATTTTTGTTGTCAAATACTATGCCTAATATATATTTTCTATTGTAATATGTATTTTTATTAATAAATGTGTTTTGTTTTTTGCATCAATCCACAGTTTTCAGTGTTGGATTTGTTCTCAACCACTTTATTAGGTATACCTTTCTAGTACCAGGTTGGAACCCAATACAGAACTTTAAAAACACTTTGCAACATAGATTTAACATGTGTTAAATGTTAAAAAACGTGTGTGTTGGAAACATTCCTTGGGGATTTTTGACATGCTGACATGATAACATTATGAATTTAATGCACATTTGTTGGCTGTACATCCATGAAGCCAGTCTCCAATTCCACCAAAGGTGCCCTTTTGCATTGAGTAGCAATGTAGGCTGTGACATTTAAACCATGCTGAGTTGGTACTAAGGGCCCAATGTATGCCAAGAAAATGTCCCCCACACCATTACATTAGGAACAGCCTGAACCATTGATGTCAGGCAGGATGGGTCTATGCCTTTATGTTATCAATGCCAAATTCTAATCTTACCGTCTGAATGATGCTGCAGAAATGGAGATTCATCAGACCAGGAAATATTTTTCTAGTCTTCTCTTGTCCAGTTTTGGTGGGCTCATGCGAACTGTGGCCAAAAGTGCCTGTTCTTAGTAGACTAATTTGGCACCCAATGTAGGGGCAGGTTTAGAGAAAATGGGATTCTGGGCAAAGGTGGGAGCAACAATTTATCCCCTATTTCCTTCTTTCACTTGGGGCCCAGGGGAGTTTGGGGGCTCTGAAAAGTGTCCCACACCCAAAAGCTGCCCTGATATAACATTTGTTATTGTACCACTGTACAGCAGGAGTATATAGGCTCTAATGAAAAAAAAATCTTGTTTAGCCATCTTTTTTTTGCAGTTTTTGTAACTAGAATTGGGATAGTCCAGTACTTTGGTAATACATAGCAATAATTACATACACATTTTCCCAGGCCCTAGCTGTAAAACAAATTAACTTGCTTGTAAGGTGTAGACATCTATTATTAGTAACATATACACTAGAGAGCAGGACTCCAGTAATAGTCACATCTACACTGGCCTTGCCAGTCATTTGTGTAAGTTTTGCCAGGATGGAAAGGCACATGGGATTTATATGTTAAGAGATCTTTCTGTAAACGAGTGCTGCAAGTCTCCTGAGTCATGCTGAAAAATAGCAGCACTGGAAAGATGAATGATTATCAATTGTAAATAAATTACCATATTTAGTGCATTTCCAGTATATCATCACTTTTGCTAGTCTTGTTTAGTTACCGAGAATTAAAATACATTTTTAAAAACTATTGCTATCTCTGTGTGCTGCATACTTCTGACCCCTATACTGCATACACTACATCATACATTAAATACTTCTTTTGAACTCTTTTTGCTATATATGTTGCAAAACAAAACATTCTCCAACTACTCTGGAAAAGTTTTGGGCACGTTTTAGGTATATCATCTGTGTGCAAGAAAACATAAGTTTTGTGTAAAAAAAAAAAAAAAAAAAAAAAGTCAGAATTTGCCACAGTGTGCTGTGGAAAGCATTAAAGTGTGTTGCATTAAAGCAGCCTATTTCTACCACAAAGCAGCCAAAAGTGTATCTGACCCCTTCTTTACAAAAAAAAGAAACCACAGTGGAAGAAGTTAGAGTTAGGCTACATATACAGGTCAGATGATTCTCGTCTGATTATCCCTTCAGGGCTAGTATTGGGCGAGAATCTGATGTGTGTACAGCGCTCATCCGACATTGTTCAATTGGATCCATGAACAACGTCGGACGAGCGATGTACAGTAAAGAGTATATTTCTATGATGATAATGTAAATGCCCCCTTAAAAAGATCTCTTGCAGGATATCTCGCTCGTTCTCCCCTCTCCAAAAAGCAGAATGGTGCTGTATGTACAGTGCTCAGTCATGCATCTCTTTAGTATTTTGATGTTGGAAAGGATCGTTAAAGATCCTTTCCAGCAACAAAATTCTAACGTGTGTACGCAGCCGTACACTGTAAAAGGAGGCAATATCCAGGCAATAAACCCAAAACTTGTGAATGACTGTTAAACACTTCTAATCAAAAAGAATTGACTTCAGTAATAGTAATAATCAGGTACACTTGCATTTCACAGTTTGTATAAATATATGTACAGAACATGAAAAAAATTAGATGATATAATAATGACCTATTTCATTTCTATGGGAATAAATGTCTTTGCATGCACATATCAGTTCCAGGTCTTGGCTCCATTACATGAACATTAATCACAGGTATGATTAAATAAAGTATGATAAAGTATGCCTTATTTGAGATGTTGTATCAAATGTCTGTGTACCAAGGGTGTAATTAGATTTTTGTGCAAGCTTACAGTTATCACAAGGAGATCAAGCGCAAGACATGGTTAAATGAAGAAAATATCTTCCTAAATTAAATTAGAAAGAATATTAGAATTATCACGGCAGAGCAAGAAGCGTCAGAAGCAGTTACTGGAGACTCTTGTAAGTTTGTAGATAGTTCAATTATCTGGTTGCAAAGTGATATATTAACTACATTTATGTTAAAGATACAAAAGAAAAAATAAAATATACAGTATTTATATATATATATATATATATATATATATATATATATATATATATAACACAGTCTATATAAATATATATTATATAATTATTCATATATATTATACAATTTGAGTAGCTGTTAACTTGATTATGGAGGGTAATAATATTTTATTAATTAATAAATTGATTTTAATTATATAAGTTTATGAATTTGGGACCAACAGCAGGAATACACAATCATAAATGTCTGGTTAAAACAAAACAAGAAATGGGGGGAGGTATTGGGAGGTTTAAAGGAATTAATTTAAATTGTGTTGTGTATTTCTTTTTTTTTTTTAAAAATAGACAAATGTTTAGTTTGAAGTTCTTAGGAATATTTAGGACAACCACTTTCAGCTAAAGTTAACATTTATTATTTCATCATAATAAAAACAAAACATGAATGTTCAAATTCTTTATATCTGGAGCCAATAGATCTAGCACTGGAAGCCAATAAGGCTTTGCTACAGAGATTATGCTGACAGAAGAACAGCATAAAGGTAGCAAATTTAAGAATTTATTATCAAGCTGCCAATGGTAATTTCCAAATAGCAGACTGCAGAGGCGACACCTCTATTTGTGTAACTGCAATAGAGAAAGTTAAGGTAACCTGCTATGTGCCATGGCTTAGGGTGCTCTGAATATTGGAGGGCAGCATTACAACATCTCCAAGTGGAAATAGAACCTGCTGCTGCTGGCTGACCAGCTCTATAGTGACAGAAAAGACAAAGTGAAAATGAATGTAAAGAGGTCACATTTAATGCAGAGATCTGTACAGGGTGACATTTGTATTAAAGGTTCCCACACCCTCTTTTCCCTTTCTCTGTATCTCCATTCTGTCTCTTACCTCACTCCTTCTGCTTGCTTTATCTTTCTCTCTTTCCCCTATCTCTCCCCTCTGCGTCCCTCTCACCTATTCCTCCCTACATCTCTTCCCCATTCTATTGCTTCTCTTTTCTCCACCTTTCTCCCCCTATTCTCTCTCTCTCTCTCCTCACACTTTTTCTTTGTCACTTTCTCCTATTTACCTTCCCCTTCTCTCTTTCTCCTTCCTCTCTCTACTTTTTTTCTCTCTCTTTCCCATCTCTCCCTTTATTACCCCTATTTAGACATCTCTCCTCCCTCTTTCCTTCCCTTTACCCTGTCTCCTGTCCCTCTCTCCTTCTCCCTATGGGCCTGATTTATTAAAGCGCTCCAAGGCTGGAGAAAATACACTTTCTTCAGTGAAGCTAGGTAATCAAGCAAACCTGGAATAGATTTATTCAATGTAATTTGCTATTTGCTAGCAAATGCTTTGAATCCTGGACCAGATCCATCCCAGGCTTGTTGGATCACCCAGCTTCACTGGTGAAAATGTATTCTCTCCAGCCTTGGAGAGCTTTAATAAATCAGGGCCATAGTCTTTCCTTCCCTTCATTTCTTTCTCCCCTTTTCCTCCCTGTCTCTGCTCACTTTCTTTCTCTCTCCCCTCTATCTCTCTATTCCCACTTTTCTCCCCTCTTGTTCTCTCTCCTCACCCTCTCCCTCCCATCTACCTCTTCCCTCCTCTCTCTTCTCTCTCTCCTCTCACCCTGTTTTGCTCTGTTTTGTTAATGTGGAACATCTTCCATGGTGTGAATTTTGTGTGTCAGTGTCATGGGCTGTTATTAACGGGGGAGAAGGGGAAGCACATGCTAGCTGTCTTAGGGGATCAAAAAGTATTAATCTGGCCATGACTGTGTGGTGTAATAGAGGTGTATATTTCAAAAAAAGGCTAGATAAAATTCCAAATTGGTAGACAGTATACTTCACATAGAGTATATGAAGTTTAAGTTCATTTAGCTGTTCTACTGTATTTGCACAACAACCTCAGCTCCCATCCACCCAGCCTAAGTTGTTGTAATTTACCTATGTTTAACATTTTCAATATGGTATTTATTATTGTGGGTGGGGGGGGGGGGAGTCAATATTGCAATTAACTGTACAAGCACTGATATATTTTTTATGTATGGTACCACAAAATATTTCACTGTGCTAGATGTTTTAGTCTGCATTGCATGAAGAAACACTAAAAAGTATACTTCTACAATGATAATATAAATGGCCCCCAAAAAGATCTTCTGTAGCTTAGACTGTATTAATGACATATGACTATGGTAGGGACAATTAGTGACATGACTATAGACTTTTTTAAAGCGCTGCATAATTTCTTAGTGCTATGTAAGATTAGGTGGGAACAGAAAAGCTCTGGATACTTTGGACTAACCCACTGATCTGAGCTGACAGCTCCCAGTGACAGCCTAACATGTGAGTGATGAGTGATGTGGGTGATCGTGCACTCTTTCCCTCCATGACCCTACTTTCTACTGTTCTGAAGAGAGTGGGTAGTTATTATTATTATTATTATTATTATTATTAAACAGGATTTATAAAGCGCCAACATATTACGCAGTGCTGTAAGTTGCATTTAACTTGCATAATGAAAACTTTTTGTAAGTCCCTGGGCATCTTACAATAGATCTCACACCCCACAACAAACACAACTGATGGAATGCATAAGACTTACACACAGGGTCCTAATTAGAATATGAAAAACAAACTATAAAAGAACTACATTTGCAAAAATCTATTTAGTCCATTTTACAAAACAAACAAATTGCCTTTAAAGAAAGTAAACTATTTGTAAGGTACTGCTGCTGTAATGCAAAGAATAAAAGAAAACACCACAAGGTAATAATTATTACTGTTTTTATTCTATAAACATACAGATGTGGTTTAGTAACAACTGCAGTTATCCTGATAAATATCTTCCTCTTTTGTGCATCTGTAAATATCAGGTTACAATTAACTAAATTGAATGTCTGCATTTTGGAATATGCCCACAGACTAGACAGGTATCCACAATTATCTCTGTTAATCCAAAAATGTCAAAGTACTATGTGATGCAATACGTCAGTATTAATGCTAACATCAAAGGTTCGAAATTACATCACTGATACTGTATCATAAAACGTTCATATTAACAACCTTGACTACACCATTTGCTCACATTGCCAACAAATTATCTTGTAGTTCTGAGATGTTCCTCTGTATTTAACAACTATTGGCAAATAAATATAATTGTTAACAATGTCTCAAAACAATATGTATATACAGTAAAAGATGATTTCCCCAAAAAATGGAAATTCAGTCTTTATTTAGAATAAATTGTGCAATAAGAAATACAAGCCCAACGTGGAAAGCTTTGCTGAGGCTGGGAGCAGCAATTTACTCCTCAGATTGAATATTTGAGCATACCATCCAATATTCATGAGTGACCCCGTGCTGATTTACAAACATGGGAGAAAGGTTTACTGAATGTCACCATTAAATGGATTTGTAAAATATATCAACACATGACAGAAGTGTCCTTGAATCTGGGTACTACTAGTCATGTTCTACATATGTCCAGGTTTAACATTTTATGATAAATCCATTACTTTAGAAAAGATAAATACTGTTATGCTTTTTACAGTTTGTATATGCTTTGAATTAAGCTCTCCAGTGATTAATCAGGCAACTCAAAGAATGCCTTTTAATGTAGGCATTTATTCCTATACAGTCATCTAGTCCTTACCTGAGATGGACAACAACACATGGCATGTTATAATGTGTCATTATTTATTTATTTATTTATTTAATGAATACTTCCAAATGCAGAAGCAGTGTGTTAAAAATTAAGTACATCCTTACCATTTCCATCGCAATTAGGAGGGTAAGTAGCAGCCAGGTGCTGCTCATTAAATGCACTATATTTACAGATCTTTAGCAAGTGTGACCACTTTTATAACAGCAGAAGTTTTGGAAGTTTGCTGGTCTGCATTCAAGTGTGTGTTAACACATTGCCAAGGAGGAAAGACATCAGCAATGATCTTAGAGAAGTGATTGTTGCTGACCTTATAATTATCAAGGATAATTATATGGTCATTTACCAAACAATTTGAAGTCCATCACCCCTACAAGAAGAAATATGTGGACAACATTTTAAACAGTTGCCAATATTCTCAGAAGTAGAAAGCACAAAGTCAGACAGTGCAGTGTTCAAAAAAGCCAAGAATTACATTCAGATCTAGTGTGTTAAAGTTCACGAAAACCTTGTTCAAAAAAGACTGAACAAGTATGGCTTGTTTGGAAGGAGAAACCCTTTTCTCTCTAAAAACTTCTGGAACAATGTCCTTTCAAGAGGTTACATACTCCAAAGTGGAGATGTTTGACTATATTGCACAGAGGCCTGTTTGGTGATAACCAAACACAGCATACCAGCACAAACATATCATACTAAGTTATGATTTGGGCATGTTTTGCAGTCATGTCACCTGGGCCCCAAAAGTATACTAAAGTTTGCTAGGGTCAAATGTGAAGCTAAAACTTGGCTGAAGTTGGACAGGACAATGATCCTAAGCATGCCAGCAAATCCACAACAATGGCTGAAATAGAATACTATCAAGGTGTTGCCATAGCCAAACCTTCAGAGCTGAACCTGATAGAAATGCTGTGGCAGGACTGTGGGAGAGCTGTGCATAAATGCCCACAAACCTCAATGAGATGAAGCTAAGTTGTTAAGAGAGGGCAAAAACTCCTCCACAATGATGACACTAATAAAGTCATACATAAAATGATTACTTCATAATATTGCTGCTAAAGGTGGTTCCACAAGCTATTGCATCATTTTTCACACAAGGCTTCTCCATTTTAGCTTAATTTTTGTTGAAGAAATAATGGTGCGGCAGAATCTGTTGGGTGTTGTTTTACATCAGAGGTTAGATTTATTATTTGTTAAAGACCCAATGAATTTTTAATGTCCTGATATGTGAAACCCGAGGGTGTACTTTCTTTTTCATCTGACTATATTTACTAGGTGATGTTTAAGCTTTTTCACTGACATGACAAGTTTATTTCCTATTTATAGAACTGGATGTTTTCCACAAACTGATGACTTAACTGTCTGCTTTATGATGTGCTATCGCTGTGATTATAGTTGTTTCCAAAACTGCATTTTAAAGAATTTCACCTTGTCAGTGTTTACAATCCCAAACGTCATGTTGAATCTAAGGAAAAAAGAATTTATTTACAGTATTATGACATCTAGGAGTTATTATTTTGGAAGTTCAATATGGGCACTCTAATACCACAAGGAACTTCATAAGTGGTTTATGGACATATCTCAGCACTTATAAGGTCTCCTGATAATAATTTGGTGAGGCACCTTTATGTAGCATTTGTTCCTCGAGTAAGACGAGAGGAGAAAAGGAAGGGGAGGGTAGCGAGCACTGAGCAGATAAGGAGGTAATGGAAGTAGATCTGAGACCACAAAGTCCAATCTTCATAATAATTACTGTGAAATCTTATTATCTACTAGGAGAGATCATTACTCTTTACTTCCCTGCTCATGGGTCTCCAGAGAAATGAGAAGTCCAGTACTTAACAAAGAGAACAGAGTAGAAGAAGAGTACGCAAATGGCTGCTTGGTATAATAAAATAAAAAAATTAAGGGAATGAAGCCAGGAAACTATAAAATGACCAATGCAAAAATACGATGTACGAATATAAGACAAAGAGTGATTCCGAGGTAGAAAACTCAGAAAATACGTAAGCAAATGTGTTAATTGCTAAAAAGGATAAAAATAGAAGAGTAGCAAAGGAGTATTTTCAGAACAGTATAATAAATTGATGACACTGAGAAAGAAAATTACCATGGAGTGTCTTTGTGATGACTTTTCAAATTACTCAGGTTTGCTTTATTTTACCCTATACTATTTATGTTATTTTTTTTATTCAGCCCTATTGGGAATGAGCATAGATCGGGAAGAGAATTGTTTGGAAAAGAGATTATTGAATGGTCATCTCCTCTCAGGTAATGCTGGTGGTCTACTTACTGTGTGTCAATACACTCTTACTACTGTCTCTCAGCCCAGAGGTTTGCAGCAACTTTGCTCACTCATCTCAGTGCTCTTCTATTCTTCTATGTATCCCCCAAACCTTATAAAATATTTTTTTTTCCCACCAGCAGTATTGTTCCCTTTTCCACCTAGGGTTTATAATGTCTTTTCAGCCTATTCAGCCTTTAATGCGCTGTACATGGCTCTGGTATTTTTCAAAATAGCTTGCATTTTCCTGAGTTTAATGTAAATGTCTTCCGGTAAAACATTTTGACCTACAGTTCCAGAGTCAATAGGAAGATCTGGTGTAAATTATCAGCTCCCAGGAGGGGACTCTGTCCTCTCACTCCATGCCTGCTGTTGTCCATTTTCCTGAATATTGTTATCCATTGTCGGGCTGCTGTCTTTGTATGGAGGGTCATGATTAGTACAGAGAGATTCTGAAGTAGCTGGAGAGTCTTGCGGAGAGCTGGCTGTGGTAGCTGTTGCAGTATGGGTTTCCTCCAATTTCCAGACCTGCAGAATAGTGAAAATGTAAATTCTTGGTTTGTGTAAGCACTGATAACTGCAGATAACATTAACCTGCAATGATTCAACTTTACATATAAACAAACGAGAAAAAATAATAAAATTTACAAAAGTGATAATTCCATTGTTCTATTTTACAGTAATTCTTTTGTAATTATGAGACTTGGATTAAAAATTCAGAAATTCTACTATTTAGTACACATTTACCCAATTAAAACATTTTAAATTTTTTATTTTTACTCCAAGATATAATAAAAAATGTATATAAAGAAATATAAATTTCCCTATAATATCTTGCCAATAGGGACTACTAACTTCCTATTTTTTGTTATTATAATGCTTGATATTCCTGTGTTTATAGTGTGCTTAGCCCAGATCAAAGAGCACCATAAGCTTCAATTTCGATTGTGATGATTAATATTATTAATTCTAATATTGATACAGCCACTCCTTAAGATATTTAATAAATTAACCAACATTACAATGTTTTCAGGGCAAAAGCAAATGGGAGCCTACTGAACTTTTGTAATATGTTATTCTTTGCTACCAGATTAACATATTACAAAAATTCAGTAGGCTCCTATTTGCTTAATCTGGTGGCAAGCTATCTGTTCTTATATAATGCCATCTACTCACCTTGTCATATTTTCGCAAGCTGTACATGTGATCTTTGTTCATGAAAGTCAGCAATATCCAATCACAAAAGACTGACCCCTATATAAAGTCAAGTAAACAAAAATCCATTAAATATTTATTTTGCTTGAAGTGATAGATTAATGGTAATATACATGATCAATGCTGATGTGTATTACTAAAACATTTGCCATATCTCATAGAACATATAAACAATATTACATGGGATTAAAGAAATTACAAATTACACAGAAATTATAAGGACCCCTCTTTTTATCTAAATAAAAGGAGTTTACCCATTAAAAATGCCAAATAACATCGACACATGCATGATGTTTCAAGGTATAGTTTGGTACTATACTTTTTACTGCATAAATAAAATGATTGGATTTTGATGCTTCTTTGCATTCTCTATACAATCCATTTAATGGGACTGTCTGGCTTGGCATATAACTCCTACAGTTATCACCTGATTTTTTAAAGTTCTCCAAGGCTTGAGAGGATACACTTTCACCAGTGAAACTGGGTGACCCAGCAAACCTGGAATGAATTTCTGAAGTAATTTGCTATTTGTTATCAAATGTTTTAATCCAGGACCAGATTCATTTCAGGTTTTCTGGTTCTCTCAGGTTCACTGATCAAAGTGTACCCTCTCCAGCCTTGAAGAGCTTTAATAAATCAGACCCAATAAGTAAATTAAATTCCATTTCTATGGATTTAAGCTTCATTGTCACCTTTTGGCTAACAAAACATTAAAGCACCTAGATTTTAGGAGATATAGTATATACTTACAACACCAATAGATGTCAGGGCAGTGGCCAGGTTAATGATGGTTGGGATAAGACTAAACTTTCCAGCCTGCATGATATAAGAAGGATTTGTTATAGTTTTTGTACTTTTGATTATCTCTAGAGTTACATTTTGGGGTCTTTGCCCATCTTTTCATTTCTTTAGAAGCAACTGCAAAGGGTGGACTGAGAGTCATAACCGACAAAAATAAGCTAGTACACACATTTTAATATGTAATTTAAATACTTCATTTTCATGTGTATAATTAGACATTAAAGTGTAAGTAATGTCAATAAACAAAAATTAAACTTATGTGCTTTATGTCGTAATGATGCATTCCTTCTTCCTGTTCATTTTGTCCCTTTAGATACCTTATTTCTTTGAAGAGAACCACATATGCTTAATGGTTGTGGCTTCAATTCATGCTTCGATTAGAATGTCCTCATTTGCCACATTGTGCTAAGGAGTGTTGGGACTACTAGTGCTCTTTCTCCCACCATGATACCATGTAAGGAATCATGGAACATGTAGTTTTCTTATAGGCAGGAAGTTGACATTGGGGCCATTCTTTTGTCCTCTAGAACTGAATAAAAATACTGCTTAATGATTAGAAAACTGTGTTTTTATTGTTATGAAACTAGTCCTTTAAAAGAATGGGAACTACTGACAAAGACTGAAAGGCACATCTAAATCTGCATAGACAGCCATACCACAAACTCCAGTGTAAACAAAGGTACCAGTACTTAGGTATTGTTTATTCCAAAGAGTTGACTTCTAATATGTTTTCCATTGGCTGTACAGTGCGTGCGGGATCAAGTCCAGTTATGTCATCCCAGCCCAGCCAATCAAGATGGCCTAAGATTGGGAACCCAGAAGAGGAGCAGAATAAGATGGCAGTGCTTGCGACAGAACTGGGAAAGGTGAGTGTATTTAAAAATTTGTGATCAGGCATGTAAAGTTAATTTATTGCAGAAGGGACATTACCTGTCCTTTCTACAAAGAAGGATCTGCTTTGTCACAGGTGGTCGGATCTATGTAATATATTATATGAATAATTGTGAGAGAGTAGAGAAATTATGCACACAGTGCACTACAGACTTCCTATGCCAGATATATAGACATGCAGTATAAACAATTGTAGGCTTAGTTACCTGTCCATGAACAATGACATCAATACGAATCCCATATACTTTAATGAGCATGCGGGTTTCTGTTCCATTCCTGTTATAATACTTGGCAAACCTGAGTTTTGAAACAAGGGGACAGAAATAAAAGTTGTAAACATGATATAATAAGGAGAAGAAAGAATACAGATCAATAATAGATTGATAATAATAGATAATTTATGTTATTATTTCATTTTTTTAGTATTATTATTACTTACATACTTAGTACCCCTTAAGCCATATTCCCTTTTATAGGAAATGCCTTGGAAATATCTTAGTTGGCATTTGTATGTGAGGTGACAACTTTTAGAGCAATTCAGAGCAATTTCAGTCAAAGCAGAGGGTGTATGTGTAACATGTAAAGTCATTTAAATAAGGCTCTTTTACAAGGAACTTTTTGCTATAAGGAACGTTTTGTATCTTCTATTATTTTAACTTTGGGAAGGTAATACTGGTAATGCCCTAACTGGTAATTTGCTAATTGACTGCTAAATCACACATTATGATTTCAATATTCCTTGAGGTTTAAAGAGTTTCCATATGATATTACATTCAGATTTGCTACAACATGTGTTTGCCTAGTATTCCACCAGGCAAGGATTAAGAAATGAGGCTGCTCCAATGCTGGTGTGCTGTGTAAGAGAGAACTCACCCTTCAATTCTCTGACTCCATACACAAAGGCTGCTGTTTTCTCATTAATGAATTCATGTATAAATATAGTTATAAAAACATCTTCAATAACTAACCTGTAGTTGTAGCCAGTGGACACATCATTCTGCAGATCAAGGCGTCGGAAAGAATACTGTGGACGGCACTTTGATGGATGTAAATCTAAGTTGCAGTTCCAGTTAATGATCACTCCAATAATGCCTCCCTGCAGTAGAAGGCACATGCATTAACTTAAACATAATAATAGAAATAATGCAAACAACAATAATCTCTGCAGGAAAAGACAGAGAAAGATATATACTTTATTAACCTTTTAAACATAATGAAAATGCATTAGGTTTGAACAGTTTTATACAGTCTGCATTATGCTGGTCATATACACATGACAATTTTTAGGTAAAATGTATATGTACTGCATATTCGTATTTCAACTGTGTATTTATATGTTTGCTAGGATTTAGGTTTTCTCTGTTTATAGTCTCCAATTAGGAAGTGGTGGGCATCCCAGCAGCACAGTAGTTTTAGAGTGACGGGGAACCCTGGGTTACAGTTCCCTTTGACATCATAAAACTAAAATGATATATGGTATTAGACCAAATCTAATGATCAATGTAAGTTGTGTGCGTCATTTACATTTTTTTTGGTTCTTCATATTGTCATATGATTAGGGATGCAAGGGTAGGTCAGCAGAGATTACACCCCTTTCCAGCGCCATCATTTTTTAGGAAATCGGTGTGTTGCATTCAGAATTGGGCACTGATACTTTTTGGGGAACCCCTTTCAGCAGCCCCGAAAGCAAAGGGCAAGCAAGAAGGTATTACCATAGCATGAGAACTAACTATGGGTATACCAATCTACATGTCTGATGTAGCAGGTAAAAGCATCAGGAGAAAAAGAGGTGTTATTGTATTTTTTGACATATATAAATTACATTTGATGATTGTACACTCATACAGAACATGAGAAACATGGACCTCCTACAAATGCCCACAAATTTTTACAAACTTTTATTTCTACAAAAGCACACAGTACATACAAAGCCCACATTAAAAAAAACTGCCTTAGAAAGTAATTCCCTTTATTTATGGCATATCCATTTATTAAAATGTATTTTATCTGCCTGGATGTGAACCTAGATCCACAAAAAATATTCAAAAATTGTATATGCAGTAGATTTATATGGAAATATACTAATTCATGACTTGCAGAATTGCACAAATGGTTCAGTATATTAGATCTTAACTACTATGATGAAAAAGTAAAAAGGTACTAGTAGTACAGCAAAAAGTGGTGTAAAAGATACAGAAGGAGCATATCGGTCCCATTTGTAAAGTTAACAATTATGTTGATGCCCAGAAAAGCTCTGAAATAAAGGAATTATTTGTGCCTGCTCCATTTATAAAAGTGGTAATCAGCTGACATGATCGCCATTTGCCAGTTCATGTATGAACAGGTGATCAAAAATCATGATGTATACTTTTAATAGGATTGCCACTTAATTGTAAAAGTTGTATTTTCAGCTGGAATGGAAGTAAATAGGCTGCATACACTACTTTCAAACATGAATCAGTTACTCCATGGAGTTTCTGTTTGCCACCTTGAAGTAAATATTGTAAAGCACTCATTGCCACCACACAAAACCTGATTGCTTTTTTAAGTAGAAAGAAACAATATTCTTAATATACATACAAAAAGGTTTTTCTATTATATTGGATTGAAGAATATATTAGAAAAACAGGATTTGGTCATCGGTTACACTTTGATTTTATTGTGGTACACAAGTGTTCAGTAAAATGTTATCTGACCTTATAGGCTATTTCTGTGAAATTGACACCAGCTTCTCTAACAATAAAACCCATGGTGAATATCGGACAGGAAGGAGATCTTGTCGGGTGATAAGTACAGTTCTTTAGGGCATTTTCACCTTCAATGTTACCCCTGTAAAACAGAAGGGAAGAGAAACTGAGTGACAGAGACCAAAGCCAGACTGTTAACACAACTTTATAGAACTAGATATATAGTAGTGCTTGTTAATGTCTATGCTTTATGCTTCAATTTATATCACTATTGTCTATTACCTACCCCTGCCCAATCCCTACATTGTGACAAGAGCTTCCATTTGAGATTACAGTTAATAAACTACATTTAAATGAGGGATCCAGTAAGCCCTACAGTGTATCTAAAATTAAAACATAACACAATAAGTCAATTAAAATTTTAGGAAGTCTTTCACTCATCTGTACTTTTATGAACCCCCAATGCTGCCGACTCTTTGCATTTTTTATTTTTTAAAGATCTTAGAACCTTGAAGGCCTCAGTGGCCATGGCATTCTCTGGAAGGCAAACCCAGCACCCTGTTGTCTCCATTTATAGCTTTTACTCTGGGGACACAATGAAGCATCCATCTATTACAAATGGAATAGTAATCATTTGATTTGTACTTTAACATTTGGCAGTGCTTCCCCATTAGCAAAAAAGCCAGATTGTAAACCTATTGTCTGGAGCTCAGCAACAAACGGATTCCATAATTCCTATTAAGTGCCTTGGAATAACCTCACCTAGCACTCTAAATAACACCCATAATATGGACTGGATTTGAACAAGCAATAGTGAGTTTAGGAATCATTGATTAAATAGTCTTACTTGGAGAATCTGAACTGAGGGAAATGGATGTTGTTCTTGATTAAGATAGTGAAGTTTGGGACAAACTCCTGCAGAGATTCACTAAAATTGAAGACATCAAAAATATATTGAATAAAAAGATTAAGAACAAAAACATAAAAATATATATAGTTTCATGGGAACAGGAAAGTGAGCACTGTATAATCATACAATCCAGAAGCATACAGTTTTTAATTTTTGGGTGGTTGCTTAGCCTATAATACTAAATGTAGAATTGTAATGCAGCCAAACACAAGCTGAAAGCTGTACACCAAAAAAAACAATGCAAACTCCACCCTCTTCTATCTTTCCTGTTAGAGAAATTGTTAATCATATGAAATGATCAATACATTTCATGAGTAACCTATAGGAACCCCCTTCATAAGAAATGTATTTTCAATGATAAACTGGCAGTAGGTGCTGCCCGATTCCATAGTATAATTACAAATGATTGGCCAAGTTATGATGATCGGATTGTGCCACTCTGTTGCTGTTTTTTGTCCATGGGTATTTTTATGTTTTGTTGGCCTAAGTAAACATTGTACCCAACAAACCCTAACTTTTCTTAAGAACCTTTCTCTAGGTCCAACCCACTTTAACCTGTTAGGAGAACTGTTTATGGTGCACATATCAACAATTACGGGTTTATATGATGCCCAATTATATATCTATAGCATATGAAAATACATACAGAATAGCACTGACCAAATTATAGCTCTGACAGAGGTGATAAGAGTTTCATAGAACATGTGAAAAATCCTTTTCTATCAATCTAGAGAGGACGCTTCCTATATCCAGAATAATAGTGTTAACAAGCTTTCTGGGAAACGGTTGACTTGGTTTCCTGGATGTGATAATGTGGATGTTTGGGGAAATATCAATTACATGACAACACAAGGGAGCATTTCTCTTTTATTCTTGTGGGGGTTTTATTGTTTCCTCTTTAATACATTATACTTGTCTGACTAATAAAGCCACATGTATGTTTAATGTGCTAAAACATAGCAAACTATGTAATAAAGTGTGGGATGTGTGCTTATATTCTCTTCTTGATCTGGTAAATAAAGTGCCTTACTGTAATAACACGTACAATAAAGGAATGAATGAAAAGATTTATGTACAGCATCCATGGCAACTTAAGTCACCGTCATTTTAATTCTGACTGTTTATAAGTGATTATTTTACTTAATGCTTTGTTATCTTTACTTTTTATTGAATTTAACAGCTGTTCAATTTATCTTTTTTAGATTTTCTGTTTATAAAAGGAGTAAATAACTTGTCTATGATTTGCTTTATTTATTAAGTGTTTAAATGTTATTTGCTAAATATTATACTGCTTTTTATTATACCACATCATATCCAAAATGTGGGATACATTTACTTTTTTATGTAATCCCCCAATGTTCTAAACAAAATCAAGCCCAAGACCACTCTTAAATGCATGGTATAGTTTGTTGGAAAGTTCACTTGATTATCCTCTATTTATATATTGATAGAACTATATTCCCACATTTATGACTTTTATGATTTATCTTAATTATATCATGGGTCAATAGCGTATTTCAACAGAATTATACAATTCAATAATTACTTTGCCGTGGAGCAGCTTGAGTCGGCAGTGCCTAGGGTAGTCCTAGACAGTCCTAAATGTTTTGACTTGATCTGATAGGACTACTATGAGTCAGTAATAAGCTGTGGGGCCACTAAAAGCACTTATTATATTATTATAGAGTTTTCACAACCTTTCAGAAAAAACTCTATGAGGCCCCTGGTCAAGCGCCAGTGCTCACTAAACGCCAATCTCCCAGTCTAACTTTGCACTCTTCATCTATAGCAAATCCCCACTCAGGCTTGGGAGGCTAGTTGTGCTGTTCCAGCACACAGTTACTCTCAGGGCTTCTCTGTGCAAAGTATGAACTCAGAAAAGGACTGATGAAGGACCAGAAGCCCACAAAATTAATACAGGTAATACAGTACAATAGGAGAATAGATAGTCTGTAAGTCATTAACCAGGGGATCCACAGATTACTCAGTAAAGGAGAGTCCAGCAGAGGCAAGGTATCCAAGGGTAGAGACAAAGCAGAGTCAGGGTTATAGGCAAAGGTCGGTCCGGACAGCAAACAATCACAGGGCCAGAAAATAGACTGTAACAAGTAATCCGGCCAGTAGTCACTATAGCAGGTCAGTCAAGTGCTATAACGGGCAACTAGTGACTGGTAGCTGAGAAGCTATACAGTCCTCACAGCCAGGGGCAGGATTGTAGCCAGTAAATAATCTGATCATTGGCTGCAGCTCATACTCTAAAATCATCTCCAGCTGCATACAGCCTCTTTGTCTGTACTGGGGATGCTGACAAAGATACATCTCAGGTGGAATCTGCACAGCTGGAGGGAAGTTGGGATGCTGTAAACTGGACATAAACTGGGTAGTGTATTTTTGGTGGAGCACAGCACTGCATCACCAACCAGATGAGTGTCTCCTAACAATCTCTCAACAAAAGTATTTAATCATGCAAGTGCAAGTCTGCAAAGTTAAGTGCAGTTAGGGGCAGTGTATAAGTAGATATGTCAACATTGTTCATGAGTAATTTGAACTTATCTGCCCAACGGTGGCCAACCCAGAAAAAAAAATATTGATATTCAAAACTAAGTTCATTAATATATCCTGCATATTCCGTTAATTTTGTGTTTGTCAATGAATAACTGCATGAACATGACCTTTTATTAATGCAGTGTCAAGATTATAATGAGTAGTGTACTTATTGTTCCTGACATTTAAAACTGTTCTGTGCATGAAAATCCTTCCAAGATGCACTTTTGCTGCGGTTCCATTTATTGGGCCTGATTAGTTCAAGCTTTCCACGGCTGGAGAAGATACACTTTCATCAGTGAAGCTGGGTGATCCAGCAAACTTGGAATTAATTGGGTGCAGGATTGAATACATTTGCTTAGAAATAGCTAAGAAAATGCATTTTAGGAAATCTATTCTTGTTTTGCTGGATCACCTAGGTTCACTGAGAAGTGGATCTTCTTTAGCTTTGGAGAGCTTTAATAAATCAAGGCCAATGTGTCACCTTAACCATGAATTTAGAATTATCACTTACCTAGTCACAGTTTCATCCTCTAGTGGACACCATGCATAGATCTCACAGGTCTTTAATGATCCACGAGTAGAACTTACACAGCGTCCTGTCTGTATACCTACCAAATCACAAAGCTGAAATCATTCAAATGTATTTTACACAGGAAGATACCTGAACTTTGACTAACCGACTCTTGCAACAGCAAAACATTCTCCCTGTTCTCATTGACAATATAAAATCTACCTAACATTTGCACATTTCTGCAACTCTGCATCTTTAAATACTGTAGTGGCTTTAGATTATTATGGATCTAATATAGTTCTTATGACATGTTTGTATAAGAGTCAGGTTTAAGTGCAAGATTCTAGTCTAGATTATGGACATTAAATTGTTTAAAAATTATTAGCAACCATTAAAGGTCTTATTAAAACACGCCTTCACAAGACACTGCAGAGAAATTCAAGTTTCAAGCTGCCAGCCTGCCAACCTTCTAGTGTACTGTAACCTATTATAAACTGAAGAAAATTTTAGAGTTTCTACTGTGATCTTTAAAGATTTGTTACTCCACAAAACCTGCACCAAGAGGGGTTGTAAAGAGTTTGTAACCTGGATCCTGAACATGAGATATCAGTGCTGAAATCACATACATTAAATGAAATGTCAGCAAAAAAACACCATTTTATGCACATTAACCTAAACTTTGGACATTAATACAAATGACTTTTAAATTATTACAAATCCATTTTAGACATATTAATTGTTTGATATACCAATTATTTCTAATAAAATAACAAAGGAAAAGAGCTTTTCCCATGCTAGACGATACCTAAGCCCTCTTTATAATTTCATGAATTAAGGAATTTAAGAAGGCAAATTTTAACCAGTAAAGGTTGGGATCTACATAAGAAAATTAATAAAATGATACTACATTGATTTACAAGCTCCCTGTCTGAACTTTCCATGTATGATTGAGGTCATGTTAGTCAATACTATATAGGCTGTAAAGCTAGAGAATTAAAAGAAGGCCATTGTGGGCCTGTCAACCTACCATGGCCCAGTACATGCACGTCTCCACTTCTGCAGTCATCAGCAGTGATACACCTGGCATCAACTACTGACTTACTCTGAAAAATAAATTTGATTTAATAACTTACTTTATATAACTGACTTTATATAACTAATAAAAGTAATATTAACTAAGACACCTATAAATTCCAGACCCAGATGCTCTCTGTAATTCTTATTAGCCACACATATAAGCATTTAGAACTTTAGTAAAAGTTTTAAACAGATTCAACTCTTTTGTTGGCTTAATAAAGCAAATGATAAAATCTAAATATAACTACTATATGTCACTGAAACCCATTCCCTATCTTATAGATCATATTTCTCTAACATATATAAAATATATGTATACTAGCAAAAGTTTACCCCATTTAAGAAACAGGAGTGATAAAGAAGAACAGCAACAACATCAAATAACATTTTCTATCCAGGAAAACTGAGTATTTCCCATTTCTCTCTAAAACAGGGGTTGCAGTGAGAGAATGTATTACAGCTGAGTATCAGCTTGGTGTGTGTGTCTGAATAGGGGGGGGGGTGTTGTAAAATAATATTTACAGAGCACCATAATTAAATATGCACAAAGTATAGGAGCTAGAGTAATGACAGCTAAAGCGGCTGGAGAAGAATGAAGTTAGGTATCGTTTTTCAGAACTATCTAACTGATGTCATCCATATAACCCCAAACGCCATTGACACAGGCTCTTGTTATACCTGTGGTTTGAATTTTATTGTGAAGTTGAATACTAGTTTGCAGTGTGGGGGAAGCGCATATAAATAGAAGATGTCACTGTGGCAAGGAGTGGATTGGGGAGAGCAAGTGAGGATAAAAGTAAAAACGGATAATTATATCCAGGTGCTACAGTCTGATCATACATTTTTCCTCATTACAGATGTGGAAAAATCCATGGGTGACGATAAATCACATAATCCTGCAGGAAGGAAATATGACTTCATACTTCCACCAAAATGCATTTTATTCTAGAACAGGAGGCGGGTGATCTAAGAAGTGACTGACCTCACAACTGCATCACTTCCTTCTCTTTCAAGTGAATTGAATTGATTTATGTAACATGAGGAAGATAGATTTGATTTATGTATTTCGTCACACCATTTCTTAGGAAACCTGATAACCCCGAAAGGTAAGAAGATGGTGCAGCGATAGAAGTGAAAAGTAATATTATTTAACTTCTGTAATGGGTAATCAGGGTAGACCTCCAATGAGGACAATAATATAAATATATATATCAAATTTTGTTAGATTTTTTCTTTGAGATCTTTTGACCATAAATTTGCAAACAAACTTGCAAACATATTGCAAACCACAAATAATGTGGTGTCCCTCATGTCTCCATCAAATATTGTCCAGTGTCCCTACATTTCATTAATGGCAGATGCCCAAATCTGCACATCTGGTAGATCTGTAAAATGTCTGCACATCTATAAAATGTCTGCTTGTTTAGTCATATACTGTATGTGGATCCATGTTAACGCTTTGGATTCCCATCCTTGCCCTCTTTAATTAACTTTCACACTTCCATTGTCTTCTATATTTTGATATATCTTTCACCATCTTGGCATCGTAGTTTTACTACTTTTACTTCCTCTCTTTTAAAAGCAATTTTACAATTTTTTTTCTATATTACTTTATCTCACCAATAAAGACATTCCAATATATATATTTTTCCCCCAAATATTATACATATTGTTATATAATGCAGGTATTCTCCTACCTCAGGGCAGGTCCCCAGAGTTTGGAGCTTGGTACTTTCTGTCCTGGTTATAATGGTAAAGATGCTACCCCCCTGAATAAAACAGATAAAACACATAAACTTTTGCCAAATGTATGTATATATTTCCAGGGATTGGTGAATCCTAAACAGATCATTCCTCTTTGGTGAAAAATTTTGGGTTGTGTCACACATTTGGTACAAAATACTTTCAAGATGCAAAGCATTTTATTTTTGCTGGTCAGGAAGTACTTTAGGTTATCCTAATGACCCATACACTACATATTTGTTATGTTTATTTAAAATAAAGTACAACCTTCAAATTTAGGTATATGTGTAGGGCAAAGCAAACATAAAAAAGCCCTTGGCTCGGTTGGTCAGATCATCAATTACTAAAATATGTAAAATGAGTAATTATGTTTTAACACTGGGAAAAGGGCATACATATAATTATGTAGCAGTGTGCTAAGGGTTAACTGATACTATGTAACACAACTATGCCATTCATGTCTACAATGAATTATATACTAACATTTTCTGTAATATATTTTTCCCAGCATACCTAAGGTTGTCTATAAGCAGTAAGATTGTAAGTAAGTAAGTAGATTGTGCTCTTGAGAGTTTTTACCTGGCTTAGTGAATGAGCAGATGTTAGGAGAAAATTCAATAGACTGACACTAGTTATTAAACCATATTGTCTTTTAACAGGACTTTTTTTTTATCACCATCACAACTTTTCGGGTCACTACAACATCACAGATTTGATAACATCACAACCTATACCACCATTACAATTACACTATTATTGGTCATGATAAAATATTCCACCAAAGTTTGGAATGTAAAACAACAAGGCATTTATTATTAATGAGAACAAATTTATCAAAATGTCTATAGGTATTGGAAGACAATTTCCCAGATTTGGGTGTTTAGTGTGGGATCAGGAAGTATTTGTAAGTTTGTAGGCACCTCCATGACCCTGGATGAGGAACTTTGGGGTGAATGTTTCTCTTTTATAGACAGAAACATGCATGTTTGACCAAAGAGTGTTTTCAGAAAGATTTTGGGGTGCAGATAGATAATTGTGAGTGGCTTGATGGTAAAAGCCAAGTATCTTAGACGTATCTTACCTCGGGGGGTTTCACATACTCAGCTACATCCCAGATTCTCTTGGCTCCCCTAGGAGCTTTGGACATAGACACCCCTTTGACTTTGGTGATGACAGCACTTTCTGGGCCAGTCTCTTGTGCTTGATACCCTTTCTGGACCACAAACACATACCTGTCAAAAAATGGGCACAGCTCAATGCCAGGTAATGGTGTACTACTGTGTTACAGTTCTGTTTAATATTTCCTTCTAGAGGACTTTTTTTTTTTTACAAATTAAATAGCTTGATGCATGAGCCAGTCATAAATGTTTGCATTTTTTGTCATTATGTTCAGTATTTCAGTATTAAGTTTTTCTGCAGTATTTCCTAATCAACATGCTCAGTCACTTACCATGCAAAGTACACAATGATTAGAAGCTGTAGTAATCTGTAGATGGTGCCAAGATGACGGTTCTTCACCACAATCACTTTGGGGGTCTCGTACTCCCACAGTTGCCCAATCCATGTTATAGAACGACTCCGGCAGCCTGTCATGGGCCAGTGTCCTGTCCACGGGCACAGAGTGGCACGTGGGCTTAATATTCCTGTACGAAACCAGAATTTTCACTGTTTCACCCTGGAAGAAAACAAAGCACAGTGTATTGTGTGCTGCGCTGATGTCTGAGCATTTTTAGGTTCCTCCTTCTGAGGTTTGTAAAGTAATTAGTGCTGATCCACACTGGAAAATAAAGAGCATAGGGGGCAGAGCAACAATCAATAGTTTGCAGCTAGAACATTGGCATACTCTAGTGGTAAACTTGCAAAATACAAAAAGGTCATTTACAATATTTTAACATCAACCAAATGCACTTTAATTTCAGCTACGTGTTATTTTCAAAAGTCATTAAAAATTAGCACCATTTTTTTGTAAAAGATACTTAACCTGGTGGCTTCATTTTTATAAATTGAACCTCGTGTGACTTAGTTTTTTTTTTTATTTAAGCCACAATTTAGATCAGCCTTTTACCTTGGGGGAACCCTTGAAATAACTTTTAGGTCTTTAAGGAACCCCTCCTATCATTACTCTATCTACAGCTCCCAGTACATTAACATGGTGGACAGTGGGAAAAATGTCTTTCTTACAGATAGCCAAAAGATCATTGGTGTCACTTAAACTGACCTGAAGGGCACAAACTGATCATTGCTCAAGGAACCTCTAGCAACCTCTGGATGATCCCTATCAAACTCTAGAGGAACCCTTCAGCTGCTGATCCTAGACATGGGGATCCATGATTTGGGCTACACGCATAACAACTAAAAGTGATTGATAACGTTGAATACAGATGAAGTAAGAAGAAATCAACATTCAGGTTGAGAATTCACTTCAAACCAAAAATAAGTAACCAAACTATGGATCATACAGCTGTTCATTTAAAGCTTCACTAATGTGATAAAACAGTCAAAGAGTTAAAGAAATTACAGAATCTACTATAACATGTTCTTCTGAGGAAGCCCTTGTGGGGAAATGCATCAAGGACAATGGATGAGGGGATAATTATGCAAAATATTTGTGCTCTAGAAAGAGAAAATGGTTTTCTGAAGTGTTTTGTATGTTTTTATATACTTTTTGTACTGAGAATAAAAATACACAAATTTTAAAAAATAACATTCTCTTTGTGGTAATTTTCACACACACCAAAAAAAGTCACATTTTTCTAAAAAGAAGAGAAAAAAATCTTCATTCAAATTCTTTTTCCAATGGTCTCCCTTAAATGTTGAAATTATGATCACATTTTTTACTTGCCTAAAGCAGACTGTCATCAAATTGTTCACATTATATAAAAGGGAGGCTAACCCTTTTATATAATGTAAAAGATTGTTTTTTTAATAGAATATTTTTTAATCCTCCGCTTCTTTACCGCCACCACCAAGAAGAGGGGGTAAGATCGCAGAAGGATCAACGGCTTTCCGGCTGCAGCAGTAGAAGTCATTATTTTTTATTGGCAGTTCTACTTTAGGTTTAGTTCCCCTTTTTTGTCAATTCATTCTCCGAGACAATACCGGTAGTACTGCTCTGCACTAACTTTATTTGAGTAGGAAGGGATTGTTAGTGGTAGAGTACCACCTTGAGTCTGGCATCAGATACTACACACTGATAATAAAATATCCAGTAATTTATTAATTATAATCCTTTTCTAAGCAGATTCTGTGTTGTTGGAAATAACTACCTATCTAAATCTAACAAATAAAAGTGTATACTGCTTTCCAGTACATCTTTCACCTAATAGTTCTGAAAATAAATTTCTGTCTTATGTTTGCACATATTTCTTCACTGTATTGCGGTAGCTATGGTTGACTTGCAGGTTGTACTTCAAACAAGTGTCTACCCATTTTGAACACATGAGATGTATTATTGTATGGACATGCACATGCCTTAACCCTGCAAGCGCTTACCCAACCTCTACTTCCATAAGAAGTGTGACATAAAATCTGCTGAATTTGGGGTTTCCCTTTAGGACTTGTCATCAATGTACTTTCAATGCTGACAACCACAAATATAAAATAAGAGCTCACAGATTGTATGAGATGACCAATGAGGTATCAGTTATCAGGGAGAATCGTATCTGTAAGAACCTGCCAAATAATGAGTCCTACGTCCTGGTTTCATCCGCCTTCCACCTGGCAGTCCTTCCAATAGTCACTTGCAGGTAATTCTGTGCTGATTTGTGATCTCTGTAACATTCCACCACTGTCCTTTGCTGGAGGCTTTTTAACCCTCACTCATTTTTAGCAATCACCTTGGCATTTTGCACCACATGGGTAGTTTGTAACCCTCATCTTGGCACTGAAGGCTATCCATCTACTCCAGTACTGGAAACAACTGTATATTAAATCAAAGGTCTTTTTATTGCTAGAATTTACGCTATTTTCCATCATTTACTTCGATGATATAGTACTATGTGATTAGGAATTGTCACATCTTCCCTCGAGCACAATCCTCTTGCAGATCAAGTAATGCCTGGCCTTTGCTGATGACACAAAGTTCTATGCAGTCTGTCTACTTACTCTTGAAAGTGGCATTAAAGCGCTGATATAAACAGGTCTTTTGTAATATTTGCCCAGTTCTGATAGGCTACCAACTATGTGGATCAATTGCTAAATATAATGTACACTAATCTCTCATTCAAATTAAAGAACAAAAGAGATGTTAATTAAGTTGACAGCTTATGTGTTTGCATAAAAGTAACTAACTGCTTAGCATTTTATTGTTGTTGTGTGTTTATTGTAATGCCACCTAGAAAGTGCCAGCATATGTAAAATACCGAGCAGACATGAAAATGTGAATATATAGACGGGTATATATAGACAGACAGATGCTCTCCCTCCACTTTACCTTTCTACACAAGCCCCTTCCACTTGACACTTTGCCTTTATAAAAGAGACAACACGCCATATTTTGGTCAAATGGATTTACAGCTGTTTATTTCAAAACCAACCTATCCAACTTATATAACCATACGTAAATATAACACTGAAACATTGCATAGTCAGGTTGCAAGTCCTCAAAAGCACTAAAACAAACCGATTTACCACCTAAAGGGTCTGCCTGAAGTAGTTGTTATTGGTGCCATGCTGATCCTGGCCTCACTTACAGCAGAAAAAAAGGACTTTTTTTGTTTCATATAGACTGGGGTAGGGTTAGAACTTGGGCACTATTTAAATGGACTTTTTTATGAACTGTGGATTATTTTCTGGATAGGTCTTATTTTCAAAGTAGGTCTTATATTTCAAGCATCCTCAAAAATATGGAAAAAATATGCTAGGGCTTATTTTTGGTGTTAGTCTTATTTTCAGCAGACAACAGTAGTCATGAAGGCCCTCAGCCTATGTTTCACTTCTTTCAATCTGTCTTAGGACCATAGTTTAACTATAAAGGTTGGGTTGGGTTTCTGGTATCGGCTCGTAGAGAGAAAGACTTTCATTTTTAAACTTTACGTAAGTATTTTACATAAAAATGAAATATAAAATAGTGTTATATTTGCGCTTGTTCCAATTCATATATAGTGTAATAAATATATATTTATAAACAAAATTTATGCCAATACTGATTCAAATACTATAAAATAAATATACTATAAATATAATATACTATAATAAAAATACATAGTAAATAAACTTGTTTACATTTTAGTGTATACATCCGTTATGTGAATACTTATTTCATACTTTGTGATTATTTCCTATTAAGAATCCTCCTATATAAATACTTTCTAATGCATTAAATTATTTAATACTCCCTACGGTGAAAAATACTTTATTTCATATTCAACTTTTTCCTCTAAAAAAAAAAATGTTGTTGTTTTTACCTCTTGCATGTAATTACATTATTTGATTAATTATACAAAAATCATAATCATAACAGCAGCTCCTTTACAAAAAAAAGACTTTCATTTTTAAAGCACCCATGCTAAAGCATTTGGTATCCAAACAGCAAAGAGGATATATAATCATCTCTCTCTTGATAGGGAGATACCAGCCTGGCGGACTGGCAATGTCTGGGAAGATGGGTCTATGAACTTTAAATAGTGAAACAAAAAGTACACTTAGCCCTCCTAGAGTATCTAAATACTGATTACGTACCATGGAAAGTATATCAGCATAATAATAAATTACATGCATAATATTTAACAAGATTACCCTAATCATTCCCTCCTATAATTCAACCAGAAATAAGAAAACATTCTCTACTGCACTTTCAACATACAACATTTCATAGGGCAAAATTTGATCCTTCAGCTGCCTATATAATACATAAAGTGCATGGCAGTAGAAAGTCATAGATAAATCCCAGCAATTCTTAAAACAAATATTTTGGAGAAATAATAGGTGATGAAATAGGTGATTTCTGTGTAAAATAAAGAAGTGAGAATCCTAGTGCTAAGGGCAACCTGTACACTGATTACTGGTATATCTTCATATCAAGAATGTCTGTACATGCAATGACAATGCTAAACTGGAATGGCTGCATTAAATCTTACCAAATCTCTAACTTTCACAATTGAGTGTCTGATGATAAAAAAAATCAGAAATTTAGGTCAAATTTTATAGAAGTAAAATTAAAAGCACATTATGATCCATTTTAATAAATACACCATAATGCGACCCTGGGTGCTAAAGTACCAATATTGCAGCCCTGCACATTATTGAAAAATGAATCTGGCCTTGACTTGTCTCCAAGTCAATACAAATATGTAAGGCAAATTGAATTTCAACTCAAATGTTTGTGCTAAACCTGCAGTAAAATATCCTGTGGTTCCTAAATTGCCAAGATCATTAGCACATTGCTGTACCTGATGAAGGTCTGATGATGCATTCTCCATAGAGCAGAATGGTCTGGACAGCTGCAGGCTATGTCAATGGTACCTAGCAGGATGAGCACAACACAGTATGTTCTGTTCACCATGCTAAGCTTAGATCTGAATGTATTAACGTTCTTTACTTTCACCCGGGGCCTTTTAAATCTTCATAATAAATGTGTCACATCAACTGAGCTTAGTGTGGACTTTGAAGATATTTGACAGTTTAAAGGCTTTATACTCTATATCCTCTATAAAGATTTCCTTGATCAGCAGCTCACTTTTACTAATGGAAAGTAAAGTCACCAACAGTATATTTATCCTAATTCCCACAGATTGAACCTAAAGAAAAAAAAGAGACTTTCTTTTTAGTGCCTTGTTTTACATTTTGTAGATTTTTTTTTAAACCAACTTTTAACACACACAAATTATCATTGTGTAACCTTACTATGATATTGTAATGGCGGACATTGTATGATTTACTGTACAACTACAAATAATAAAGCACTCCTAATAAAGTAATCTTCACTATAGAGCAGTATTTCTCAACTAGGATTCTGTGGAACCCTGGGGCTTTTACAGAGGTTGTTAGGGGTTCCTGACACCAATAACACTGGGGAACGCATTCTTTGTTGAGTTAGATCTTACCCTTGTTTTTTACAAATTTTTGGGTGGTGAATCCAAAAAAGACCCCAGTTTTTTGCAATTACATCCAAATTATATGATACAGGGTACCCTCCATTTTTGTAAAAAAAACATACAACTTCTACATACAATGAAAAAATAATGAAATAAAAGCTTGAATGTACTGTTTATTTAAATTTCTTTTGTTCATACAAAGGATTTATTGTTTTTTTTACAGTAAAACAGTTGAAAATAATCGGGTAAGCGGTTAAGGTAAAAATTTACGCTTATACCTTTTCCTGGAGTGTTCAGTATTAGGACAATCCCGCTGGAAATCTCCAACAATAGTCAGCCATCATATGTACATCCCATCTACCCTGATACCGTCCTTCCATGACCTTCAAATCTTGGTGGAATCGCTCACCTTACTCATCACTGACTGCACCAAGGTTTTCTGGGAAGTTAGAAAGATGGCTATGCAGAAAATGCACCTTGATGCCCATATTGCAACCAAGCATTTTGTAGATCTTCAAGAGTTTCTGGACAATTTCTGCGTGAATATTTGCTCGTGTGTTTCCAAGAAAGTCCTTGACAATGGCTTTGAATGATAACCAAGCATTCTTTTCGACTTCTGACATTGTCCTGATGAAATGTTCATCTCTTTCATCAAACACACGGGCCTTTATTTTTTCAAATGACAGGCTAGGAAATGCCAAAATTAGGTACTTGAAACAGTCTCCTTCAGTTGGCAAAGCTTTAACAAACCGCTTCATCAGACCCAGTTTCATGTGCAGTGGCAGGAATATAATATTCTTTCTATCAACAAGTGGCTCATGTAGAATGTTTGGATCACCTGGTTTTAGGGCAGATCTTGGAGGCCAATTCCTTTCCACCCAATGCCTCTCACGAGCTCTGCTGTCCCACATGCACAGATAACATGATACTTGGTGTATCCACATTGCTGACCAAGAAGGAAGCATACCATTTTAAGGTCAACATAGATGACCCAATTGTGTTGGTGATATTGCAACAACTCAATGACTCGCTTTATGTCTGCATATTCTTCACAAAGAGAAACTGAATAGCCAATTGGGACTGACCCAAATATATTGCCATTGTGAAGGAGGACACATTTTAAGCTCTGCTTTAATCTATCGATGAATAGTCACTATTCAGTTGAGTTATAGATTGGAATTCCCAATTCCTCCAATAAACTAGGTATGTTATTGCAATACACAAAGCCACTGTCAGTTCTAAAGTACTGCAGAAATGCAATTTCTCTGGTTCGAAAGTATGACACCTTTGTTCCTTTTTCAAGTAAGTTTTTCTCATGCAGTCTTGATGCTAGGAGTTCTAAAGCCTTTTTCAATAGTCCCAAATTACTCAACTCATGCTGATCAAATCCCCTACGAACATAGTCCTCTTTAATTTCAGACTCTTCATCATTGCTGTCACCTAGTTCATCACCATAATCATGTTCTTCAAGAGAGGGTAGTGTAACGAAAACTGGCACTGGGATTTCATCTGAATGTGCCACTGGGCGTATAGTCTATGGTAGGCTAGGATACTCTATGTTATATTTACTTTTCTTGTTATATCCTGAAGTTTTCACTATTCAAAGTACCAGTCACTTAAATGATCTCCTGGCTCTCAGCAAACCATAAGTATACCAAATGGCATCTTATCACGTGTTCCCTTTGTCCACATCTGTAAACCCTCGACACACTGTTTGCACACCTTATGAGGGGTCCAAGACTTATCCTGATCACCAAGTTTAAATGTGCTGATGTTTGACCTGAGAATGGTGAAACTGCCACAGATATAACAAAATGAATCATGGTTGTTTAGGCACTTACGATGAGAAACAGCAGAGCCAGACATGATCTGAAAGAAAGTAAATACATGTGTAGGTGGAAATATAAATTTTGCTTATTCACTACGTAGAGCAGCGAACAACCTCTGACCACACTGTCTTGCATGTAAATGAATAGATTATTCAAATCCAAGCTACAGTATTCCCATTAATAAAAGCGGTAGAGAAGAAAACTGGCACAATAGAAGAAAACTAACTGCACTTTCAGAATCAGCATATCTATTTTAGTGTAAATAAGCCTAAAAATTGAAGTCAAAAACAAAAAATTGTTCACAATTCTTCCCCAGTGTAATCTTTTTGTATTTCAATATTTTTATTGAGATTTTTAGAACAAAACAATATCATTAGCAAACATTAAAAGAACAATGACAAGAACCAAAGACAAAAACCAATGACAACCAGAGTATGGTCAGATAAAACAACAGTAGTATATGGCATTGCAAAAAGCGATTGTAACAATCAAGACCTGTAATCTTCCCCTTCAAACATAAATAAATAGGAAAAAATTACGGTTAGGAAATATGAAGGTGCGTCTCGCACTTTGACCCTAACTCTTAACACATAACGGACATAAGGGAGGACACAAAAGGTAAAAGGGAGGGGGAAACAACAATTAGGATAAATACAACAGGGTATTGGGGGGGAAGGGATAGAGGAAGTACTAGCGGAATCCAATTAAAACCCGTGTTTCGAGCTGAATTCCCATATCCAGCTATTATGATCCAATATAGGCGATCCATGGTTCCCAGACATCCTCAAATCTGTCCAGGGAATTCTTTAAGGTATGAGGGAGTTTGTCGTTCACCATGATCCAATTCAATTTAGAAGCTATGGGGTCTAAGGGAATCGTGGGGGCCTTCCAAGCTTTAGCTAATGCGATTCTACTTGCCACTAGTAACAGTCTAATCAATTTTTAGGTGGGTTTTGGCAAAGTTATATCAAGTTTACTAAATAGTGCGGCTTCCACCGTAGCCGCAATCTCCTGTTTCACCACTCTTGAGATTAAATTGAATACTTCATTCCAGAACCTCCTGGCCAACGGGCAAGTCCACCAAATATGTACCATGGATCCCTTGTCCCCGCAACCTCGGAAACACATAGGAGACACAGAAGGGAACATCCTTGCCAATTTAGCTGGTGTGAGATACCATCTAAGGGCCACTTTGTAATTAGCCTCCACCACCGCAGAGTTGCGAGATATTTTGGATAGGGCACAGATCATGTCCTGCCAATCCTCCAAATCCCACGTGATACCCAGTTCATTTTCCCATTCCCTCATATATCTCAATTTTTTATGCTGATCAATTAATACCGAGTAAATAACAGAGATTTGCCCCTTTGTGTTAACTATGGATGAACAGGTGCTTTCAAAAGGCGAGGAACACATGGGCTTTGGGGCGTCCCTAATTATCCGGGAGATAAAGGAGTACAGTTGTCTATAGTGAAAGTATTCTGTGGCAGGAATTTCAAATTGAGAGGATAAGTGTTCCCATGTGACTATTGCTCGTACATCTATCATGTCTTTAATTCGTCTAAAGCCTTTAGAGATCCACCATTGAAAATCTGCTGGGTGCAATCCCGGCGGAAAGTCCGGATTAAACCACAATGGGGTCAAAGGTTTATGAAGAGAAGAAAGCTTCGGGTGGTGGCTTAATTTGTCCCAAATCTGCATAGAGTGAGATAGGGCCGGGCACTTTACAGGACCTCTAGTGTTTTTTCTCCGCCACATGATGGAATCTATGGATCCCAAAAAGCCATCCAAGTTCTCAAGCTCAACCCATTGGGGTCTCGCACCTTGTAAAGAACTCAACTGAGCCACTTGCGCCGCTACATAGTAGTATTTCAAATGCGGGGCTCCCAACCCTCCCACGCTCTTGGGAGCTAACAACGTGTCTTTGTGAATTCTAGCCTTCTTCCCCCCCCAAATGAATTGCATCAATCTAGATTGGAGCAGCCCAATCTCTTTCATAGGCACCTGTATCGGGAGTGTAATCTTTTTGGTTGTCTGTAAGGGTGACATTCTTCCCACTGGATAGCAATGTAAGTGGCATTGTTCATACTGACCACCACACTAATGCATTGTGAGCTGTGGATATAGTATTTATAACAGGGGTTCCCTAAGACCTGAAAGTGTTGTAAAAAAGTTTGAATCGCTGGTACAGACCACTTATCTTTGGTATGAACCATTTCTTATCATTGTCAAAGAATAAATCTGTGTGTTTATTACATCACACAAAAACCAAAGTATTCTACCTCCTATTTGTATACAGGTACAAGGTCCTCCAGGTTACATACGAGATAGGGACTGTAGGTTTGTTCTTAAGTTTAATTTGCCCCTGTACAAAGCATTGGTCAGACCACATCTGGAATATGCAGTCCAGTTTTAGGCACCAGTTCACAAAAAAGGACATTGTGGAATTGGAGAGAGTGCAGAGAAGGGCAACTAAATTAATAAAAGGAAAGGAGGAGCTCAGCTATGAGGAGAGATTAGCTGAACTGAATCTAATCTACCTTCAGAAGAGACGTTTAAGGGGGGATATGATCACCCTGTATAAATATATAAACAGTCCATATAGAGAACTCTCTTCCCCATTATTCACTTTGAGATCATTAGAAAGAACAAGAGGGCACTCCTTGTGTCTGGAGGAAAAGAAGGTAATTCTCCGGATAAGGTAGGGATTCTTCACTGTAAGGTCTGTGAAAATGTGGAATCAGCTCCCTCAGAAAGTAGTTTCAGCAACTACTATAGATTGCTTTAAGAAAAAGCTAGATGCTTTTCTAGAAGCACAGAATATAACTGGGTAATAAGGCTTTAAAGTAAAAATAACAGTGATTGTTGATCCAGGGACATCCAATTGCCTCATGGAATCAGGAAGGAATTTTTTTCCCCTGTTGAAGCAAATTGTACCAGGGTTTTTTTGCCTTCCTCTAGACCAACTATGTCCTATAGGGTTTTATATCTGGGATATGTTTATTTCCCTAGTGGTTGAACTTGATGGCCTTATGTCTTTTTTCAACCTAACCTACTATGTAACTATGTAATTTGTATGTAGGTCGGAACAGGTACATTATTTTAATAAATGCAGCGTGGTGTCAGTTACTGTATAAAATCCTCACAGTTAGTTAATCCCAAACAAAGCAAAAAAAAAAACTTTATGGAGCCTAGACATTCATTAACTTTTGGAGCAAGCTCTGCTTTGATATGCAAAAAGAAACAACTGCAGAGTTTGTCTTGGTCATTAAAGAATTACAATATGTTACAGATCAGCTCAGCTCTTAAGTTTACCCACAACCTCAGCTGTATTTAGCAAAAGATTTCTTCTACAAGTCATGCAGACCGCCCCCCTCCCGCCATCAAGCCTCCGTCCTGCACAGGAGCAAGCAGGGAAACCCCTAGTTCATATCTAGGAGTGGTCCGTATGTCGGATGTCTTTAACTCCGGGACTACCTGAATTCTCTTTTTTCTGTACATAGTTGGGGTATAATTTTGCTATCCAGTGTTTATCTCTAAGTTTTTGGCAACAGTCAAATTTAAGTGAGGGTAGTCTGGGATAAAACAGGAGCACAGGAAAGAGAGTGGTAAAGGGGCAAATTATAGCCCCTTGTACTCTTTTACTATAGATGAAAGGCTCCTTTACCAGTCAGCAAAGTTATGGTGATTGTATTCATTCAGGGCGACTATGAGGTTTTGAAATAAGAAAAATACAGATCTATTGTAAAGGGAGAGAGTAGGGATCTACTGACAAAGCAGTGAATCTGACATTAACCAAACATTCTCTAGTGGAGAATCTTCCAGATCTACATGTTTTTAATAGCAGTGACAGATTCACCAGAATGTTTGGTAAATGTCAGATTCACTGATTTATAAGCAGTCCCATAGATACAAATGTACCTTTTAATTTATCCATTTCAGTAAAAATGCCCATGTGTGCTTTATACCTGCCCAACATGCTCAACAAATAGCGCAATCAGAGGATTTCCATCTTTTTGAAAGGTGTCCTGCATGCTGAATAAAATAAATACATTTGTGAAGAATGATGGGATGATGGGGCAGACTTAATATGATTTGGATAGGAATGGATTGATGGGGTGAAGAATTTTGAAATTAAAATAGTGCTGAGTCAGTGAATTATTAGGTAAATATACAGGATGACAAACCCATCACCTTTAAAAACATGCCAGCAGTTTCAATTTTTTTTTATTTCAACATGTTCTCTTTAACAATAAGAGTAAATTACACATTACATAAATGATTTCCTTCTGGTCCTGATGAACTTTGTATCAGTGTGTTCCGTCATTGCAGACAATGAACCTTGCATGGACTATTATAAGAGTGTCTGCGTGTCAGAGGGGCCAGAGGTCAAGACATGTGTTATGGCGTGATCCCTCCTGCCAATCATCCCAGGATGTAAATAAACAGAAAAAACTAAGCAGCTAACTACATCAGTTTTATTCATTTTAAGGTTATCTTTGTAGCATATCTGTATCACTGAAAACATGGTCCAGCCGACTCTTTTTTCTTTTGAATGGTCCTGAAGAGTAAATTAAACCTAAAATGAGGCAAATTCTTATAGCAATCATGTTCATTGGTGACGTTTAGATATTCAAAATTCCATTGTGTAGCTTTGCAGCTATCCACACAGCCAGGACCTCCTCGTATAGACACATGACTTCTACTGTAGCATGGGGATCCTGGAAATATCTCTAAAGTGGGGGAATTCCTATCCTAGAAGTTATTTATTTGTTCCTATTGAAGATTCACCATCAGCCATTGCTCTAATGGCAACCCCAAAATTTAAGACTTAATCTGCGTGCAAACTTGTAGTAATTATCGTTGGAAATGAACAGCTAACGACCGATCATCCGATAATCATTAACAAAAAAAGTGCACAACGACTGACCAATGATGCCGACGAACGAGGATTGTCGCTGGAAACAAACGACCGTTCCAGGGGATCTGATTGAGTGACGATCGTTCACTATCTATTGTGTGTATGGTCGTTCACTGATCATGGATTGTTCTGTGATACAGTTTCTCCTTTACATGTCACTTCCTGCATTGTTCAAACAATCGTATCTAGCGTGTGTACACTATTGGTGGATTATATTTGAACGATGCTCAATACGATCGTTCAAAATATTCGTCCATAATCGTTGGTCATTCGTTTTCTAACGATAATTATTACAAGTGTGTACCAAGCTTTACATTTACTTTATGTCTTAGTGACAATGAAGACCAGGAGAAATAGAGAGGTTCATCTTACCAAAACTTAACAGCACCTCAAACCCTTATCAGCCTTTCCATATCTTTTACAAAACACAATTACGCTGTTTCCCAGCACCAGTATTAATATCCTACTGAAATCCTTTGTTGTCTCAGAGAACCTCAGTCCTATCTCTGTCCTGGCTTCTCCTAAGCAACAGCCTTTTTTTTTTAGCAGTGCCACCTGCTGGGGGGGGGGGCAATTTATCTTCAAAACATGTCCACCCAGCAGTGATTTGACAACCAAGTTCTGAGCACAAATTAAACCAATGTCCTGGTTCATAGGGAGGTTCTCAAAATCCAAGAAATTTGTGAAGTATACAATATATGTATAATGAAATATACCTATTGTATTATTCCTTCCTGTAAGCTGAACTAAAAACACAAAGATAGGTTTCTTTAAACTACAATCCCCCTTCCTCCAATGTAATTATTGTGTAGACATATTTGTATTCCAAATCAAGAAAAAAGCCCGGGTAACAATCATGGCTCCCACCCAAGGTTACAAAAAAAAAAAAGAGTTTTTGTATAGGATTACTATTGAAAATATAGGGGGAAATCCACCTGAAATTAGAAAACTAATGCAGACACTTCATCTAAGATCTGCTAGGAGCAATATATTAAAATCTTTTTTATTGGGGGGTTGGTTATGATTTAATGGGGTTCCAAACTCCCAGTTTCCACCAACAGTTTAAGCCAAACTTTAGTTATTGTGTTAGTAATTCTGTTTCTGTTTAGTTTCCCTATTATACATAAAACATGTTACAAATTTACAGAAATCTGTAGCAATAAAATGCCACATAGGCGCACCTCCCAACTGTCCCCGATTTATAGGGAATGTCCCCATCCCTCTTTCCACTTTCTTTTGTGTGAAAATACATCTTTTTGTGTGAATATATACTATTCTAAAAACATGTATTATTTAACCATTAAAAATATTATTCTGCACTAACCTTTTCATCTAGCATCTAAATTATTACATATTTCAAAAAGTTAATACAAAGAAAAAGTCCAATCATTTTTGTATTATTATTTCTTATTGTCCACAAAGTGGAAGTGCAGCAGTTGGGTGTCATTTGTCTATATACCTTGAGCCACAAAGTGTCTTCTTTCCTTTCCTAGAAAGTTAGGAGGCATGCACATAGGGTTGTAGTTTTTACATGATTAAGCATTATATTTTTCCAATATTTCTTTATTCAGAAGGTGGACATTGTGTAATGTTAAGGATGCAGACGCAGTAGGTAGAAGTGAGTAGGTGTGTCACAGCAGTTATCACACATCACCCCATCTATTAGCCTACTATAAAAGCATCCGCTGAGGCTCTGTCTCTAGACGGATGTAATGAGGGGATTATGTCTGAATTATAAAGGGAGGAAAATGAAGAAGTTGCATGTGTGTGTATGCCCTGCTGCTTAGCCTGTAGTTGATTTTTTTTACAGTAACACTGTAATGTCTGATGTGTAAAACCCTGGGATATAATACTAACATCTGCAGTGTAGGCAAGTTTGAGGATTTGCTGTGTCATTTAGCTAGAAGATGTGGAGGGGCACATTTATGCTTATTGCAGTGCTTTTCCCGGCTGGTTTCATCCACGTGAATGGAGAAAATAGCCACATTCGCCATAGACGGAGCTGGATCATGCCAGGAACAATGTGGTGTGGAGCTGGGAGCACTGCGGAGAATTTCACTAACCTAGGTGAGAGAAATACACCAAAAATAAATAGCAATATTAATTTAAAGGCCTACATAGGCTTATATATTAGATGAGCTGTGTTTAATCTAAATTACAGGTTTCAGGTTAGGAAAGACATTACTGGTTTTAATTATTCTGAATGTGTCTGGGTATTTGTATTTATGTCTCTTACCCCCTTGGGTGTGTTTATCAAAGCAAATGTATTTATATCCTCGGGGACTATGCAGAACTTTTCTCTTTGCTCTTATGTTCCAGTATACCATTTCTCCTCTCTGCTTCTGTCTTTTAAAATTCACACTCCTCCACTTTGTGCTGTCATCTTGACTGTGGTCCCTTCTGTTCCTATTTATTGATGCAGATGGAGTGGTGTCAATCTCACCATTTACTTCTGTGGCTGCCATCCTACAGCTCTGTGCTACAAGTTATATATTGCTATGTGAACTCTACAACCTTTCCACTGTACAGTCATCTGCAATGTACCAGTCCAGGCTCTGTGGTCTGTTCTGGAAGCTGTGTGTTCTACTCTTCTCCCCATCTCTATGCTGGGCACTTTAATTTGCAATGACCCCCACCTGGGTCCCCTCAATATTTATTTCTGTACAACAAGCACAAGGGCCTTCTAAACTCCCTGTACCCCTACTGATCCAATATGTCACTGTGACTGCTTATCCTTCTGGTTTTGTGTTGAAAGATGTATTCTTTTATTCTCTCTATACCCTTAAATATTGTGGCTCCTTCTCTCACTAGTTTTGTGCTATAGACCATGTCTTCTAATCCTTACAGATTCATTGCAATGACCTTGTGCTTTGATCTTTTCACTCCTCTGCTGCAGTTACTTTCTCTTTGATATAAAGTAGGAATGTTGGTGGTGGTTGAAGTTTACGTATACTGGATGTCCTAAGGGATAACGTGCCAACCCTTTATATATATGTAAGATATGTAAAGAACAAAGGAGAGGAAGGGTTTTTTGGCAAATAAAAAAGTATTGTAATCAATGATACATCTCATAAATAGCAATACATCAATTATCAGTTCTGGTGAACCACCATGGGAGTTGTGGTCCCGTGTGGTGAAGTTCAGGCCCTAGGGGGCGCTATACATACAACGTCTAACATTATGCGCACAGGTAAATCCATAGCTTGTTATAGTACATGACAACATATCATAATACCTGTGTTCTCTTACTTTGTTTCATTCCACTCCTGTGGTTCTTTTCCCCCTCTATGATGCCTTTTCATCCTGAATTTTCCACTCCTCCACTGTGTCTCATTTTCCCTGTGTTGTGCATACAGTTCTCTCTCATCCTGAATATTTCACCTGTACGCTGTTGGTTCTTTCACCTCTCACCTTGCAGGTCTTGTAATTCCTCCTTTCAGCACAGAGTTGCTCATCCTCATTATTTCATTCCTCTCTTGTGGCTCCATTCCTCTGTCTCTGTGCTACCCTCATCATTCCAATTCTCTGCTGTGGTCCCCTTTCCTTGTCTCCCAATTCAGATACAAATGCATGTACATATCTGTTGTTTAGGAGTGTTCAGTGGAGTGGATCTTTGCTGCAGAGAACACGACCATTGCTATCCACAGATCCAATCATTTGAATTTCAATATGGTATCCGAAATTACAAACTGCACACTGTATCACATTGTGACTGTGATCAGAGGTGAGTGAAAAGCACACAATAACAGTAGTAGCTTTAGAAGAACAATGTGGGCATACTTTATATTGAAATAAGTTACTCATCAGAACAACCTTTTATCTTTTGTAAGGAATTATAAATGTGAGGAGCAGTGACTCATTTCTTAGCATTGTGGATCAGTACAGGTTACATCACACATCAACATGATCCTACTAGTGTCAAATTCCAAATGGCATAAAAAATACCATAACATTAATAACCTTTTCATCTGTGTCATCTTTCATTGTTCAACGCAGGTTTACACATGCATGAATCTTCTGCAACATAGTATTATTTGCTAATTAAGGCCATTGTTTGTTCTCTACACACTTATAGAACAACAGTCATATACAATATAACACAGTAAAGTGTTAAAGCACTATTTAAAATTCACATTGCCATCTGCTTGTGCAATGGTACACAGATGGGTTTTCTCACAGATTAGTTGCAGCCAAAAGTCTAAAAAATATAGACAAAACCCACCAATCCCACTTTAAATATGGTCCGTAACATTACTTATTACGGTCCTATTTTACATTATTTTATTTTAGTTTTACTAAATGGTGCAAAGATCTAAGCCGAAGTGGTACAAAAAATGAGAGCAGGTTATCAAGTGATATCCCTTCTGCAATGAAACAACATTAACTGCCTGATCAGAAGTAACACTTACCTCTCCCTAGCAGATAATGCCATCCTCATTTGGTCCTTGATTAGTCAGGCCAGAATGATGTAACTTCTAGTCATGCATGGGAGTTTATTAATTCACAGCAGCCATGGGGTATACAACAAAAATTTGGAAAAGGCAGATAAGTTTATTTTTATTGCAGAAGGGACACCTGCTCTTTTTGCAATCATGAACCTGGCTGCTCAAAATTTTTTAAGTCTTATGTATTGGGTCTCGTTCCTCCATGCAGTTTGAGCTGCAAACTGCTATGACAGTATAATTTATTTTCTGTTTTTTTCTGTACATACTTTGTTTGTTCTCTGTCTTCAAGTATACATTCTTTGTTTTTCAAAATGAACATTAAATGAGGATTAATTCTTTATTTGCCCTTTAGGTTCAGGCAGTGCCTACATGCCCTCAATGACACAATGTCCACCCTGGTAGGAATCATGTTTTTTAACATCTTAGAGATGCCCTGCTTCACCCTCAGAGAGGAGGAGCAGTGTGTGGAATGGCACTGGTGGGGAGGGTAAGTGTGTGTCCCATCACTGTTGCAACTTTTGCATAATTTTAGACAATAGTGTTCTGAGTGGAAAAGTAAATGACATCTGTATTTTCTTTTCTAGCTGTAAAAGAAATGGCACATCACCAAAAGCTGAACTTCACACACCAACAGTGTTTAACTACAGTACCAGTGAAAAGAAGCAAACGCCTACTCCCTTTCCTCAAAAAGTGAAATACCCACATGGTTCTTCTTCACACAAAGGCAAACTTAAATCTTCTTCACTCTCCTTGTCATCTATGAACACTGTTAAAAGTAAGAGAAAATTGCTAAAAAAGCTAAAGAGGGTGCAGACAAATGCATTTGTGAAAGACAGTGGCAGTGCCACAATCAGAGATTCAGAGGAAGCAGACAATAAAAGGTCACTCTTTTCTCATCAATCTAACAAATATGGTTTCCGAAAGAGAAGGCAATGGACCCATGAAAGGACAGCTATGCCACGAAACACCACCGCCTTGGGTTCAAAGTGACATTTATTGAGAAGAAACTATTAGAAATTAGGAAAGATACATTTTTGTGATGACTATGGACCTTTAAAGAATATGGTTTTCCTGATTGAAAGGCAAACTAGAAGGCCCATTTTAGAATCCTAATAGGAATGGCTGAATCCGCCTGTTTTCAATTAGTTATGGGTTCCTTGAATCCTGTTTAAAAGACAAGAAACTCAAGCTTATGATGGAGATCTGGATCACTCATCCAACACAGAGTGCTGTGATTCAGAAAAGGTTAATACACATAGTAATCAAAAGAAGACCTTGAAGCCTACTTCCTACACTTGTCCCGATCATCCTTGACATGCCGTATATTTTTTGCACAGGATTTATTGTAAAGACATCAAATTCCTTGACAGAGCACTAGAGAAATATGCGGAGACAAGTGTACAGTATTACTCTATAACTATTTCTTATCTTCTTTCTACTCTGCAGTTTCATTGCTGGTTCCATTCTACATTTTGTGATGAGAGTATTTCAGTATTATTTTAATGAACAAAACAAAAAGTATATGGAGTATTTACTAGTAAGTATAGAATGTATGAATAGGTTTATGACTGTTGACGTAGGTGAAATAAATCAATAAATTTCATCCGTATGTCAGATTGAGGTATAAGGAGGTAGACATTGTTTTGAGGTATTCTAGATAAGATTTTAATAATAAAGCACAGACTGTAAAAGTTTAGAGGAATAGGTCAGCTCTAAGGGCAATGTCACACAGGTGACTGCGCTGCTTGTGATTGCCAATGGCAGTCATGCTAGAAGAATATTAACCACTGTGGATTTGCTCCTTGCTGGCCCAGAATGCTGCAGAATTATTATTGCTAGTGACGGGGAGGCGTATAGCAGGGAGCGATTCCATTGAGACTGCAAGCATGTCTTTTAGAGATCCTTTGGCTGGTGATAAACTCCCAGTGTAAAGATCGTCCGTCTGACATGACCATAAAATAATGCTAGTGGAGCAAAAACTGTATATATCAAAATGTTACATAGTTTTTGGTGTTCACCTAAATGTATGTATATATGTACGACAGGCTTACAGTTCTCTTTGTAAATATCGCTAAGCTCTTCCAATAAACACATTTAAAGAACAAATTATTTTTTGAGGTATGCTGACTTTTTAAAATCTTGATTTGATGCTATATGTATATATTTTAAATCCACAGTGCAGAAAATTAAACTACTCCTGTTAAAGTGGATCAAAGCTCACTAAAAAGCGTTTTTTGGCAAAGAGATATGTAAAGTCCTTTCTGTCAAAAAACATTTCCCTGGCTCCTAGCCGCTTTTTATTCTTCTCCATATGCCATGTAGTGTAGAGCTCCACTTTATATGTAGCACAGCTAGTGTAGCCAGATACCAGACACATTGTAACTCATGGGCACACAGTGGCTATCCAATGATGGAAGAAGATTGCAGCCAGGATGGCAGCTTCAGGGGGATGCAGCGGTGACAGGCTCCTGGTAAAGCCCCCCCAGCCCCCCCCCGCCCGCCAACAGGGGTATAAGTCTACATTAATTATGATCTAAACCTATGAAAACTTTAAAATGAAGAGCCTGTCACAAAACATATCTAATAATCCAGTGCATGTTAGTCCAAAGCACACTTTGTTACCAACTTTTCCAGAAAGTATTGTATCCATATGGTGTGGGCAAAGTATTGATTGACCATTGTGGCCTAGTGCACCCATTGCATTTGCTAGTGTGTAACTACATAAAGGCCATACATCTAATCACCAGAAAACAAAATTTTATCAAGTCTTGTGCATAAACAATAAAACAAAACATGTGTTTGTGACAGATCAGACAAATAATATGCAGTGCAAAAACATTAAACAAACAAAAAAGCAAACAACCAAAAAAAATTCCATTCTGGCCATGTAATAAGCATACACCCATCAATACAAACTGGACACAAATAATTGCCTGTTCTCACTGAAATAAACACGATTCCAATTTGTTTAATTTAACAAATCATTTAGCAAATAAACAGTGATATGGAATGAGTTCATAATACTTTGACCAAACATTTAATTAAAGTTTCAGTGCAATTTGGTTCTTGTTTAAGGTGGAACTATTGCTAAACTATGTTGTCATCGATATTGAAATGTTACATATAATATCCAGATGCACAATAAACAGTAGATATTGACAACTAATGAAAAAAAATCAGCTTCAATATACCATTAATCATAGAATATTTTCATTTATATTTCTCAAATGAATTCATAGAATTTATTATCCAGTTATAAACCTTTCAGTGCAGCTTCATATAATTTTTTTTATAGCGCCTACCTTGAAATGTAATATTTATCTTTTTTTTTTGTGTTAAATTTAGGATTACAAAAGCACCCATTTTATCACCTTTTGAAAGTCACTTTGCTAAAGCATGACTGGCATGTTTTCTCATCTCATTTATAGATATCTTTGAGAATTCTAGGACATTAGGACAGCTTGGGTTTTAAATATCATAGTGACACCACATATACTAGAATATGCTCTAAACACATTTCTGCTTTGCTGTCTAATGGCGAGATAAATTACACATTTTCTGTTGTCTACTTTGCTTTCTGTTGGTTTTGAGTTTGATTATGAGAGTCTTTGTGTTGTGTAGCAGCAGAGGGTGGCCAGCTGATATTTCCTAAAGGAGAGACTGGCAATGTAATTTGTGGATTAAAGCCTTGTCCCACAGCTTCTGGTCTGACAGAGGGCACAGCAGCAGCAAGGGGCACCTGAGGGCTGTGGATTTTTTTACCTAAGGATTCCCGGTTAGTATCCCTAGATCTAGGCCTTTGAGGTCGCTCTTGTTTGGGGCTCCTGGCTCCACATGGAGATGGGCTGCGGCTCGTCTGACGGGAGGAACTGGGAATCATAAGGTCATGGAGACGTGCAAGAGCCGGGCTTCTGCTCCGTGGAGAACGAGCATTGGCTGGGCTCGGGCTTCGCGTTTTGGGTCGGAGTAAGACATGAGTGCTATTATCATCCTCTGAACTGGAATCGGAGCTGTCAGAGGATGAGCTTACTTCAGAACCTGGTAGACAGATCTTAATAAAGAGTAAAAGACACAAATACATATGAATTACTAGTGCAATATATCACGTATATATTGTGGCACAAGATTAAGAAACACCCCTTCATCTACAAATTTATACATATAGTACAAGAACACAATTATGCCCATGCATGGCAAAATGACATTGTTTCCGCAAAAGACATTTCCTGACCCCTTATACTTTACCTACCTGTGCCCCCTACTTGACACTTTCGTGTATGAGGAAGAATGTGACTTTCTGATCTATGACCTCACATAAGCCTAGCAACCTGTCACCAGGTGAGCAACAACACCACTCCACTCCACACTGTCACCTGCTAGGGAGCAAGGAGCTTCAAAGAAGGCCAGGGCAAGGTGACAAGCTACATTTAAGGTAAACATTGCAATATTAACTCAAAATATATATAGTCACTAAAAATACAGTACACTTACATAGTTACATAGTAGGTTAGGTTGAAAAAGACATAAGTCCATCAAGTTCAACCACTAGGGAAATATTCATATCCCAGATATAAAACCCTATAAGAGATAGTTGGTCTAGAGGAAGGCAAAAAACCCCTGGTACAATTTGCTTCAACAGGGGAAAAAAATTCCTTCCTGATTCCATGAGGCAATCGGATGTTCCCTGGATCAACAGTCACTGCTATTTTTACTTTAAATCCTTAATACCAAGTTATATTCTGTGCTTCTAGAAAAACATCCAGATTTTTCTTAAAGCAATCTATAGTAAATGTTAAAACTACTTCCTGAGGGAGCTGATTCCACATTTTCACAGACCTTACAGTGAAGAATCCCTTCCTTATCTGGAGCTTAAACTTCTTTTCCTTCAGACGCAAAGAGTGCCCTCTTGTTCTTTGTAATGATCTCAAAGTGAATAATTGGGAAGTGAATTCTCTATATGGACTGTTTATATATTTATACAGGATGATCATATCCCCCCCTTAAACGTCTCTTCTGAAGGGGGAATAGATTCAGTTCAGCTAATCTCTCCTCATAGCTGAGCTCCTCCATTCCTTTTATTAGGTTAGTCATTTTTGTGACATTACTCTAATATAATGTGTAGGTACCTACCTGGAAGGGCTCAGTGACCCCAATTATAGTGCTCATATTGTTGCTGTAGTAGCCAAGCAGATATTCTCCAGTGCCCTTGGGAAGAGATTCCTCACTGAACATTACCTAGGATAAAATAAATGTACAGATTTGTTCCTCTGCCATATGCAGCCTGTGACCCATTTGCAGTAGTAGTTTGTAGCTCAGCTATAGAAAGCATAATCTAAGAACCTGGTGCTGAAGTCTTCCTCCATCTCCATCATCGTCTGTCTTTACCCACACATAGGACACATAATCTTTATGATGTCGGAATCCCACCTGCAGATAAAACAACATAAGGTAGAGACACAGATATATAGAACTGGTGGCAGCATTGAAACTTGCCAACATGCCCTACCCTATAAAGTCCAATCCAATCCCAGGAACTCTTCATGTACATGGGAGACCACTGATAGGTCACACGGGCATCCCCAGGTTGTAGCCATTCATCTGGTACCCAAATATGCACCAGTGGGTTAAAGAGGCAAGCAGAAAACTGTAAACAAATACAAATGTGTTAAAAAGTGGTAACTGATCACAGTCCCTAAAAAGCCTTTTTACACAATTACAGTAGTCAAGCTGAACAAAAGCTTTGTTTTAAAGATAAGTAAATAAAATTTTATTTTTTAGATAAAAGAGCCCTAAAGAGACTGTCATGTGGTGCTCAGTCCCAAGTCTTCTCTCCTCTTCTGTTAAATGGGATTTTTTGGATGTCCACATCACTGATTTTGTGATGTACGCTACTTCCTATAGGCTATCCAGCTGTGGACTCTACTCAATATCTGCAGCAGTAATGTCAGTGCATAGGGACTGTTGGGGATCAGCGGGCATAAGCACTGCATTATTGTGGTATTAAGTCTCACCTAAAAACAGCATTGGCAAGATCTGGAGGGAAGGTTGGAGAATGGTAAGTTAATATTTGCCCAGAGATGAGCTTTAAGATAAATGTTTCTTTTTTTGGGTTGCAAAAACCCCCAAAAAAGTTTTTTTATTTTTACATTTCTTGTATTGCAATAGAAATTTATCAAAGTTCATGTAAGAAAGTTATCCGAAAAAATTTGGTGGTCCTGACCCACTGAAAGGCTCAGACCAGAGTGGGTGGGTTCTGGTATCATGACATCACTTCGGGGGGAAGTATGTTCCCCTCTAAGTGACATACCGCTTCACGCACATGCGTAGTCCGAAGTCCGTAAATTTAGTGGTCTGTGACATCCAAAAGGTAAAGGTAAAAAAAAAGTTTAAATGTTAAGGGTTAAAAAAACGTACACCACTGCTGTGATTGCTGCCACCAATGCTGGGGGTTATTATTGCATAGTCACTGGCATCAATGTTTGGGATTATTATTGCAGTTACTGCCACTAATTCTGGTATTTATTATAACTGTAATTAGCCCCAATGCTGGCAGTAATCATTGCAGTTGCTGATATTATGCTAATGGGTATCAGTGAACCAATTGGATCAATACTGCAGTTACTGACACCAATGCTGATGGTTATTATCTCAGGGACTAAGGCTACGTACACAAGTCATCCAAAGCACTGTCCTGGCAGATCCATGGATGATGGTCGACGAACGATCATAATGCAAGTGAAGGGGGAAGAGTGCAGCGAGGTGCCGCTCCGCGGTTCTCCCCCTCCCCTCTCCATAGAGCAAAACAGTATTGTATGTACAGCACTGGTTTATGCATTGTGCAGTCGTTTGTTGTTGGAAAGGATTGTGAAAGATCCTTTCCAACGACAATTATTCCACGTTTGCATGTAGCCTAACACATATTGTTGTGGTTACTTTTTGGCTTGTGGGCCTAACAATGGGCTTTGTTTTATTCCCACTTTCTCATCAATAGTAAAAAAAAATTAGGACTGAAATTTGAAGCCATTGAAGTGAATTACCTTAAGTGTGTGGTCTAACCTAAAGCAATGTACTTCAACCCCCCAAGACATGCTGTCTGGAAGAGATGCACTTGTGGACCCCTAGTATTTTCAAGTTGACCACCACTGGTCCAGTCTACTATGTTTTTGTGCAGTGTTTCAGTTGCATGTTTTGTTTTTCTTACTGCTAGTGTTTTAATGTGTCTGATTTTGTCATTTTCTGGTGTTTTAGCCTAAATATCAGACAATGGGCCCTTGGCATATTCCTAGATGATGCAGGACTGCTGGTACTGCATTATATGATATAACATGATAAAGCTGTGACCGGTCAGGCTCAGCGTTACTCTTTTATACAGTCACTGACAAGGTGTAGATATCACACACTCATACAATGAACGAAATCCAAAAGCAGAAGGTCTAATAAAACAAAATGAACCTTAAGAGAAAAAATAGAAGACACCGGCTTGTGGTCACTCTCTGTATATTGCATATGGCAGCCATAGCTAAGCAGTGTCATGGAAAGTTCTTCAGACATAGAATTGCTCCTGTCTGCCTTCCCTGAAGCATTGTGGGAGAGGGGATTCTTCATTTTCCATAGGATGCGATCTGTCCATGCAGGCTTTCTCTTTTTAGAGCTGAGGAAATATGCATAGCAACAAATTAAAAAGTCAAAGAATAAAATGACCTCTCATAGATACATGAATGGGTTCTAATGTCGCCAACATACCTAGTGTCATATGTATTGGTGCCCACATCATACTTGTAAGTGGGAGGGAAGGTCAGTGGCCCTTCCATAAATCCTGAGAGCACAGGCTCATAGCATTTAGCCATGTTTAACTGTAAAAAATATGCACAGGTCAACCATTATAAATGAACTTAGTGCATGTGAAACACTGCATAACATACTTACTGTATATACTCAAAATAAATAAAAAATTTTTTGCACTGAAAATTCTTTTGAATCTTGGTTTATACTCAGGTGACACCTAGTGGCACATCTCTGACTTGACAGATCAGAGCTGTAACAAATTTTATGAACACAGCGCCATCTGGTGGACAATAATAATGCACAGAATTAATTTAAGTGCAAATAACCCTCATATAACCCACTTAACATTGCTAAATATTTTAACTTAAAAAGCAGAAAAAAGATTTACAGAGAGAGTCAATGTGATTTTAGTTTTTCCATTAAAAAATGTTTTAAAAATAACAAACCATGGATAATTTTTTAACAATATCTTTAGTGGCATTTTTTACTGATTACTGTTTAAATGTTAACAGTGATGGCCACATTTTGTGCCCTGGGTTTATACTTGAGGCAAAGCATCTAGGTATTTTATCTGTGTACGTGACAATTTGTCTAGAGCTTCATCATCTAGAGCTACAGTTTTATCTGCTGCAATCTCAATTGCTTTTGGCAGTAGATTCTCTTTTTTTCTGGCTGAGCATTTAGTACAGGGAATAAACAGTTTTTAGTGTATGTGTCAATGTGACATCTTACCTGGTCCTTTTCCCAGAGCAAAGACAGCTTGTTGCCTTGAATGGCAGACTTCACAAACTGCAAGTCTAGATCATCAATACGAAAATTCAGGTCCCCAAACCAGAACACTATACTGTAAGGAAATACCAATCTACATTAATATCAGAATTAGTAATCCTGCAGGCAGAAATAAAAGTTAACAAACACAATCCTTGTTTTAGGCAATATTCACTATTTGCAAAAAAAAACCAAACCCTTAAAAATTAAGTCTGGGCAAACTGAAAAAAAAAATCGCCTCCCTCTTACCCCCTTTTAACTGGTGGTTGGCCTGAACAAAGAAATATCAAAATCTTAATTTTATTGAACAGAATAACAGGCACTCTAATCACTGTGACACTCTATGGATCAGTTTTTTGGAATATGCATTCACACATGCGTGAGAGCACACTTCCTTATGGCTATCCAATGGCAAGACCAAGTTGGAATGGCAGAAAGGTGTGAAGGTAAACAAAACCCATGCATCTGTTGCAATCTGAAATTTACAGGGTTCCATTAGGAAACATGGGTTAGTTTGATGACTCACAATCTTAAAAAGGTTTTAAAACATTTTAGGCTGTGTTAGATTTACTTTATCTGGCTGCTAAAGCTTTATGAATACCAGTAATTACTTTTATATTCTAATCAGGCAGGCGACACATAAAGCTAAAAAGCTGCATTAGTGAACTATGGGCTCACCACATTGTCCTATGCAGGTGTGAGGGCTTAGTGATTTACAAGAATGCACAAAAATACAAATTTTTGGTAGGCAAAGTAGTTAAAAATGTATGTAATTTATGTATATACAGTGGCTGGCCATTCTCCTGCAGAGAATGAATGTTTGAATACATTTGAATAGGATTCTGATATTAGCTTCCAGAGTTCTTTCCACATTTCATATCTCATTTCCCTAACCTGCTCTAACCCGGCATTTTATTTGCATGTGAAAACAAAGCACGCATGTCTGCAATACAAGGGAGGTTAGCAGTTTAAACCAGTATTTCTCAACCAGGGTTCTGTGGAAGCCTAGGGTTTCTCCAGACATAGCTAGGGGTTCCTTGAGCAATGAACGGTTACTTTAAATGACACCAAAAGTCTTATTTTGGGTATCTGTAAGGATGACATTCTTCCCACTGGCCAGCAATATAACAGACATTCTTCCTACTGACCAGTGGATATAGTAATCATAGCAAGGGTTTACTAAAGACCTAAACGTTATTTAAAGGGTTCCCCATGTTATAAAATTTAATAAAGACTAGTTTATACTAATAAATGGTTATGATGCAAACAGAGCCTGCTTATAGGAAGAACAAACTTTCCCAAGTGGGTACTGGGCAATTTCTCCCCACCTACTCCAGGGCCATAATTGACTGAATCGCAGGAGTGCAGGGAGCTGGAATTCTGTGCATTTGTGGCACCCATCTCATTTTTTCCCAGGGCCCCATTTTGTTCCCTACTATCCCTAGCTGCAAGTTATATAACAATTTTATTTCTGAAGATGTGATAACATCTAAGTAAAACTTTACATTGAATTTCTTTCTATAAATGGGGAAGTTAGTGCTATAGGGTATACATAATGGGAGAAATATTAAATATGTGTTATGTGATTACAATAAATATTAGGAAATCAGACGCCCGAATAAAATTATATAGATTAACAGAAAATTGTAATATAAATGATAAAGAATCATTGTGCTCCTTCTATCTGGTTGATTCAATGGCAACATACAGCCCATTACTACATTACCAGCTGTTTCTCAATACTAAATCTGAAATATAACCTAAGCATACCTAGCATATATGCCATCCAGTGAAGTATGTACAGAGCTAAATACTGGGATGGGAGAAGGCTGTATTGTTTTCCAGTGTAATATGATAAATAGAATCTCTGGCTTCCCTAATTTGCATGCTACCTACTGATCCATGTCAGCAAACAGTGAGCAAGTCAAGGACAACCATCATCCAGAGAGATGCTGGTGATATCTTTTTTCATACAGCTTTGTGTGAATAGTCCTTTGTCTGCAGAAGATTTTAAGATATAGATAGAAATAATTTGAACTGGTTGGGGACTTAATTCCAGTACAGCTCTAAATGGACTGCAAATATTAAAGGAAAGGTGAAAACTTGATTTGCCAAACTTGCTTGATTTGTCTAGAAAGATCAAAGCGGCAATTGTTCTATAGACTGTGGCTACACAACACACAAAAAATTAGGTAATTAATAATATGCAACAAAAACAAGTTTCTGCCAGGCATTTTTGTATTGGCTGCTGGCATGTATTCAAACCATCCCAATACCAGTTTTCACTGTAAGATACAATATAACAATTGATTGTAAAACATATCAACCAATCAAAAATAGACGGCACATTGAATACCTTTGGTTGATCCTATGGGAAATAAATACTGTCTAGAGACAATCACATAGTGTATGACTAGCATTAAATATATAGTTTCAGTCTTTATAAAATGGAAAGCGTGAGATCTTGTATACATCACAGCAACAGTTTATTTCAATTTTGTACTATTCAAATTTGAGAAAAATAGTGAATCTGCCTAAATTATTGCAGACATAGAACATCTAGTGATATGTGAAAACGTTATGCTGTGTGTCTCAGAGAAGGAACATACTCATGGTCCAGCACACCATTAGCCAAGGGTCCCTGGAATTGTTGAAGCTGAAGAATGCTCTCAAAATTATCCACGCGCTGATCTGAGTTCTCCATGTGAGCTGGCAGATGGCAGTTCAGGAAACACACCATGTGACCGAACAAAGATAACCGAATGCTCACTCCACCTTTGTTACCCTAAAAGAAGAACAAAGAAGAATCTGGCTATAAATCTGCACAAAGCTCTCACTAACACATTGTAATTACATGTGAATTAAAATCTAACTGGTTTTTGTGGCTTTATAAAAGGTTTATATGACTGTTATGATACCTGAATAATTCTTTATAGTGCACCCATAATATTTTGTAAGTGTCATCTGGGTCATTTGCTCTCTCAGGCATTGAATAGAATGCTCAGATTACATAAAGTCTGCAATATGAAATGCAGCATTATAGATTTCAATACTTTATGGTCTGAATGTGGTTTTATTATCAAAGTAATAAAAGGATAAAATGTTAGCCCTAATTGAGCAGGGTGCCTGGATATTGATAAGCATGTAATTACCACTTCCAATAAATACAGTTTAAGAAAAAAATATTTATATCAGTAGACCAACAGACAGACGTGTAACACAAATCTCAGTTTTTCCTGTAAAACTTATTGGTCATTGATGAGATGTCAATCACATTAAAGGACCAATAAAGTGGCTGGTAAGGTGAAATAAGGTGTGGCCAAGTTTACATGATGCTTATACGTTTTTTATGGTGAGTTTATATTACAAAGGTTGGTGACAGGCTTATTTTTAGTTCTAGTATAAAGCAGCAGATATGATACTAATCTGATGCTCAAAGACTGATCCAATCAATATTCTGATGATTGAATGGAAATCCCATGTACAAGGTTCTGCACTTCCAATGATTTCACTTGGGTAGAAATCAGAATTCAGATTTGAATTTCAATTAGATGTACTTGATCATTTGTACACGTGATATAACTCATGTGCTTTCCATTCAACACATTTAATCTATACATTTTTAATTGGACCCCCTCCCCCCCCCAAAAAAAAGGTTCCTTATGATTAGTCAAGTTCCCTTCGAATTCACTTTAGAACCAATTATTGTATCAAAATAAAAATGGTATTGAAACCCTATATGTAATAGTCCAAAGTCCACTGATTTAATATTAATAATAATATTGTTATGTTTGCATGGGATTGTCTGACTTTGTATAACAAATGTAATTGAGTCCAAAAGAAAATATAAGCCTAAAATATATTGTGCTTAAAGCAAAGCTGTGGTTTATCTGGATTAATAATGGATATGCTAATACAAAACAAATGTATTGTTAATATATTCTTATACATGTACCCTAATTGACATTACCATGGTAGTTGTTCTTACCCAATAACCTCCAAGACCAGTCCTGGTGCAGTCGGTCTGTATATCACGCAGAAATGGCAAATGATAATACTTGGCAAACACCAGCAATAGGCAACCTTGCATCCTAACTGAGCTGACCTAAAAAACATTAAATCATATTAGATCATTTGATCTGAGTTAAAGAAAGTAAAACACATCCCCCAAAGCTATAGACAAGACATATAAATACTAATATAATTTAATAATTTTTCCTTACACACATGTAAGTTCCCGGAACAATACTAATATTCACCTCCTGTGATGCTCTGTGGAGCAGAACTGTACAGATAAATAGAATAGTAAAACTTTGAAGAAATTTGAAAATGGTTAACATGTCTACAGGAAGGCAAAGGAAAGTAAAAAGTAAAACTCATGCGTGTTTTGTTGCTCCTCCATTGACAAATCACAGGGTGGTCACATATGCAGGGTTTGTATGTGAACTGTGCCTTATAGGGTTTGCCTGGGGTTCAGCCTGGCCATCATTGGGGCCATTTACTAATTTGTGGCTGTCTGTAAATCCATGTTTACATACAATCATATGCATTGGAATTTAAAAGGAGAGCTTCTTCAATTGACTGATGTCTGATGTGAACTTTCCACCTTTCTTGTATACATAACTTGCATACAATATACAGAATATATACAAATTTTCATTAAATGATGAATGAACATACTGTTTGTACAGTATAGTTTGTCTTTAATGCTAAACATTAAAATGAAAGCAAAACTTCCCCATGCAATGGGGCTGTCCCATACTGCAATGTAAATGTTTGGTTTTGTCTAGTATACCTGCAAAAATAAGTGTTACTTACCTTACCCCCTCCCCAGCCCCTGACACCCACCTATCTCCTTTTCCCTCCGGAGCTCCAGGTTGATGCCCTGCATTGTATGTGATCATGCCATACTGTTTGTTTATGACCAACATAACACAAAAGAGAAGGGGCATCAGAAGTCTGGTCACATGGAGAGCGAAAGCTTGCAGAAGTTAGGAATCATGTAAAGTAAACAATCTTTTTATCTTTTTATCTTTGTTTATGGTACGAGATAAAAATATCTTTTATCTCGTACCATAAACAAAAAGGAACATTCAACCCCAACAGTGTGGGGAAGCGCAGTGCAAGAATAACTTTATGTCTGTGAAAGTTCTCATTTATCCAGGCTATTGTATACCTAGTAGTATTTAGTAACTTTCAGCTGTACTTGTTCTTGTAGTGCTGAAGACTTTGCACAGCATTCTGAGCTGCTTCAGCAGCTCAAACTGATAAAATGGTTTGGAAAATAGTGAAACATCCTCAACATTACAAGAAAAAGTCCAGCTGAAAGTGACTATTTACTACTAGTTATAAGGGTGACTTTGATTTCCCCTAGTGTTTAGATTAAAAGAGATTTCATATTAACATATTATGTAAGAACAGGATACAAGTCTAAAATCTGGGATTTTTTTTCAATAACTAGAGAGCTAGCCATAAGAAGCTATATTGGAATAATTCTACACATAGGCCAAGCTTACGCCAAGTACAGAGCCATACAAACAGCGAATTATTATGAAGGTGAAGAGGAGAAAATCTATATGGAAGCCAACAAATCAATGATCCATGTAGTAAATCCATGTGTGCAGAGGATGACCTGAATGCATAGTAGGCGAGACACCAGAGAGATGTAAACAAATAGATTTTGGCATACATTAGCTTGATTCTTACCAGCACATAGCTGAATGGACTCAGAACATCCATAAACACCTCACTCCACTGATCCGAAAAGAGGGCATCTTTTAGACGCTTATTGATCATGGAGTTGACCTCCTGTAACCTATGGAAAAAGAATTAAAAAGGAGATTAAAGATCTTGATCATTTCCTATTTCCATGCTGTCAAATTCATGGATGGAGAAACACAAATATTTGTCTTACCCAATAACAAACATATCAGTCTTGCCATCTCCAGCATTAAGGCAGAGCAAGGAGGTGAGGTCCGTCGGTGGCACAGCGCATCCAACATTCCAAGTGATGACATATATTCTAGGGAAGGAGACAGCAGAAAAAGAAAACATCAGACTGGACAAAGTAATAGGTAGATGACTGGCCACATACTAAAGGTAGCCAAACATTGCAGATTTTACAGACCTTCTCTACCAACATCTGGAATTTGACTATGGCTTATCATGCTACATGACTGCATTGCACCTATTTTACCTTTTGAGTAAAAAGGAAGATGTAATTGCTCAGGAGTCAAATCTGCAAGTGGTTCTCCGATTGACCATTTCTACTAACTCGCACAATAAAGGCAGTTGTAACCTGTTTCCTACTCCATACCTTAACAGAACTGGCTTTTAAAGTGGAAAACAAATCAATGTGCACTTCACAGAGGCATCATTGCAACTGTGTTCAAAATATGAGCTGAGACCGGAGTTGTGGGTAAGACTCAGCAGATCTATCTACTTCAGGGAGCTTTCAGAAAACTCCATTTCGCCATAATACACCACTCTCTGTTTGTTTCTTTTCTAAAGGATATCAGTGTACTACCAAAAACACAGTAGGACTGATTTATTAAAGCTCTCCAAGGCTGGAGAGGATACACTTTCATCAGTGAAGTTGAGTGATCCAGCAAACCTGGAATAGTTCTGGTCCAGGATTTAAAACATTTGCTAGCATATAGCAAATGGCTTTGAAGAAATCCATTCCAGGTTTGCTGGAACACCCAGCTTCACTGATGAAAATGTATTCTCTCTAGCCTTGGAGAGCTTTAATAAATCAGGCCCGGTGTTGGTATACATTTGTACGGGAGTGCTGTTATATTTGCTATTTCAATACAACACACATTAGTTGCTTCTTGCTTGATTACAGATATAAAAGAAATATACATCAATGTCAATTGTGTTTACAGTATGTTTGTCTAGTACAGGTTTCATCTTTACAGGTCTATGTAAAATTTGCTTTTTTGACAGAACACAGGCACGTTCCTGCGTGCTAACTGTGGGTTGTGTGCAATCCATTTACTTCTATAGGCTGCTTATTTATCAGTTTACAAAGTTCAGAAAGAACATGTATTTGCCATTTTACCAGCACATGACATGGCACTTTAGTGTATTGCTGTGCATTACACTGCAATACAACACAAGTGTATTGTGAAGGTATGCTTGGTACAATGTGTGTGAACAGGCAGAGATTTTCAATGATCCATCACAATCACTAGGGGTAACAAAGATCATTACAGTACAATCCCAGATTAGGCACATTTGGCATAACCTGCAAACCCTATGCTTTACAACTGAACACTTCTCTATCAGTAGGAGAGGTAGGTGGGCTCATGGATGGGTGAAGACTCAAGCAGTATACCAATGGCCTGTATTTATGTAGAATAAATGCCATTCAGAATATAAAAAAATATCACAATATGGAGAAAGAAAAATACAGTCAGGTTGTGTCCCCTGTGTCAGCTTAAATGCATAATAGTCATGTTTGACTGAAGTGTCGTTTTCACAGGACAATTTACCGGTGTCCTGGGGTTATCTGATGCAATTCCATGTATGCAATACCCTATTTATAGTCTTTAGCACTCAGTCTCTGGGGAGTATAGATTACTCTGACAAGTGCTGAACTCAGATAATTGTATTAGGTGTGATATGATCAATTCTTTCATATCCTTCATACATTTTACTAATCTCCATCTTGATTCATTTCTCCTAAATAAACATGCAATCTATTAAATGAAATTTCCAAGATTACCAATAAAATTTCTAGCAATAGCCCTACACTCAATCTGCGGCATCCCCTTAACCTCCAAAGACTCCAATTGAAGGTGGCACCAAGATAGGCTTATTATTAAAAATAAAGGTAGAGTCTATCTGAAGTGCAGGGACACAGCTCACCTGCCCAGAGCCTTTGTTTTACATCCAGACAATGCTATAATACATGATGCCAGGTCACTGCTGAAAATGTAACACAAATGTAAATATCAAGCTGGGTATTCACAATACCTATGATGTGTTTGATTTGGGTTATGTAATGCATATACATATAATGCATGTGTAACACATCTGCAAAGTTTCTTGTAATAGCATGAGCAATGCAATGATTCCTTGATTGATTTTTTTGTATAACATTGGGTCAAAGTATACAGATTTAGCCAATGAAAGGGTTGATATTTATTTAATAACTGGATCTCCAGTGCACAACTTCTTGCAGGACTTTTCTATGGAATATTTTTTGTTTTTAGAACTAAACACAGCCAAGCCCTAATATAACACCATAACAGTGAAGTTTCTATTACAAATGGTCTTTCAAAAAGTGGAATTTTGTTATGAACAATTGTCTATCAGCACTATCAGTCATCATCCTGGTTTGTGTAGTGAGGATATTTCCTTGTCCCCAACAAAGCACATTGTAAGTGAATCTTATGAGAGAACTAGAACATTGAACAAACCTTGTGATTCCACCAACCCTTCTTCCTGTTTCCTTCTGACTACAGAAAGCACAAAAGCAAATCCATCATAGGAAGTTCAGTTTGCGCCTCTCTCTAAGTTGGAGCTATAGAATGCTGGGAAACCATTCTACATAGGAATCAGGTTACTGCTTGTAGACAAGGAAAAATAAAGGGTATTCATTTAAAAGATATTTACATCCTTTTTTCTTTTACTATGATAGTTTGCCTCAGGAAAGTATTTTAAATGTTGTTTTAAGGAAACAAAATGGTGACATTAAAGCCGAACTTCAGAAACAGAAGAATAAAAAGAAGAAATACATATATTGCTGTTTTAAATGCCAATGGATATGTAATTGCTTTCAGGCAGTCTTGTAATTCTGGCACCCTGCTGAGTCCATCACTCGGCTCTCTGATGATAGATCTATGGAAGGTAATGGCATAGCTGAAGGAAACCCTAAAACAAATTGGGCTTGGTATGATAGTTCTGTTTAAAAATGCATTCATTTCTATATTGTATACCATTCATCCTCAATCTTTAGTGAAAAGGATGCTTTACCACAAGCTTTGAATTATGAGCTTGAAAACATTGGATGAAACTTCAGAAGAATTACAGTGACATGTAGATATGGCCGGATTGCCATGTTCATAAATAATATGATGGTCTGAAGTAATACATGATTACATGTAATAAAGTGTATGCCATCTTGTATTACAAGAACATTCAGATAGCTGGAAAATGTAGATTGACAATAGGTGAGTTTTCAGCCTCTCCAGCTTGGGACCCTGACAAGTTTTGTGGGTGTTACTTAAATGCAATAAAGAAGAATCAGGTCTCCTGTATTACCCAAAGGAGCTGTTCTGTGGGGTAAATGAAAGGACAGAATTACAAATATTTTGTAGGTAAAACTCCTCTTGTATATATTTGTTATCTGTGTGTTTAATAGTTTGCTGGAGTTCAGCTTTAATCTTTGATTACCGGTAATATTATCAGCCATTTATTTTTGACAATGGGTTTTGATACCTAGAAATATGGGATATTCCAGCTGATAATACTATTTATCTGAATATCATAGGACAGGTTTTGTTACTTGATAGCAATTTTGTAATGGATTGTAGGGAGATAGGGCTTGAAGAAACCCAACGTACACTGCAGTAACACATGAATAAGGGGTAAGTTCTCCTTTTACATACCATAGAATCTATATTACTATAACAGGTTCAGTACACTGGATTGATGATATTATTGAATAGGTCAGATTTTCTAGCATTCCTAAAAATTGAATATACAATTTTTTTCTCCAATTTCAGCATCAAATGATACAGTGTGTACCGAAACGCTCATCTTTCTGGATGGATTGAACTTTGGATGCATATATGTATGTTACAGTAAAGCCACAATTTACACATAAGGACGCACTAAGCTTTTCTAATTATGTTTTATGTTTATGGTATATTCAAGACAAGTAGTATATGAGTAACAAATACTTTTATAAGGATGCAATTCTCTTTATTAGTTTGTTTTAGCAAAGGTTTCCATTATAGGTTGGTTTAATAAACTTCCGGATAAAAATAAAGTAAAAATAGTTCCTTACAGTCTAAGTAACAGGTATCCGGTTTGTAGCCTATTTGGAATTGGACCCTGGATATGTAGAAACATTGTAGGAACATTTTATCCTTTTTTCTGCTAAGAGTTTTCCATTAACTAGGAAACATTTTGCATATGAAATTACTTTGTTCTCAATAAAACACAGCCATTTTCAAATGATATCAGCTATTTTCCTGTCTTTGTGTAATTAGTCAAAGCCACAACCTCACTTATCTACACCAAAGTCTGTAAAATACATCTCTGACTTGCAATAAATGTCTTTCATTTTATTGATTTGAGGTGCACATCTCATAGGATGCTCTTATGCACAATACGGCAGTATTCTGGTACTTGGCATTTTGAAATGTTATGTCACACTAGGAAGACAGGTCTATAAATATAGTTGATTAACTCATAGAAAATGATGTTTGGATTGATATTTAGGCTTTGATTGGTTTGACATTTAAGTATAAAAAGTTTTATGATTTCTTGCCTTGGGAGTTGCACTGGTGCAGAAAACGTTCTGACAACTTTAGATGAAGTTTTTACCTGAAATCTTCTCCTGCTTTATTTTGTTCATTGCATCCAAAGACCCAGTTGGGAGGTGATTTGTCTGTTTCATCTTGGATATTAGGCTTCACAACTAGTTCCTGAAGTCTTTCTGGACGTGCAGGAGGGTGGGACCTGCTGGTATGTGGTGATCCTCTAGGGCTAGGGGCTGGAGAGCGGTGGGGTGAAGATGGTGCAGGAGGCAGCGGCCTGTACTGGCTTGTTGGAGACAGAAGGCCTGGACATGATCCCTCTGGTTGTGATCTACCAGACTCATCTTTAGAAGTAAAGAGAGAACCCACAGGGTGAAGCCTCAAAGATCCTTCGGGTTGAGACCGGTCAGGAGCAGAAGCACCAACGGGTGCTAAAGGACGGATAGACTGTTGTGGTCCAGAAGTTGCAGTCTGTGATCCACTAGATCCTTCAGGTTGAGACCTACCGGATCCTGCTGGACTGAGACGAGGAGAGGTCGAACCAAGAGGTCTAGGGGATGTCACTGGTGAGGGTGGAGCTACAAACACACGATGAGAATCCATCTGTAGGAAACAAACATGAACATATGACTATGAGTGTATGATCTTCATTAACAATGCATATGCTGATTTCCCTAATTGAGGCATCTATGGTCAGTAATTACTAATACACAATGTCATTTTTCTAAGATACTAATTCATTAATAAACTAATATCAATTTGTAGGGATTGCTACAGTTTTACTATGGGAAAGCCTTAGAATAGAAAAACTGAATTTCTTTCTTAGAGTTCTAGTGGCAGACATGTTTAATAAGGTGGTGCGGGGAGAATGCTGATGTGTAAACCAATCAGATTTTATTGGTTTTGGATTAAACCTTGCAGATAGATAAATACTTCTTCCTGGTTAGGGTAGACTACTATATTCTTCACATTCCATTCCTCCTTATTAAATTATTATTGCATTTTTAGGTTTCAAATTTGAGATGCTAAAGGTTTTTTTTTACTAATCACTTTAATTTCAATCATTTCACTGTGCCTTCAATAAAATACTTTTTTGGACTCCACAATATATTACTGTACCAGTTTTAAAAAAAATATTTGCTATAATTCATCTATTACTGAACACTGACATAGAACTGTACATACCAAACTACATTTACAGTTGATATACCTATGTCTACAATCTTCTGAATGACCCGAAATAGCTTTGCTATGCATTAGGCAAAGGTGATGGTGCAAATTCATAGTCAAATGAGCAGGATAGGGATGGACGGGTCATCTGGGAAATGGCAACGCTGAACCAGAAAATTAGTTTTATGTGGATGTGTAAGTCACACGACTGGCTGTACAAAATACAGAACCTTAGACAGGTAAAAAGCAACTTTTTTTTTGTTTTGCACGTTTATGTGTTGAACTATACCACCAGGAACAAAGACAAGTATCTACTACTTCTAGGTATGTATTAACATGGGACTCACTATCCTGTCCTGACTTTCAGTGACTGGCCTAGCTTCCTCTGGTTACTCCAAGCAATGGGGGATATGGAAGACATAACTAAATGTCTGCTGGGAAGAAGGGAGTTAAAACTGAACTATAGTCATGCAATGACACATTGCAGGTAGGTAGTCTTTTAATGCAGAATAGGCTTTGTATATCTCTTCCTCAATAAAAGCTCTTTATCTGTCTGCCAGCAATGCTTCTTCTGAATGTACACTAACTCACACATGTGCAGTGTAAATTCTTGGCAAGTGCTGGATATATTAGCTCTCATGCACACGTGTTAGGTCACCCCTGGCCAACCAGTCACGGTGGCTGAAGACACAAAACCCAGAAGACCACCAAACAAAGATGTCAACAAAGGACAGGGAGCTTGTGGACTGCTGGAGGGGAGGTAAGTATAGTAGAAGTTTGTTCTGCTTTAGGTGAACCTGCTGCTTTGCCTGGTATGGATAATACACAACTTTATATTAACCATAACTTCAACAGGACAAGGTTTGGTATATGCTATATGAAAAGGACCAGTTACAAATCAGTTGGTTTTGATGGAAAGTTGAATCGCCCAACAGTTTCTTTTTAGCTGCTGCACTGTCTGAGGCAGTTATCAGGTATATGTCTGAATGTATTCATTATAACATAGAGAAATGTAGCTAAAGGACAGTCTCAGGACATCAACAGGAAGGAACTAAACTGCCAAAAGGGTGTCACTGGATTGTGGAATAAGGAAATGTTAAGACATTGATGAAGCCAGAGTGTGACAGCCACAGGTTTTATCCATAATTGAAAAATCAATTTCAGAATTACCTACCCTATAAATTCTACTTTATAGACAGACTATGGAAATTAAAATGCTTGCTGCTGGGGGGGAAAGTAAGAATAGCTTAGTTGATTTCTGTGCTTCGGCGATGAACTTCTCCACAGTGTATGAATTGCAATACAGAGGTTGGAAAAAGGCTTGTTTTTTAGTATTAGTTTTGTTCTTTATTATTGCTCTCACATATCCATACTGTACCTTGCACACACTGAACTTTGGTTGTGCTGCCTATTGTCCCCATTAACAAAGAATAGTTTTTAGGTTGAGCCAAATAACCTAACTGCATGTTTTTGGAGGTGTGGGGAAAACCAGGTAGGAAACATACATGAACATGAATAGAACACATAGTGCTCTTGCTGATAGATCTTGCTTGAAGGACTTATTTTAAAGGTTTTTCGGCTTGTTAGGAAGATGTAACTATCTGAAGGGAACCAAGCATTACATATAATTTTATATGCATGCTATGTAACACTTCCAAGGAGTTGTTGGCTATAACAGAGATCTAAAGCTGCGTACACACTTCCAATTTTTGTCGTTGGAAAGGATCTTTCACGATCCTTTCCAATGACAAGGGGCTGCAAGATGCATGAACGATACTGTACATACAGCACCGTTCATGCTCTATGGAGAGGGGAGGGGGAGAGCGACGGAGCGGCACCCTGCTGCGCGCTCTCCCCTTCCCTTTCATTACGATCGGCTGTCGTCCATCGTCCGTGGATCCGGCAGGTCGGTCGTCTGGACGATGGACGACACCGACATGACAACGACTGTACACACGGCATGCCGATTATCGGGCGATAAAAATCTGACGTGTGTACGTAGCTTAAGTGTGTTCCTTAATACTGCCTTCATCTGCTTTTGTTTCCTTTAGAAGTATATATGAAATGTATATATGAAAAGAGCTAATATGAATGAGAATCATGGATTTGCATAGCAATACTGCAATACTGCAACAAATAATACTTCATTCCTGAATTTATTTAATTATTGTTTTAATAATTTGACCTGCAAAATATATACATTCCCATTGCTGACACCTTTATAATGATAGATGTCTAACTGATATTCATGTGATTGTATTACTGATTATCTGATCTTTAACAATCATGCTGCAAGTGACATCAGAACTCCTGATGTGTGCAGTTGTTCTGTGTCATTAGCATAGTATTAAAGCAGCGCATTAGTATAATAGAAAGATGAGTGAAGATTCAGGCTCGCTCAGCAATGACAGGTTCATACTGGTGAACAATGACAGGTTCTCAGTACTGGTTTCCTTAATAAATACCTGTACTTGTGGTGTTTGTGAAATAAAATGAGAGTGAATATTTATTGAACGAAAATAGCAAAAATGATCTTTTAGTAGATGAGAAAAACATCTACATGGCAGTTAGCACCATTCCAGTAAATATTTAACATTTCTACTAAAAGAGATGTGTGTTTGTATACTTAGCCCACTGATCCTAAATCTCCAAAGGAAAAACTAAACCCGCAAAGTCATTTTAGTTCCATCCAGCAACACAATCTGCTTTGCCATGTACCCATCATACAGCAGAGGGCACACAACTGTAGGACACTAGTCCTTATCTAAATCCCATTTGTCCTCAGAAAAAAAAGCCTTCTAAAAATAAACCTAAACTTTCTGCTCATTTATCATACTGGTATGAGCAGCCTGCACCACAGTACTACATAAGGACAGCTATACTGCGTGCACATGCATATATGTATATATAAAGACACCAGCTCCCTAGCACTGATATATATATATATATATATATATATATATATTAGGGTATTTCATACATATCCTTGGTTTTATGCTAGAAACCATAGGGTAGCATTGGGCTTTGGTATATTACATAGAGTATATAAATATATATATATATATATGCTGGAAATGGTGGACTTGGTATAATATAGATGTATAGGCTTGCACGAGTAGGCTGGCCTTGGTGTACAACACATTTGAATGCTGGAATTGGTGGGTTAGCCTTGGTGTGTTACATATGTAAATGTCGGAACTGGCAGGCTAACCTGAGATTATGACAGATGTATACGCTTGAACTAGTAGGCTGACCTTGGTGTAATACAAGTTTATATGCTGGAAATGGCAGGCTAGCCTTTGTGTATTACATATGTATAGGCTGGAACTAGTAGGCTGACCTTGGTGTATTACATGTTTATATGCTGGAACTGCTGGGATAGATTTGGTGTAATACATTTGTAACAAATTTGATACACTACATCAGACTGACCTTGGAGATATGCTAAGGATCTCCTGGATCTAACAGCAACAATTAAGTTTTCTGATTTTCAATTAACCCTTTAAAGTACTAATTCCCAGTAGTTTTGGCGAGCATGCAAGAACATTCATATGTTGCACAGAATGACAAATCCCCAGCCAAATGAGCAAACCATATTGTAATACTCCTGTTTTTTCCTCTCACTTTTTTGCTACTCAGCTATAACATGAAAAGCTTATACTTTACATCATTCTTTTTAAACATAAAACTTGTGCAGGTTCCAGATATGTACAGATATGGTACGCTAAGGTAAGTCCACCAGATCTTGTATTAGCAGAAGGAATTTCCCAAGGTATGCATACCAGACTCTATATATACCAATAGAACACATCAAGGTAAGTCCACCAAATGTTAGGAGAAAAACAAGGATAAGCTTTCAGGCCCTGCATACACTGATAGAAAACAACAAGGACAGCCAATCAGATCCTATATACATTGACAGAATACCACAAGGATAACCTAGAAGATCCTGTATAAACTATTAGAATACATCAAGGTAAGCCCAACCAGATCCTGTATACAAACAAGAAAAGGACCAAGGTAAGCCTACTAGATCTTGTATACACAGTAAGAACACAACTCGGACAGCCTACCAGACCCCACATACACAAATTGAAGATCCTATATACACAAATGGAATATATCAAGGTAAGCTCACCAGATCCTATATACACTGATGGAATACATCATAGTAGGCTCACCAGATCCTTTATACACAAATGGAATATATCAAGGTAAGCTCACCAGATCCTGTATACACAGATAGAATATATCAAGGTAAGCCCACTAGATCCTGTATATACACCGATGGAATATATCAAGGTAAGCTCACCAGATCCTAGCCCACTAGATCCTGTATATACACCGATGGAATATATCAAGGTAAGCTCACCAGATCCTATATACACAGATAGAATATATCAAGGTAAGCCCACCAGATCCTATATACACACCGATGGAATATATCAAGGTAAGCCCACCAGATCCTATATACACAAATTAACTATATCAAGGTAAGCCCACCAGATCCTATATACACAAATTAACTATATCAAGGTGAGCTCACCAGATCCTATATACACAAGTGGAATATTTCATGGTAAGCCCACCAGATCCTTTATACACAGATGGAATATATCAAGGTAAGCTCACCAGATCCTGTATACACAGATGGAATATATCAAGGTAAGCCCACTAGATCCTGTATATACACCGATGGAATATATCAAGGTAAGCTCACCAGATCCTGTATACACAGATGGAATATATCAAGGTAAGCCCACCAGATCCTATATACACAGATGGAATACATCATAGTAAGCTCACCAGATCCTTTATACACAAATGGAATATATCAAGGTAAGCTCACCAGATCTTGTTTACACAGATAGAATACATCATAGTAAGCCCACCAAATCCTATATACACACAGATGGAATATACCAAGGTAAGCTCAGCAGATCCTATATACACAGATGGAATACATCATAGTAAGCTCACCAGATCCACTTTGAGTTGTCATAGGTCCAGATGTTGCTGATCCTAGCTGTGCTCAGCACTGTTGGAGGCAGTATATCAGTGATCAGTACACATGTAACCATTCAGCAGCTCGTCATTCTAGTGTTAAGCTGTGTCCTAGAGCTCTGCATTCCAGCCTGCCATTGGGACATTCTGGGCTAATAGGTGATCGGGTTTACCTGTGCGGCACCATGCTGTGCCCTGGGTGTCCTCCCTCCATCCCTGTGCTCTGCCATAGCTGCTCAGCAGATGCTGCTCTCCTCCCCTCCCCTCCCTGGCAGCCCCTCACTGGCAGGTGACGTCAGGCTGTCAACCTGCAGCAACATTAAAGGGACAGGCAGCCTGGTGCGCCTCAATGGCCGGCCTTCCAGCAGAAGAAAGGGGATTAATCATTAACACATAGGACTGTATTGAGTCTCCATGCTGTACTATATAGGACATGAAGCCAGCACAGCAAGGGTTAAACATGGGCAGCCCAGCGCTCACCTGGCCAGGGAAGGTGATGCCTCCTAGGTGGAAGCTCGGGGTGGAGACTGGCAGCAGGAAGGAAACACACTGCTTTTATTTTACTAGTAACCTTGTGCTGACACTGGAAGGGTCCTTAGGGGGGGCTTTATGGACATCACTGACCCCATGGGACACCTATGTACTGATTTCATTTGCAACTCACTAATTCAAAGTATTATAATCGTTTGGCCTGTAATATATCCAAGCATTTAGCATTTGTAAAAGAAGTCAGCAATGACAGCTCCAAAGTTTCTTTTATACCAGCATACAGCTCTCACAGGAACCAGCCTAGGGGGGTGAAAGATATTCACCTATCATAATATGTTAAACTACATGATTCTGGGCTACAGGATCCAAAACACCTTTTATAAAGATAGATTATGTACCTAGTGGTTTAAAAGACACCATGAATTTTTTTCTCTATTTTTCTTTTATACTATCACAACCAGCTATCCCAAACCCAAAATGTGCTCTCATGTTTGCTGACTCCTAATAATCCACCCCATTCTTTATTACCCCAAAAACACAGGAAAGGTAATCTCAGACACTCATTACACAGGAAGGGTCATCTTAAGCTGCGTGCACACTTGCAATATTTATCGTTGGAAACTAACGACTAACGACTGATCGTCCAATATTTGTTAACAAAAAAATTGCCCAACGACGCTGACGAACGAGGATTGTCCCTGGAAACGAACGACTGTCACGGCGGATCTAAACGAGCGATCAACGTTCGCTATTTATTGTGTGTACGGTTCTGCAGTACACTTTCTCCTTTACATGCCACTTCCTGCATCATTCAAATGATCGTTTCTAGCGTGTGTACACTATTGGTGGATTATATTTGAACGGTCGTGTTGTTGGAACATGTACAGAATTGTGCACAATACGATCGTTCAAAATAATCTGGCATAATCGTTAGTCGTTCTTTTTCTAACAATAATTATTGCAAGTGTGTACCTAGCTTTAGTTATTAATCACATATGATGGTTCTGCTCAGGTGCTAAATACTCATGAAGGGTTACTTGGGGTCATCACACGTGAACGGTCAGCTCAGATGGTCATCACAAAAATAGCCAGCTCATCCTCTTATCACACATAAGGGGTTAGCTCAGGAGAAATCATACATACAAAGGGTCTCCTGAGGTGCAAATCATACATGAAGTGTCAGCTCCAGAGCCCATCACACAAGATCAATAAGCTTAGACGGTCATGACAGAGGAGGGGTGGGCATCACACAAGAGGGGTCAGCTTAGGTGGTCATCACACCAGAAGCTCAGCATATGGGTCAATACAGTACGGGTTCTATTGTACAGTAATTATACAGAATGGATCAGCTTAGTCAACCATCACAAAAGAAAGGTTAGCTCAGTTGGTTATCGGAGACACAGACAGGTGTACAGTCAGATCAGTGAACCTGACAGGTAAAGTGTAAAGTTACTAGCAATTAGGGTACTCTGAGCCAGAAGGGTACACGTTTTGTTGGGCATTTAGAACATTAGGATCCTTATATTTATATATATCTATGTATATTTATATATATGTACAGGTTGACGTTCAAAAATCCGTCCATCGATAATCCGGTTCCCTTCCGGCTTGGATTTCCAGATTTCCGGCATGTATTTCTAAGCGCATTTTAAAATTTACACTGTTTTCCGGAGACACCATTTATGTGTAGATGGTGCTGTACTCTTGAATCAGCTGTTGGGTCTGGCTTGCACTGCTTTCCCGCTCATTCCTTCTCATTTATTTGCTGCTATATAGCCCCATTTGGATTCAGCATCCATTTAAAGGACTGTACAAGTAATCATTTTCTGTTAAATACATACAGCATATATAACCATAAAAAATCCAGAATTTTCGAAAATCTGGCACTCCTCAGGTCCAGAGGTTGCTGGATTTTTGAATGTCAACCTGTATATATATATATATATATATATATATATATATATATATTCATTGAATACAAATAAGAACAGTGATGTGTATTTTATTGTGAATCTGTTCAATTTCATAAATCTTTAAGAATCATACATCTTAAGAGTGCACTGCAAAACAATACGAGATCAACAGAAAAAAAGCATTTCTCCTTAATGGTTTCTTCTTAATATCAAAGTTTCCTAGCTGTCTTCAGGAATAAAACCTTTTGAGTTACTGAACCACAGCAAGCATGCATCCAGTGAAGACAGAGGGGTGTCAGAACTCCTGATCTACATCCATTTTCCAAGGCTCTAAGTGACTGGATCAATACAACAGCTTCTGTTTTCAGAAGAAAGCTTAAATAGGGCAACCTCTAGACTTCAATAAAGCTTGTCATTAAACATGCAATATTGTGCACAATGGTTTAGTTTACTGATACTTTACCAATACAGAAAAAAATGAGAGCATGGGCTGCTATTGCAAAACATTTACCCTGGAACAGAATGATTGTGTATAAGACTTCAAGGTACAGAAAGAGCTCATAAATAATTTTGATCCTCTAAGGAACATTGGCCGCATTAGTTGTGTTGCCAGATTGCATTTTACATTTATTAAATGGCTGAGGTTAGCTAATTGTAAGAGATAATTCTTTTCAGTTGTGAAGTGATGATGGTTTATATCCAGACAGCCTTAATATACACAGGCTTTGCAGATCAGCCTTATGAAGGTGGATTTTTACTCTGTGTTTTCATCCAGGGATTGGTGACATGGGAGAGGGAGCAATGAAGAGACAACACAGACTCCATGCACGGGTACGGATAAATGAAATAATTAAACAAATCGCATAAATTCTATCCTTGACAACCTCAAGCCATTTGGAATGCTGCTGACTATGTAACAACAGGCCTGCAGGCGCTGATTTTATTGCTTACTTGTGGCAGTGAACCCATTGGCCCAAACCCATGATTTTCAGGTTTGGCTAAACCTGGAGGTGTGCTTTAAGACTTCAGATATTATTAAAACAGAGTATTTATATAGCGCCAACATATTACGCAGCGCTGTACAGAGTCCATAGTCATGTCCCTAGCTGTCCCTCCATGGGGCTCACAATCTAATGTCCCTACCCCAGTCATATGTCTTTCATACAGTCCAAGGTCAATTTTGGGGAGAAGCTATTTAACCTAACTGCATGTTTTTGGGATGTGGGAGGAAACCCACACAAACACGGGGAGAACCTGCAAATTCCATGCAGATAGTGTCATATGCACTATTTGGGCAATTACCCTAAAACAAACTCTATAAAGTGTTTTACAGGAACACAATTCATTTTCAAATACAATTCTTCAACTGAATCAAAGCTAAGAATAGAAATGCAACCACTGCTACATTAAAAATGTATAACAAGGTGACACAGTGTACTAGGGCTAGCACTCTTGGCTTTTCAGCACTGGGTACAAAGTTTGAATGCGGGCCGGGGTGCTATCTGGAATTTGCATCAAGTAACATGCGTATGGGCACAATGCTCACTTTCCCACCTATAGATCATCCTTGGTGTGTGGAAAATTGCAGTCAATAATAAAAAAATAATTGATTTTCTCTAAAAAGGTACAACAAAGTTTCTATTCTGTAGAATGTCAGGTATCAAGGGGAATGTGAATCCTTATTGCCCAATGACACATTTAGGTTAAATCAGCTGTTAATTGGAGAACACCATTTTTCCTTGCGTTGGATCTCTGTAGAGCGACCGCTGCTTCAACACAGAGAACAATGGTCTTTCTGAACCATACTATCCGGTGACAGGATTTTCTATTCAGGCCGTAGCTGCTCTGTATAGAAAATAAACTGTAAGACTTTGCACATCTTTCACTCTGATTCACCTGAAATATAAATAACTGAATACAATGACAAGTTCTATTGAGCTTTAAATTGCTTTGTGTGCTTTTTTTACTCATTACTTTAATTTGGCATGAATGTTTTAAAGATCAGATCCTTTCCCCAGAGATTGCACTATATAATGTAGAGTTGCCAAAATATCTAAATACTTTATGCAGAGCCCGCTGTGCCAGATTGTGAAGGCTGCGTCAGCACAGTACTGTATATAGAACCATGATTCCCTATACACCAAATGATTTATGACATGTTTATCCAATGGGAATACCATCTTCATTTTAAAGGTTGCCCTGAAATAAACACAAACTTTAAAGGCAAGAAAAGATTTATGTATATTCATGATGTAGGCTGAATACAATCATCTAAGATTTGTTGAAAGCGATTCATTCCAAAAATTGGGACAGTTCTAAAAATGTCTGGGGAATCTTATCAGGGGCTGAGGGTTTAGGTGCCTCTTAAAGCATTCCTAAGCTTATCAAAAAAACAAAAAAAACAAATGCGGCTGGGAGGGGCAGAACCTTATTGTGATAGTCCACTTCTCAACTGTGACCTTGGAGCCCCTCTGTATAGCAGAATCTATAGTGGGAGAGGAAAAGACAGCCCTGTAAAGCATTTGGGCTCCATCGCAGTGCACATGTTCACCCAAGGGCCAGGTCTCACAGAAACTTTGTACCAAAATTTGTATCAGTTTAAAGATCTCACTTATTATTTATTCTGACAATGTCCAGCTGTTTGATGTTGTAGCTGGCTACTTTGTTTCCTTGTTTAGCTACAGGTCCTATGAGCACCAGCAGCTACATCAGAGAACATGGATGGATGCTAAAGATTGTTTTTTTGTATTCTTTTCCTATTTCACTTTTTTGTCCCTTCTTTTCTTTGATCTGCTGTCATGTTATGGTATACATGGCTATGGTGATTTTAATAGATAGTCACTAGTAGTGATTTCAGTTGTGTGGACCACCCATGTTTATTTTTTTGTCTTTGCTTTTCAGTTCCATCATCAGATTTTCTGTTGATGTTTGTATTGGATGTGTATTCCATCATTACGGTAATATCTGTGTGTGTCTATTATTTTTTTGTTTGTCTATCAAAAATTTCTTTGAATAAAAATGTACAGTTAAAAAAAAAAGATGGAGGTTCTGTAGCTAACTCTTGTGTTGGGCCTTAGACCAGTTCACATATGAACTATAGTCTGTGCTGCAACAGTCTAAGAAAGATCATAAAATAAATAAAATGGATTTCACCAAATTATTATATTTACTTAATTACCATATTGATTCTTTAGAAGATCATACATATATATATATATATATATATATATATACTGGATATATATATATATATATATAATTGCCAGGCCAGCTGCCTGACCAAAATAAAAGTCTCCAAGCGGGGAGTATTACGATCTGGGGTTGCTTCAGCTGGTCGTGTCTAGGTTCAACAACATTATGTGCTCAAAAAAACAAGGTTAGCTGATTATTTAAATATTGTGAATTACCAAGTTTTCACTTAAATGGATTTTTTTCTTCCCTTGTGGTATTCCTAGATGATAATGTAAGGATTCACAGGGCTCAAATTGTGAAAGCAAGGTTCAGGGAGCATGGGACGTCATTTTCACACATGGACTGGCTACTATAAAGTTCAGATCCTAACCCAGTTGATAATTCATGGGATGTGCTGAAGAAGATTTTACACAGCGGCCCAACTCTCCTTTCATCATGATCTTGGTGATAAATTACAATGGGGAACGCATTTCTTTCACTTGTTTTTTACCCCAGTTTTGGTCATTTTGCTATCACATCCAGTTTTTACGATACAGGGTACCCTCCATTTTTTGTAAAGAAAACATACAAATTTCACATACAATGAAAAAATAATGAAATAATAACTTGAATGTACTGTTTATTTAAATTTCTTTTGTTCATAAAAAGAATGTATTGTTACTCTATGACATTTTTTTACAGTAAACATTTGAAAATTTATTGTGTGAGCAGTTAAGGTAAAAATTTATGCTTATAGCTTTTCCTGGAGTGTTCAGTGTTAGGACAATCCCGCTGGATGCTCCAACAATAGTCAGCCATCATTTGTACATCCCATCTACCCTGATACCATCCTTCCATGACCTTGAAATCTTGGTGGAATCGTTCACCTTACTCATCACTGACTGCACCAAGGTTTCCGGGAAGTTTGAAAGATGGCTATGCAGAAAATGCACCTTGATGCTCATATTGCAACCAAGCATTTTGTAGCTCTCCAGGAGGTTCTGGACAATTTCTGTGTAATTATTTGCCCGTGTGTTTCCAAGAAAGTCCTGGACAATGGCTTTGAATGATAACCAAGCAGTCGTTTCAACTTCTGACAGGCTAGGAAATGCCAAAATGAGGTACTTGAAACATTCTCTTTCAATTGGCAAAGCTTTAGGGAACTGCTACATCAGACCCAGTTTCATGTGCAGAGGGGGGAATAAAATATTCTTTCTATCAATAAAGGGGTCATGAAGAATGTTTGGATCACCTGGTTTTAGGGCAGATCTTGGAGGCCAATTCCTTTCCACCCAATGCCTCTCACAAGCTCTGCTGTCCAACATGCACAGATAACAGGGATACTTGGTGTATCCGCGTGGCTGACCAAGAAGGAAGCATACCATTTTATAGTCAACACAGATGACCCAATTGTGTTGGTGATATTGCAACAACTCGATGACTTTCTTTATGTCTTCATATTCTTCACAAAGAGAAACTGAATGGCCAATTAGGACTGACCCAAATATATTGTCATTGTGAAGGAGGACATACTTTAAGCTCCGCTTTAAGCTATCAATGAATAGTCGCCATTCAGTTCATCCATTGAACCAGGTATGTCATGGCAATACACAAAGCCACCGTCAGTTCTAAATTACTGCAGAAATGCAATTTCTATGGTACGATACCTTTGTTCCCTTTTCAAGTAAGTTTTTCTCATGCAGTATTGATGCTAGGAGTTCTGAAGCCTTCTTCGATAGTTCCAAATTACTCAACTCATGCTGATCAAATCCCCATCATTGTTGTCACCTAGTTCATCATAATCATGTTCTTTAGGAGAGGGTAGTGTAACAAAAACCGACACTGGGATTTCATCTGAATGGGCCACTGGGCGTATAGCCGATAGTAGACTAGATTACTCTCGGTTACATTTATTTTTCTGGTTATATCCTGAAGTTTTCACTATACAAAAGTAACAGTCACTGAAATGATCTCCTGGCTCTCACCAAACCACAGGTATACCAAATGGCATCTTATCACGCGTTCCCTTTGTCCCCATCCGTAAACCCTCCACACACTGTTTGCATACCTTATGAGGGGCCCAAGACTTATCTTGATCACCAAGTTTAACTTTGAAATATGTCAAATAGGCTTGCTATACAAATGTGCTGATGTTCGCCCTTTGACTTGGAATGGTGAAACTGCCACAGATATAACAAAATGAATCAGGGTTGTTTAGGCATTTATGACGAGAAACAGCAGAGCCAGACATGATCTGAAAGAAAGGAAATACGTGTGTAAGTAGAAAAAATAAATTTTGCTTATTCACTACATAGAGCAGCGCACAACCTCTGACCACACTGTCTTGCATGTAAATGATAAGCCTATACAAATCCAAGCTACAGTAATCGCATTATTATAGGTGGTAGAGAAAAAAACCTGATGTGATAGAAGAAAACTAACTGCGCTTTCAAAATAAGAATATCTATTTGTAAATAGGCTTAAAAATTAAAGTCAACCAAAAAATTGTTCAAAATTGTTTTCCAGTGTTATTTATTATAAGAGTGATCTCTCTCTCTCTCTCTCTCTCTATATATATATATATATATATATACATAATATATACATATTAATAAGCAGTATATGTAAAGCTGTCCTGCAGTATTTGTTTCTTGGGCTGACCATCATCCATTTCAAAGATTCTCTGCAAAGCATCTGTGACCAGCTGATCAGAGTGGATTTATGTCCAGCACACAGTCTTGGTATAGGCATGTGATCCTGGCAAACCATGTAGAAAATAGGTCAAAATATGCCTTTGGGCTTACTATGTTAATATTTCTAGTGGAAAATTTAGAAACAGGTAATAGGTTGCTGTTGGTTATACCATATGTCTAGTAGCCGGATTTAGATGGAAATTACATTGGCCTGGTGTTTCATGATCATTTTTTATGTATCTGTCAGGTCCTTGCACAGACAATGATCTCAGACTGGTATCAACATTGCTACCTACTCTACACCCTTTTATATAGCTGCTTTCCTCAACATTTTTATGTCCCAGGTAGGCTACTTTATACTTGAATGTGTACAGACTTTTTGCAACCCGAGGTCAAAGCTTTCTTTACACACTATGTACACTACACATCAGTGCAACTTCTGTAGGAGCATATTTCACTCTCCATAAGTCCACACTTATCTATCTGCAGCAGCTTATCCTGCATGCTACCTCCCTGTCCATAATACAGGCTGATTATGTTATAATTTTGCAGAATCCTTAAATTTTAAAATAGCCTACAGAAATAAATGGTGGTGTGTGTGTCTGGGTATGTTTGGGCATGAAACAGACATACACAGCAATCAGCCAAATTGATAATTTTATATTGGCACCTGTTGTATAGTGGGATATAGTGGGCAGCAAAAATTCAGTTCTTGTAGACATTGTGTTAGAAGCAAGAAAATGGCCAGGCTTAAAATCTAGTTTAATAATCTGAGTTACTTTATCTGGGTAAAATTGTGATGGCTAGATGATTTGGGTCAGATATTCTCTAAAAAAAAGTAAATCCTTTAGGATGTACCAGTATACAATGTCACCAGTATACAATGGCATCTACCTACCAAAAGTGCTCCAAGAAATGACTACGAGTGGACCAGCAACAAGGCCCAATGCTCACTAATGCATGTGTGGAGGAAGGGCTAGATTTCTACTTCAACTGCAAGTACACATGCCGACCCTGATCCCCCACTGTGAGTGCTTATTCTGGACACCTGAAGAAGAGATATCAATAGGAGGCACTTTGGAAAGACAGCAACAGTCCTGGGAGAAACCTAGGATAGAACATGAGATTAAATCCCTGGCACTGGCACCAATATACTCTGGAGCATTTAAAAAACTACTAGGGGGATAGAGAATTTTCAAATGAGACAATACGGGGTCATTATTGTCCACTAAGTGTTAGAAAGAACACATCATAGGTGGAGCAAGTGGTGAAGAAGATAGCAGTGGGATGGAGGGCACACACCTGTCATTTCTAAAAACTAAGTCTGCCATAATGTGCAAGGATGCCATGCATTATAAATGCCCTACGTTCCACTTTAAATCCTACTGATTGATTACAATTCAAGTATTTATAACTATGTATTACTGAAAAATTACTAGAAGAAATAATTACTAATAAATCCCTGATTGCAGAATGATGAAATGATTATAATGTAATGTTGGCTACAGGTATATGCAGGTATTAGTCTATTGCAGCTGACATAAACAAAGAGCCTGGGGCGTACAATGATAATGATGTGTCTCTTCCCTGGGGGGTTTACAAAGCAATGAAGGGGCTTTCCCCTCCTCCTTTCTGTGTCCCTCCTCATTCAGTATTCTCTGTGACGTGGCACACACACAATCATACACAATCTGCTTCAACTTCCTTGTCTGCTTTCTCCTCTCCAGCAAAGCCAAAACCTCACTGCACAGATGTGGCTGCCTTTGCTGCTGTTTGGCCTCTTCCAGCCCTTGCTGGGCTATGAAATTAACTGGGAAAAGTTAGAAAAGATGGCTCGGGGAAAGGTGGAGGTGAGTGCTGTCAAATGATTTTGTTAGATGGTCTCTGGGCCCTGCAGGTCCTAATTGTGCCTTGTAAACTCTTGCAGAGAAATCATCCTCCAGGCGAGGATGAGGGATTATTACAGACATAGCTAAACCTGGTCACTGCCAAATATCTCTGCAATGCAACATCTGTTTGTGAGAATGTGTGATTTCCCATACCGCCCATGTATAACCCAGGAATAGGCTGCAATGAGATCTAATAGATTTCTGTTTTATTTACAGACATGTGGTGGATGACAGCTCAACAGGCTGAAAGAGGTAAGAAGGAATCATATTGGGAGGGTTTGATGGTTAACACTGACATAATCAAACTTGTTTAAAATATTAGCAGGTTGTGATATACTGTAAAGCTGCTGATATTTTTATGGCACAGATAATTCCGGCTTGGATTATGCTTCCAAGCTAATGCTAATGGATGTTAGATGGTCCAGCTGTTACATTTGGAGGACATGTGGGCAGTCATGATGATGACGAGGCATGGTGATCAAAGTTTTGGGGGTACAAATCTGCTGGGAAAGGCAAAACAGGAAAACAATGACACAAAAGTAATATAGACTGTTAAAAACCAGTTGCTGAACCTGTTAAAAATTATGTTAGGATAACTCTGGACCTCCTATGACAATAGAGTCAATTCTCTTGTTTGTGTTGTGTCAGTCATTTCATAGGTTATAGCAGAAATAACATTCAATTTCTCTAACATTTAAGTGCTATTATTGTAGGGGGAGAACAAAATAAAGCAGTTTGTGTGAAGGTAAAATATTGTTGCATAAAAAATACTGATTAAGGAAAATAAAAGCTTGCACTGGTTAAACAAATATTTTAGGTTAAAAATATATGATTTAATATTTATGTGGATTGGGGTTAAAAAATAAACACAGAAACCACTTTCTATATAGTAAGGATAGTGACCAGGCTTTGAAAGAAGGACTTTCTATGGTGCCTATAGCAATCAAGAAGTTACAAAAGTTGCAGTGGCAACATAGAGAGTGTTTGGTTAGCTGTAATTGAGGAAATTTTAAAGTAGCAGGAATGGATTTCAATGGGCAAAACAAAGATGGTCAGATACAGCTTTTAAATGGTTAATCATACAGCACAATAGGTATTTGCGGGATTATAAATAAAACTAACTTCAAACACAAAAATGCAGACAAATAAAACCTATTTACAGTAGTTTTTCAAATGTCATAAACATATGGTAACTTAACATATTTCATAATGGACAACTAAATTAAGAGGATTAGATTACATTGAGCAGCTGTGATTGTGACTTGTAAAAGTTAGTGTACTATTAATGTGATTTTACTGCTAATAATGTGTGTCTATTTGAAATGTTCTCCTTTCTGCATTAGTTGCAGGAAATATTCATAGTAATGAACACATTCAACATGCTAATCTTCTTTCTTTGTTTTATGACATTTCCTAAATGATTCTTCTCTGATAATAAATGTTCCTGAATGCTGTTTATTGATTAAGTACTTACTAGCATTTCCTAGACTTGAAACTGTTCAAATAATTACATTCTGCATTGAAGGTAATATTTTAAAGTAGGTGGGAAAATATTACACATTTTACTCTTTTGTTTTATTTATTTTCTGTATAATTGTAAAACAACAAGCAAAGAAAAAAAATATGAGAGACTGCAGTAAAAAAAAAAAAAACTGACCCAGATAAAGTTCTTCATTAAAAATATTTGGTAATTTTCAGTCAAGTTGAAAAAATCAAAATAACAAAAATGAAAGCAAAGAAAATGCAATAACAAATAGTCTTCATAGTTACAGACAGGAATTACAAAATAAATAGGCAGAATCATTGACTAAAAACATAATGTCTATGCATAATATGTACTATATGTATACTTTGTGCATTTTCTTGTTGTTCTAAAGGGGCACCATATGTTCAGTAGTGATGTTTTAATATGTACGGCTGTATCAGAAGACCATAGGGGACCATGTAGATAATATTACTTCCCTAGATTTAAATTCACTGACCTGGAACAAGTGTACAGATCAGGTTCTGAATTTTTCCATTGTGTTTGTGCAGCCTGTTGAGTCTGTTCTTTGACCAAAAAAGACGTAATAATGGCTGTGCTGAATAGGCAAAAGACAGGTCCACCTAAAACCATTTAACATTTCAGCCAAAATTTTGTATTTAGGTTAGAGCAGGGACGTGTAAAATGTCTCTAGGTTGTATTTCTGTTAGGAGATCCAAGCTTCACGTATGTCCTCAGATTTAAATCTACAACATTTTACTCTTCTTTATATTTTATTATTGAAGTAATATACTACTTTTGATCATCTGACATATGCTTGCCATATGCTTGCATTGTGCTGAGATCTATTAAATGCAATATAAATGGCATCATGTTATCAATTACTAAACATTTTCTAGCCCATAAAATAGGTCTCATCTGCTGTGATTATTTTGCCCTAAATACCTAGTCAGATTATTGTGTACCCAGTATTCACAACAGGTAACTAGTAGATTAAAAACATCATCCATATGTTTGGAGATATCTAATAGGGAAGCCAAATGGGACCAAGAGGCCCATGAGGATTGAGAAAAACATGTGCTTTCAAAAAACTGTAATTGTTACTAATACACAGAGGATATTTAAAATTGGTTCACATATGTGTATCAACCACATGGGGACTGTTTGTAGAATATTCATTTCATGGCAAAGGGTTGGGAATATAGATTAGTAAAAGCTACCATAGCACCCAGCTAAAAAGCTTTCTGTTGCCGGTGAAAACATTCTTTTTTTACACTGAAACATACACTTACATTAGGAAGATTCTTTCATTATAATCCATTAGAAGAAAAAAAAGCCTCTTACTTGGGTACATTACCTAGGAACGTTTTTTCTTGTTATACCAAACACTATCAAATATTCAGCGCAGACAGCTGCAAGACAAATCTATACTATAATTGAAGGTAAATTATATTCTGCAAAATAATTGTGTTTGTATATCATATGGTAGGAAATCATTGGGGAAAATATAACTCAGCTTCTAAAACAAATAAAAAATGTGACCTTTGGTCATATATCTGTGTCCCTTCTCTTGGTCCCGGTCTTATTCTCTATTGGGCTTTTAGCCATCTCCTAAATTTTCCCAGAATACTGATCTATGGGAAATTCTGAGGCAGGAACATATGGAGAAGCAGCCACTAATCTCAGAAGAGTATTGTGCTGGAAACTACTGATGATAGATATGAACACTGATATATATATAAAAATATATATATATATATATATATATATATATATATACATACATACACACACACACTACACCTTTGAACCCATCATTCCTCCTCATATATAAAAATCTTTGTCTTTATATATATATAAAACATTATTGAGTTACATGTAGGGTAGGACATTTCAATCTTCCAGCAATGATGGCGTACAGGATAAGGTAGACACACTCCTGGATCATTTCCTGAGGGTACACGCCAGATGATTGCACAGGGTTAAACATGCTCATATGGTGTCAGGGTTTGTTCTGTAATGCTCAATAACTAATGCAAACAGGAAAGGTCAGAGAGTATAATATAGCTGCAGAATGTGTAAAAACCAAGGTCACAGAAAAGTGCCAACAAGAAGAGATGATAAATTATGACAGGATAATATCTACAAGCTACTGTGCCATGTGCTTTAGTGTCACTTAAATAGATGCAGTAAGGATTATTATCACTATTTGCTTTTAAACTGTTGTAGGTGTTCAGGTATGTAGATTTATCATAGATTCCAATCAGGATACTAAATGTAAACTGACCCAGACCCCCCCCCCCCCCCCAGCAGGGTTCCACTAATTATTTCTTTATGTGGACCAATGTTTTGTTGGCAAGTTTTAAACTTGTGTGCTGGGTGTACTGAACCTGGATGGACTCTGCAGAGTTCATTGGAAGCAAGTTTAATTATTACTAATGCAGCACATAGAAAGGCAATTTGGAGAGTAGAAACAATGTAATCAGTTTTAGATTTTGTCACTTTTTGTCTTTTGTTTGCTCCCCCATAAAACTCCCAAAAACTAACATATTCACTTACAGTAAGTAGCTTTTTTAATATTGCCATATTCTATTCTAAAGCCTCATGAGATGTATGTTGTGCATATCCTAGGAGGATTCAAAAAAGTCTGATAGTCTCCCATATGTGCAGTGGCACACCAGCATAAACCTGGCTCAAAAAATCTGGGACTTCCAAATTCAAGATGGTGGCCCCAAAGAATACAAGCATGGCAGACACCACAGATGTGAACTATGTCTTATACCATCCTACATGGATAGTGCTTGGTGTAGCTAATTTTATTTTTTGTAGGAGCGGGTGAAATGCTCTTTTTAGGTGTGGTTAGGGAGGGGTAATTCAGGGAAGGGAACATGGCACCTCATCACATGCAATCTTGCCCTGAGCCCCGAAAATGTCTTAATATTGTCCTACTTCATTCAGTGTGAGACTGTCTTTCGTTCTCTTCAATTGTCCCCCTCTGTGATCTAATACTGTATATAGATCTCCAAAAAGAATGGGTTATTTACCCAAAGTGTAATACTGTCTTTCTCTCAACATGTTAGTGATTGCATTTTTTAAAACATATGTAAGGGAATCCTATTTATTTAAATGTCTAATGTAACAAAGTACAACAAGGTGTATGGGGGTGCCATTTATAAAGATGTGGATTGCCCTAAGTTACTGAAACACAACAAAGTGAAGAAAGATTGTTAGTATAAAAAAAATACTTTTGTGTTTAACCAGTTAGTTTTATATACTGTATTCTTTCTTACTGTTCTGCATGACTGGGGGCTTGGCAGGTACCTGTGCACACCTGGCTCTTTACATACTTTGTGCAGAAAAGTGTCTAGAAAGTTGTCTGTTCTGATGTTTAATAAAAACCATAAAGTGCAGCTTGCAGAACAAGCAAGATATTTACTTAATTTACTTTACTTAATTAAAAGAGACTCAAGAATGAAGGATAATCTTCCACTTTCACTATTCAGTAATTAAGTATCGCCCTGAATTTGCAGTTCAGATTTGAAAAGCAGCATTAAAAAAAAATGAAAAAAAAACTTGTGGAACTGGAAAAACTGGTCAGAAAGCCAACCACATTATTATGGAGCATAGGGGATGGTAAATATGAGAAAAATATAAGTCACCACATAAGACAGCAGAACTGTCTATACCAATGAGGAAAGATTGTGTAACAAGTGTTCTTTGCTATGTGTAATAGGTTTCTACAGAAAGCAGTAAATTGCTTTGAAGACAAGCTGGATGTGATGTAAACTTGCTAATAAACATGAGAAATTACACTGCTCAGCGATGATACGGGCTGCCTTTTGGGCCTCTAGTAATTTTTAACATTGTAGGAAATGTGACCATGTCTTGCAAAAGTATCTCTATCTCATTCAAATGTAGGGATCAGTGTCTCGAGGATATGTGCAAATATAAAAGGCACAGAACAAAGCTTAGTAAATTATAATGATGAATTTGCCATGTCAGCTCACTGATAAATGATTACATTAGATAGGACGATGCAGGTTATAGCACCTTGGGTAACATAGATAGAGAACAGGTCCCACTACTACTGTAAAGATATTGATCACATATATATATAGTGATATTGTGGAGGTTGTTTGTCACATATAAATATATTTATATTGCTACCCCAACTTTTTGTCTCTTGATGGGTTCATTCATTGTATATTGTATTAAAAAGGATTTTTTATCTCCTTAGTGACAAGCTAATGATAAATGGAGGTATTGCCATATGTGATGTTAGATGACATTGGGACTTTGCAATCTAGAAACATGCATTTAGTGTATGATAGTCTAAATATCAGCTTCCTTGCAGCGTCACTGACAGTTGGGGAATAGAGTGCACTATAGTATTTATAGGTCTGTAGAAAGTATACATGTAACTCAATATTCCAGGATTATAGAACCCAGCAAATGGTTATTTACTTGAATCATCTTCATGCATGGATTCACAGAGCAGTACAGTTATCAATTTTAGATTAGCCAAGCATTTTAAAATGTGACACAGAAGATAAATTTCATACAGCAACATCTGCAGCTCTGGGACATGGAAGGTTATGTTTGCATATGAACTATTCCACATCAACCACTACTATCTGATGATGTAATGCCATTTAAACCTCTTTTGATCTAATATACAAGTTCACTTTCCTTAGTATTTTATGTAGGCTTCTATATTCCTATCTCTCTTTCTTTAGTGTCACTTTTTCCCAAACAAGCATGAAAATGTGTTCCAGAGCAATGACTTATCAAGTAGTACAAAAAGCATAGGGACGGCAAATCCTAGGTATATCACAAAAAAAAAAAAAGAAAAAAAAACTCCATACAATTTATATATAGGGTGTCAAAGTACTTCCAAAAGACCTGCAGCCTCAGCATCTATTTAAATTGTAGGGGCCAGGCTTACAGGCTAACGTCTTTCTACCTTTGCCAGAATTTTGGTCATAATTTATAGATATTTGGCGTGAGGTTCATCTTAATTTATTTAGCAAACTTGTAACAATGTTTTTTCTCTCCAGGTGAAGGCCTTCGTCCAGGAGGACATCCCTCTTTAGTATCCTTTACAGTATATAGTAGAGTATAGGAACTTCATCTCGCTTTGTCCTTGCTCTGTAATCAACCTTCATTTTTCACTGATATAAATTACAGTTCATTAAAACTCACGTCCAAGTGCATGAACATCTATTGTTATGTTTCAATGTGCATTGAAATGCATTTTGTATTAAATGTCAACGTACATAACACATGTGGATATGTGCTCTAGTGTCAATGTGATTCGTGATGCATATTGACAAAAATTTTAACATGTGTTGATGTTATTAGAAGAAAAATATAAATTTGCAGATCAAGGATAAATGTTTTTTCAAATAAGCAGATTAAAAAAAATATTATAGGATCTGTATCCATAGTATTGTATATCAGCGGAATCATGCAAGATAAAACAGGATCAGCTCACACATGGGTGTAGAATGGTGCCATTAATTATAGGCTTGCATCTACTCTCTTTGTTGGAGTCATGGCAAGATACAGAGATTTTGGAATACAAAATGGGAGGATGTCAGTGATATCTATCTATCTATCTATCTATCTATATATATATATATATATATATACACATACACACACATACTGAAGCTCATCAATGACATTATTAGAAGGGGGTATGTTAAAGAAATCTGCATTGGTGGAAATGTAACCTGCTGAGTGTAATTGTACGTTCTGCCAAGACGCCGCATTTAGTTAGAAGGTATGAATTAGGATCGGTTTCTAAACAAGTGTGACATGTTATAAGTAATTCTGGTTTTGTGTAGGGGGCTGAAATAATTGCAGCTTGGGGAAGAATGTTTTATTGTCCTATCATCATGGTCTACGTTCTGGATCCAGATCTGCACTGTACTAGGTGCACTTAGAATAAGCTTAGACTCAAAGCCTTCGGTTTATAATAATTCCATCCTTGGATTATGTTTAAGAACCAGAATTGAAAAATGGAGCTGCTAATAATAATTGAATGCTATGAATATTTTTGCCTTGACATGATGTTTTTACCCAGCCACAACCTTGAAATGAAGCATATACCTGGTGCAGACCCTGAACTAGTACTTATATCTTCTCACTATGAGGAGCTGGAGGTAAGCGATTTCATAATTTAGAACAAATGATTTGACTATAGTTCAAGACATTTCTTTATCAGTACAGCAATACATTGAGGACTATTCCATAAACACTGTCTGTTCTGTTGGTTTTCAGTCAATTCAGTTAATCATAGTTCTTATTAGGGGGTTGTTCTTTACAATTCATAGTTCCTACAAAAAAACTGCTTCCATGCATGCTGGTCTAATGATACGATTTTTCCCAAAGACCAATGTTCTTCCAAATGTTTTCCAGGCTTTCTTTAAAAACCTGTTGTGTACAGAGCTCAATAGCTCAACCTTTTAATTAAAATCAGAGCAGTAAACCACACACCTTGACGAGAGTCTAAAGACAAATCACCAGACATGTTTTGTATTTTCTAGGAGTTGCTAGAATAACCATCCAATTGCAATACTACGTAATCTCCATGTCTAGTGTGTGGGACATAAGCTCATGGAACTTTTATCATCAAAGTTCAGCCATGACAGTTCTCTTTTAAGTGGGCTTATATGTGATTTGGCCATCAGACAACTGAGGAGGTAACAGTGCCATCTGGAGGTTACAATGAGGTACTGCAAGGCATGCAAATTGAAAATAAAGAGATTACACGTTAGCTATGTCCAAAAAAAGTGAACACATACATGCAAAAATGAAAATGTACTTAATGCAAAAATATGTGAATATAAAAGTTTTTATTCATCTGTTTACCCATGATTCCTCTATCAGTGAGCTCTCGGTGAATGTCCAAAAAAGAGCTGTACTCTGCAGTCTTTCATCTGATCCTTGTCAATATACAACATCTTGTCATTGGTATTTCCCAGGATAACAAATTTATATCTAAAACTTAAACATTCTTCTGCTCATCGAAACAGATCATGCAGACCTTTTCAAGGATGCTTGTAAACATGTCAAGTATACAGCCTAAATATAGAATATGTGATTAGCTGTATGATGTATGGTTAAGCATAATATTCATTGGAAAATCATTTTTATAAATTTAATGCTACTCGTGCTAGGGAACCACTGCCTCAGGGATGATATCACTCTGCAGTTTCCTGGGAAATCAGAGAATTCTAAATCTTGTGGGAATGAGCTCTAGCATAGTTCAGGATCATCTGCTGGGGAGATTTAGAATCTTCCGCATTCCCAGGGTCCTCTCGCAGAGTCCAGTGATACCACCTTCTGCTAGGCAATGGTACCAAAAGTTAAAGTGAAAGGTAGGCAGGTATTTTTTATTTAACCTGGTGGATACGGAATAGTGGTTCCGTTATATTTGGTTGAAGGTTCATTTTAATGACCGAAGTATAACTATACAGACGATATTAATGCTGCATTCATGGTATGTGACACAATCATACATTTGCACCTTTTGCCTAAGCACCTCATGGGAATGGTTTTATTCTAGCTATAATTTTTCTAACAAACAAGATGATTAGCTGTTTACTTGTGACAAGCCCTGAAGACTCCGCAAGTTATAATTAGAAGCAGTTTTATAAATAATGGAAACACGCTTGACCTTTGAGAGCACTGAAAGAAAAAAAAAACTTCTTACATTTATTTATTTTCTTTTTCAGAGAATTCCACTTACTGAAATGAAGAGAAATGAAATCAACCAGCTTTTGAGTGATCTGGGATTTTATAAGAAAGAAAGCAATGATGCCCCTGTGCCCCCCGAGTTCCAGATGGCGCCCGCAAAGACCATTAAGCAGGAGACACCGGTGGTTGAGGAGGGAAAAGTCAAGGAGGTGGAGGATAACAGGGAAGAGTTGTAGTGGCTGGGCATACACACTGATCCTTTCTCTGCCACAAGAATTGTGCCAAAGAAAGGATTAGTTCAACACTAGTAATTACCATAGTGATTTTTAGTATAGTGTATCAACACAGCAAACATAATAATCGCAGAATCTACTGAAAGACCCAACTTATCTTCATAGTGACTCTTCCTTAGAAACCATGCAGTAAGATTTTCCTGCCATAAAGTTGATGATGATGATGATGATAATAATAATAATAATAATAATAATAATAATAGTGTTGGCATGGGTGAACACAAAGCTAGCTAGCTTCAAGCAGCTCATCTCCAACACCCTTCAGCTTCAATCTCTGAGCTGGCTTAAGGAAGCTTCAAACAAGTTAAGAAGTCCGGAAATCAAAGACACAGATAACACTACCTTTACTTTTTTAAATTTGTCAGAACCCCAATCTAGTTTTGATTGCATCCCTTTTTTGTTTTACAGTTTAGCTACAAATACCTTTCCGTTTCTAATTCTGCATGTTAATATACCTCGGTTACATGCCTATGCTTAGTAGAGGTGGCTTAGCTATAAAATGTATTCATTCCATCAACAGGAAAGTCTTACTTAAATGCATACATAGTTGTAAACACATGTGCAAAAAATATAGGTTGGAGCATGTAGAACATCTGTTTAGAGTTTTGGAAAATGACAAGTTGGGATTCTCAAACTGACTACTGTGGGAGCTGGACAAGTGCGAGAACAGCTAGTGATTTTTTTTTTTTTTTTTTTTTTGGGGGCTATAGATTAGGTACGGAGTATGGAATGTATCAAGTTTGAATCTAAGTCTTAGATATACTTCTTACTATCCTCCACATATGCTGGGTGAACCAAAATTGTTGTTGAAAATCTAAATGACCCGTCAACTTTTTTCATACTACCTGTCCATTTCTGTCTTCGGGGGCATGAATGAAGTTTCTAGCTGTAAAGTGTCCTGGCTGGGAACGGATGTATATAGTCCTCATGACAAGAAAGGGTCAGTTAACACCCTGGAAAAAGTTAATAATGTTTAATAAAGAGATCCTTTTGAGGAGAGTCGACGTGTTAATTTTTTTTTTTTTTTTTTAACTTTTCCAATTCACTATATAACTAAGGTCATATGGCTATCACAGCATGTGTAGCTTGCTATGCCACCCATGAAAACAAGGGTTTTGTACTGTTTTCTGTATTTGCAAACATACAAATGAATATTTCAGCTGTAGCCTTGTACTCAAAAGGTATCATTTAAAATGACCGATGTGCAAATTTGTATTAGTATAGTGGTGTATTTTGACAAGGTAGCCCAAACTCACATTGCACTCCGGGCTAACCTTAAAAAAACAAGTTACCTGTATGGGTTTCAGTATAGTTGTGCAGTTTGTCAAGGTAGTCCTAAACACAGCATTTCAAAATATTGGGAAACCCTAGAAAACTAAGTGACCCATATGATTTCATATTGTAACCAAAATTTCATGGAGCCAGTGTGAAACATCTTAAGAGTATGAGATGCATAGCACCCCACAGGGAACATAGCCAAAACAGCACACATCATAAGCCATAAACTTCTGCCCCCCTCCTCCCCCCAAAAAATCTGCTCACAATATTGGAATTTATGTTCAGCACTCGTGCAAAACATGAATATTTTCATCTTTAGTATGCAGTAGGAATCGTTGCCTTTACACCATTTGAAGCAAAGTGACAGGTTCTCTTACTGCATCCTCTGCACCCTATATTGCACAGGACTCTGAAATTCTTATTATATTTGGGTATAGTGGAGTATGTGACCTTCACTCTTTGCATTGCCATGGTCTGTACAGTTGATGAAAAGGCTTGAACACTGTCAAATAGGAAGGTGAAAGCTAATTAACCATGTAATCCTGTAACTCCTTGGACTTCACACTTCAGCAGAGGAACCAGGATGACGGAGCAGACAAGTATCGCCAAGCATTCAGCAAATAATGTAAAAGATGCATCAGAAGCACTCATTTTAAATGTGTTCCAAGTCATTCACAAAGTATTGAAGCAAGTACAGCTTGGCAAATGTTAGCCTATTTCTACCATATTAGGTGTCCTTTATTACCACTGTTCTGATGTAGAATAACAGTGCACAGATGCCATCTAAATATGCTATTGAATATAGAGCAGATTGAAGTAACCTGGTTGTCATGCTGAGCTAAGGCATTTAGGCCTTGAGTCATACAGTGATCAGGAGTTCTGAGTTCACAATAACTTTTATAACCTGCAGACCATATGTCCAGATCTGTGCCTCAACTACTGACGCCAGAAAGAAGGGGACAACCTACCCTGTTTCCCAGATAAGACACTGTCTTATTTTTTTTGGAAGGCCAAAATATGCTCTAGGGCTTATTTTCAGGGGGATGCCTTTTTTTCATTTTTCCCTAAAAAGGGGGGGGCTGTCTTATTTGATGGCCCTGCCTTATCATCGGGGAAACACGGTATATATAGAATCATTGTATCTTCGGGTGTAAAAACCAAGAAAACACAGTCATAGAATACCAGTGCTGAATCACTATCCTTGGCATGTATGGTCTAATGTATAAAAGTCACAGATCAGCGATATATCGACTGATCCGACTGGAAATAGCTGCTACCAATGCAGCATGATGTCAGTATTGTCAATGCACAATTTGGCTGCATTCATCATTTGCTTCAAGGCTTGTAGAGGGAGAAGGGGATTAGGTTGTGCATGTGAATGGCTGCACAGCAAATACAGAGGAGGAAGTAGTAGATGTGGGCAGTTCTAAGGAACATGGATGAAGTAGTAATACGGAATCTCGGTTATACACAGCATTTTATGATTGTATAAAAACAGTGCTTCTAAAACCCAGATATATTATGCTAAGTATTGCAGATATATGAGCTGCTTGTTGGACATCAGAAACATGGTGGACTATGAACAGTCCAAGCATAAAACTTTTGGGAAAGCATACCTTATCAATAAAGGACAAGGGCACAGAGAGAAATCAAAATTATACTATTTCTGAAAAAAACAAACAATCTTTCACATAGACTGATAAAACAGCTTCAATTCTTACGGTATAAACTGACCAGGAATAGTATACAGAAAAAAGGTCTAGTAGTAAAAGAGCTTTTCTTCAAATATTTATTAAGATCTTGTCTGGATGAGCTCAATTGCTTTACACAGTCCAATGGGTACTATGAAAGGACTAAAGACTATGTGGTGCAAGTTCCAAAAAATGTAATTCCCTCGTCACTTATCAAGATTTATACATGACAGATTGTAAATATGTATTTAAACAGTAATGAGCTATCCAATAAAAGCAGCATACAAATCAGATACATCAGCTAAAAACAGGAAAAGAAAACTCAGAGAAGAAATTAGTTAATATAACTTTATTAAAATAACACGCTGGTGTATAAAAATAATTGTACACATAAGCTGTGTCTGAGGAGTGATATAAGCTTTCTGTTCACAACAGGCAGAACAATGATAAAACCTGCACTTTTTTTTTTATTAGGCTCGCTGAATTGCACACTGGACGTTTCATGGCCTGGTTTTTTAAAATATTTATGTGTTTAAAATGTTCCCATAGAAGGGGAAAAAGAAAACAGACATAAGCATAACAGACTGACATTTAAAAAAAACTTTGCTGTACTTTTATGGATAGCACAGATAGACATGACAAAGTCCCGACAAGGAACTCAGAATTTTAAATTAAAACATGATAATGGGCACCTTTAATTTCAGTGTAGTGTTTGGGTAGGTGAGGGGAAATGTCACAGTAAACCTCTGCACCTGGCTGTCAGTGATTGCCTGCTAGATGAAGCAGACAGCCATGAGCAGTATGCAATGGGTCTGCACATTAAAGCAACCAATGTAGCCGATTAAGGGGTACTGTAACATGGTCCTACACTTACAAAAAGACTAATGCTCAAAAATGAATGCAAGAATGTCAACAAAATAGAATGGGGGCCCATTTCCCAGTCTTCACGTACTCTTAGATCCCTGTATTAAAGGACATTCTTGTTAAATGCTGCCATAGAATGTATCACATTGATCACAACCAGCTATACACATTGGTTGAACTTTTGGTAAACACATCCTAGATTCTGTAAGAAGTTGGGTGCATTAACATTTTTTCCATTGACCTTAAATGGACTCTGTAGGAAAAACTTTTCCCCAGTCTAATGCACTTCAAGCAGAATACCTCTAGAAGTAAAACAGTTATACATAGTATTACATTCCAACAACTTATAACACCTGGTGTATAGCTCCAAGCACATTAGAAGCATGTTCTTCTAAAACGAATGCCTAACTTTATGGAAATTGGCCTTTTTAGTTATATTCAATAAATAATTAATATTCCCAATTGAAATAACCAACATTAATCAATCAATCAGAATCCTTCTTGTACTGGGCCAATAATAGCATTTGCGGTCAATTCTCTTTGGCTGCTGCTATGGTTTACTGCAAGTAAAATTAGCAAGAACTTTATTCAATAAGGTCCTTCAGAGGTAAATTAGGTAAATACCCTGGTAAAATCAATGATAATTGGAACTTATTTTGACTTTTTTGTAGATCAGTTCCCATCTTTTAGCCGTATTTACATTGATATAATACCCATTTTGTTAAATTTGTCCAATTGTTTCTGTCTTGGTGTGGTAGATTTACAAATCTGAAAAAAGTCAATAATATGTATTTCTCCCTAGTATTAGCTAGAAAACCAAACTAGAATCCATTTGTTGCTACAAACAGCATATATTTTTCCGGGGGTTTACTTCTGCACAAAAGAATGAACGGAGGCTTACTTACATACTACCAACAACCCAGGAATATACCATCTAAAATCTATGCAGGCTTAGGAAAGTGCCCAGCTACTTCAAAATGTCTGCTTTTAATTTAAAATAAAATATTAAATAATCTAATTTAAATGTTTTAGAAACCAGAACATTTCTCACACAACACTACTCCTAAAAATGGAACAATAAACAAAAGGCTCAATACTGTAGAACATTAAAGTGCTGTTCCTAAAGATAGAAACACTCAGTTGTACTTAGAATGAGTCCTAAATTTATCTAGATGGTAATAAGCAATGCCAACAACCTAGCATTATCCACAGATGCCGTATCAAGCAGTCACTGCGCAGCAATGAAGATTTCCTATAAGCTACCAAGAAATAGTCAGGTACATCAGGATAAAGAACAGTGCTTATGGCAAACAATAAAATGATGCAGATGGCAGACTGCAAAAACGACCAAAGCCATGACTTGGTTAGGGCTGATGGTCATAATATATTTTTAAAACAGATCAGTGCTCACATTCAGGCCTTCACATTGTCTTAAAACTGTGGGAGCAAAAAAGGTCTACAAATTACAAGATCAGCACTAAGATCAAAAAGGAGCCTGAAATAACTAATAGGAGACAAATACTTGTACGTGAATTCTTACCATGTGTCCAAAAAATTATAAAGGTTTGTACACATCAAAGCAATTAGGCCTGTGGCTGAAAATGAGCCTCCATTTTCACCAGATTCCTAACACACAAAGACTACTCCTACTACATTTCCTGCAGTGAACCGAAAACATATCACAAGTCTGGCTATCTGTTTTTATTTTGTGCTAGCACTGAACTGTGCAAGGTGCCATAGGCTTAAAGTTGCATCAAAGTTTACTGTGCTTTCCAAGTCATTGCATACACATGCACAGATGTGAACAAGGTCAAAGCCCTGTATAAAAGTTCACCATATATAGTGTATTTTGTTGTAAAGTTTAAAGCATTTTCAAGGTTTCCCTACAGTGATTAAAAAAAGTTAGATGGGATGAAATGTTCAACTTGCTTCATCAAGCTCTTCCTGTGGTCATGTGACCTCTGAGGGGGAGAGATTGGCAGATTCTCCCGTTTAGCAGAGATCATCTAACCCAGGGGTAGGCAAACTTTTATGGCCACTAGGCCATTTCAGGGGTGGGCGGGAGTAGACTAGGCCGGACTGAGTCCCACCTTAATGGCTCCACCCATGACCAGACAACGCCCCCTGAAGTGAAATCCCTCTCCTCCGTATGCATTGTGAAGGAGAGGGATTTCTCTTCAGAGAGCCTTCCTTATTTACCACCCCGGCGGAATAGCAACGCCTACCAAATATAGGAGCAACAGCAAGGAGGCGGCACCAGAGCTCTGGTAGTTCCTAATGCCCTCTGGTCGATCCTGGAGCCGCGGGTTGCTGGCTGGCATTAGGCGGGATCACCCATGGGGTGTTAGGCCGGAACGAACTACCGGCTAGGCCGTATCTGATCTAAAGGCCGGAGTTTGCCGACCCCTGATCTAACCAAATGCCAATGATTTATGTCAGGTGACTAGCATTGGAGGGAGCCTGGTAAGGCATTTTCCTTGTTTCATGCCTTCTATTACTGCTGTAATTATGCAACCTGAAAAAAGAGAGTTAGCATATCTCCGACCTTACATTTTTGGCTTTAGAGATGTTAAAGTTAATTAAGCAGCATCAAATACTAGAGACCATTTAGCAGTATTCCTAATTTTAAAGACCAGTGACAAAATACTTGCGTACAACTTTTCTGGAACCTAGTGCCCTAATGAGCACCAGAACATTCAAAGTATGCAGTAATGGGAGTTGCTCATCCAGCATATTATTAGTTTATACTCTCTGTTCGCTACAAAGTTTGAGTGCAAAGTTCCTAATGCACTAATGTAATACTTTAACATTTTTCATAAGAATAATTTCTTTACTGTTGAACCGTGTACCTACTTCATGCAGTTCCAATAGTAATAAAGGTTACGTCTAAAGAATCTTACACTCGAGTACTTTTCTAACTCTAATCCAGAGATCCCTGCAGCACTGACAACCAGTGAATTGTGTATGATAACTGAATGTATTGAAGGTCTGGTGACCGTTTTATAGCTTGTGGTTGTTATAAAAATCCAGCGTTTACCTGGTGTCATATTTAAAATACTATCTAAATATATTAATCTGTGGGAGGGGAAAGGTATGGGGGGCAGTGAGATTCCTACCAGCACAGCACTTAATAACAGCCTAAGTGCTTAGGGTACAGTGCATTGCATAGCAATGTATTACAAGGCTCTGGCCACACGCAAGTTAGGGTGAAGATGCGTAAACAAAAGCCAAGTCGTATATACAGTCAGTAACTCCAAGAAACATGTTGTTAACAGTACAATATAACCCCAAAAAGTGTCTTTCAAGTGATCCTGGGGCTACTTGTGACATTGTGCAGTGGCAAAAGCTGCACGGTGCTGGTGCTGTGCCAGGAGACGTCAAGGGGGATTACAGGGCTTTATTAAAATTCACTCTTGCGTAGACGCATCTCGTGCCGCCTCAGGTGATTGTATAAGGACTGAACATAGGTGAAAACGCACTTTGAATCTGGCTTCTTCCCCATTATCATCATGTCCTCAACCTCCACCAGTGGGACACAGTCCACGAGATACCTGTTACAAGGAAAGATTACAGTGCAGTGAGAATACAAAAGAAGATGTGGACAAATGTGGAACATTTGAGCAAAGAAAGAAAAGATAAAAAACACACTTGAAAAAAAATGTGAAAAAAAATTAAACAAGAATGATTATGAGAGCAAAAAGCTCCAAAAAACTACAAGGAAAAAGTCATTTTTGGATCACCTATTTAGAAACTAGATAAACACTTTCTTAAAAGCTGATAAATGAACTGGACATGGAAAAAAACACTTAAACTGTTAACCTTTATAAGAAATATTTACATCTATGCTCACTAGAATAAACAGATATAACCAAGTCTGACATGGCTTCAGAGAAGCAAATCAGGTTATAACAGTTCAAAGAACAATCATTGCTGGTTTGTGAAACAAAGCCATTAGGAAAAAAATATGGCAGCAGGAGGCCAATTTACTAAAATTTTGTAAATTATCACCTATTTAGATATTAAAATCTTTGAAAAGAAAACTCCTGTTTACTTAAATATCCAACAGGTGTAGATGAATTAAGTTAACAGGAATTTACTTTTTCACATAGGTAGATAAACCTTTACAAAATCAGTCAAGCTGTCTTCTGTTTATAGGTGGAGGGTGTGGGTCTATCATCCTGATTTTAGTTTGACCTAGAGCAGCCATTCTCAACCAGGGGTTTCTACAACTCTGGCCAACGGACCTCCCATTTATAGATGGCTGCAAAGTTCTGGGGCCAAATACCACTTGGGAGAGTTAGCTGCCTAACTTAATGACATTGATTTTTAGATGTTTAAAGCGGTATTCTAGCCATCATTGTAATTGGGCAATCTATCCAATGACAACAAATTTAAAAGGCTTTTTTTTACCCTATTGACCCCCAAAAAATCATTTTAATAGGGGTTTTCTGAGACCTGAAATATATGTTAAGGGTTCCACATTTATGAAAGCTCTCAAAGGCTGAAGAGGATACACTTTCATCAGTGAAGCTGGGTGATCCAGCAAACCTGGAATAGCTCTGGTCCAGGATTCAAAACATTTGCTAGCAAATGAAATTCATTCCAGGTTTGCTGGAGCACCCAGCTTCACTGATGAAGCATAGTGAAGCATCTCTACATGTTTTAGTTTCAGAGATTCTGCTTTTACATTGTGCATATTGTATGTATAATAAAGCTGGCCAGCAGTGTGAAAGTTACCTCCATATGTCTGAAAACTACCAGCAAAATGCCAGACGTCTACATGTGCATAGTAATGCACATACAACACCAGTGTGGTAAATGACGTATATGGAGTGGAATCATGTGTTGTAACTAATTTTAGAAATCTTTTCCAACCCCTTCTGTGAAAACAAGGGGTCAGCTTGAAGGGGATACTGCAGAGCTAATGTGTTCACCTCTACTCTGCATTTCAGTGACGAGCAAATGTGAACCAGGAAAAAAGGTAATTTAGGTAATGGAAGCTTCCCTTTTTCTGTTTAGCAGCACATTTCAGTGGATAGTGTGAGTACCAATAAAAAATGAGTCATCAGTCATTCTTTTTGGCATGGATGTATATATTTTCATTTTTACTTGAGGTATACCACTGTGGCAAAAACACACTCTGGCACTGCATATGCCCAGCACTGGGGCCTTAGTATTCGTAGAATCTTACTTTGGGCACATATACAAATTCTGTGACTCATAGTTTCCGTGATTTAGTTTATGTATCTACAGAATAACCTCCCTAAGCTCCATATAAGTGCATTACCACTCTCCTGGATTTAACACTCTCACAACACAACTGCGAGCTGATGGATGTTTAAGCAATGTGCTGAAGATCTAAACCTGCCAGAAGACAGCAACAAGATTCCTCCAGCTAGGGACATTTAAACAAATATAACTATTGCTTTTAAATCTGGTGACAAAAGCAGCTGCAGAAGCATGACTACTAACCAAAAAACACAAATTGTTATTTTTCCTATTGTTCAAACAAATCATTTATTCTAGATCTTTAAAAATGTAAAAGGTCAGCCAAGGACTTTTTAGGGTAAGGATTATGGATTTACAACACTCATAGCGAGGAAACAGGCAGCAGACCATAGAATTACGATAAATAAGTTAACAATTTCCTTTAAAGAACACGGTAACACTTCTATTCAGTGTGTACCACCAATATTCAGAAATAATATTTTTATAAAGTACCCATCATTTTATTATTAATTGGGTTACAATTTGGATATAACTTGCTTATAATATTGAAATGCTACAAAGACACACACAGACAAAAAGTTGAAATAATTTGCATGTCCTTGCTAGGGTATTTGGAACCATGAAATCTATGCTGCACATTCACTAATAATAGAATATATTTACCAATGGTTGGTCAGTTCATTCTCCTGGTTCACTGAAATCACTGTGTAACATGACAAGTGTGTATATTCAGATACTGATCAGATCTAGAGTTGTTCTGCAAACTGATCTTGCTCATAGAGGAAGATTTTAAAAAGCACCTTTCTATGCAGAGGGAGACTAGAGAATCTTATTGTCTTTATCCAATAACAAAGATTCTATATCCAGGGCATTTATCCATAGATATGTGCTATATGCAGGGAATGAAGCAAGTGATATTCACACTTCACTTCTAAAGCACACTGCCTTTCCATTGGAATGTGCTGTTTAGCAGAAAGGAAGAGATTCTCTGGAAACACTCAGAACTGAGACAAACCACATGACAGGCTGAAGTGTGAAGCTAAGTACTCTGGTCGTTTATTCTGGTTATTTATTCTTTAAGAAAAAGCAGACAACTTTGTCCATGTTAACCACTTCACACCATTATCATAGCATTCAGCATCACATGCATGGATCACACAGCCTTCTATGTACTTATAAATGGCATTCTCACCAGTGGGTCTATCTTGGAAAAAGTCTAGGACTTTTTGGTTTTTACCATCCCCTTCTGCACGAGGCAGCGATAGAATTCTTGGATGTACGTGTACACACACTTCCAGTCCGGTTCTCGCATGCGGACCATATCCTCTGCGTCTAGTAACTGTGGACAGTCAGCGTGCTTCCTATTGGTGAACGGATGGGAACAGGAGGTGGAAAGAGGGGGAAACCAGTGAACACAGCCCGGTGGGGAGAAAGAAAAAGAAGAGACAAGAGAGACATTCATCAGTGGTTTAAACATTCTGGTGCCATATCATGAACATACCCATGCTGTGAGAATTCAGAATTGAGGTGCATGGTTGGGAAGAACAATAATCCACTGGGGTAACAAACAGATACTGGACACTTACATGGGGTGTGTTTGTGGATGGTGGAAGAAGTGCCAGGGTATGGGAAAGTGCAACAAAGCCAGACAAAAAAGAGGTGGCACAGATTCTGGAGGAATCTGGGCATGTGCAGCACATGAACATATGTATGTATGTGCGCAGTTGGTGGCTGCTCACATGACAAGACCCACAACTAGAACAAGTTCTTAAAAAGCCACACAGCTGTTAGACTGTGCATGAGTGCATGAAGTTCTTGAAGGGCAAAGCCACCTTGGCCTTAATCCAACTTTACTTTTCCACAAGATGCCTTGCTTGAACTTGACATTCAGGAAAATCCCATGTAAGATACAGCACTAAAATGCAAATGGTCACACCAGGGTTGCAGACGTCAAAGAAAAAAAAAAAAACTTTTGCACCCACTAGAATGTGCTCCAAGCACTGACTTTTTGGATTGGTGTTGCCATGGCCAAATATTTTCAATACTGTTTCTCAAAGGCTTATTCTATGTTATATAAAAAATTCCATGTACTGCTTATAGCAATATTAAAAATACTTTACAATTGTTTTGGTTTGTATAATTATTTACATCATATCACAACAGTTACCTTATATACAAAATACAATACAAAACAAGTAGTATTTCCCAATTCAAACTCTCATGACCACAATCAATAGCAAACATTTTTCAAACCTAACAGGTTTCCTTTAGGGCTTCCCTCTTGATCAGATGGGAATGAATGTAAAATGTACTACCATAACATGTAGCAATAAATCCAACATGTTGCTTTTGCTGTATGCTTTAAACACTTGGAAAAATCCTCAAAACAAAGAATATGTAGGCAGTCCTAGTACTTTATGATTGATTTGTTGGTTGATAAAGGTGGATGACCAGAATAGACTAAAATGGAGCATTCAATAAAATTTTACATTTTATCCAAATCATCTCAAGTGTCTGGAGTTAGCTTTTAATGTGTCATCACAGTAGACTACTCAAATGAATAGGAATAACTGTTGAATATTGGGCCACTGATTAAATTTGATAAGTGCACTCCATGCCCTTTTTATAGACTTGATTGGAGTGTGTGTATCCAAGGCTTGATTGGAATGTTTGTACTGTCTTTGTGGTCCTTAAGAATTTATTTGGGAAATACAGATCTAAGGAATAGAGTTGATTTACTGTCATCTAATAATTATTCAAGATGGTCTGCAGATCATATATGTAGCTATTTATCACTGGCTTTCATGTAAATTGTATGAGCAGTAATAAGTCCAGTGCATAGTTAACAAGTTGGTGACAGCAGAAAAGTTAATTTGAAGTAAGTGAAAGTCTTGTGGTTAGATATTTCAAAGAAGCAGCACAAGTCATATTACAGGAAAGGCAAAGAGCAGCGTGGACCTCCACTATCTACCACCCCAAGAAACTGTACCATTTTGTTCCCGCATCGAGAACCTTTCGAGGTACTGCTTCTCTGCAGTTGTTAGAAAACATTTGAAACAGTCTATAAACAATCAGATCACAGAAAATAGGCCATTTCCTCCATTATTAACATTCAACCTACAAATAAAGCAACAAAATAATCATGAAAAGAATGGTGAAAGAGGAAGTCCAGGCAACAAACAAGTAGTTCAGATATATTTATAAAGGACATCATTAAATTAGTATGAAAATATTGCAAGCAAGTTCCTGAAACTGGCAAAAGGTTATGAGCTGAAAGCCTCAAATAGTTTACCAGGCAGTGAATAAAAGCAGCATTAGGAAACCAGTCTTATAAAGAGAAGGAAGCCTGTAGAAGGCGCAGAATAAGACGAGTATTTACAGTTTTCCATCACTCCAAAACAGAATGAGTATTAAACCCTTGCAGTTTAAAGGACCTCAAGGTAAGTTTTTCAGCCTATATATCCTTCTGGGGTCAATGTATGTTTTTATCACACAGTAACGCTCTACTAAAAACAAGCCACCTAGATAATAACACTATTAACAAATATAATATCTAAAAGACGATACATACTCTGCAGCTGAGAAGGCCAGGTCAAAGTTCTGCCTCCTGTTCTGTGGACTGAGCTGGTTGTAGTCAAATGCCTCAGGGAAGAAGTTATGGACCAAGGCACAGAAGGCCATTCCATCGCTCCAACTGGAAGAAAAGTTTTGGATGTCCACGTGCTGGAAAATGAAGAAGGTGACAACACTAGTCAATGGCCATCAGTATAAAAATATTATATAGGTAACGGTGAAAACATTTTATTGTAGTACAAATCCATAAAAGAATCCATTGCTCAACCTTTACAACATAGGGATAAAAAAAGAACCTGGTAATAAATCCTATCATGTCATGAACCCTGAGATCTTCAATATGTCTTTGCTTTTAAAAAAAGGTAAGGAATGTACATTAATATTATGCTGGTGTGAACCAGGTCCTAAATATTCATAGAACCTGAATGGAAAGAATGATACAATTTCTGATCCCTTACTGAAATACTAGTTGTCTTCAATAGTTTAGGAGTCACTAACCTGGAACATATATGCAGCAAATAAAATAAGTGCACTCCGAAACTCTAGGTTTTGAAATTCCTTTATCAGCATGACAGTCAGAACAATTGCATTTTCAGTGAGAAGAAGTCAGTGATGGCAGCCTAAATAGTCCTAATGTTTCTTTTTTCCTGAAGCTAAAGAGTGATAAAAAGATGGAAGCATATAAGAGATCAGCTAGAAGACATACCTCATAACCTCGGGTTTTTGCTTTGCACCAATCTAACAACATTTGCTTGATACTGTTAGCATTAGGAACTCCAAATGCCGATGACTTAGGGGTGGCAACTTTGGCAAACGCAGGGCTGGATGGGCTAAAAAACAAAAAGCACAAAAACATTATATTACAGAAACCAAAGTACAAAGTCCTTTTATTATTCCATGTTAACATTAAAATGTATCTAAAATATTGGATGCTGCAGCTTGCCAATGCTTAGATGTGGTGGCCGCATTTTAAAAATATATCAGACGTTGATTGTGAATGCCCCAATTCAATCTTTATATTGAATTCATCATTGAAATGTATTTGAATTATCAGCCAGCGTATGGCTAGTATTATTCATCTATACTTAAAAATACATCAGACAACTAAAGTGCTCAGCAGCACAAAAGTAAACAATCCAGAATCATGTAATGAATTCAAGAGGCCTAGATATGGCAGGATAAAAACTTAGACAGTGGAAAGACTCCAGCTTTGGTGACTGCAAAAAAAATCCAGACAAGACTTCAAGACAGGAGGAAATCCATGAAGTTTCCATATGGTTAACTTTCCATATGGTAAACGTTTCCTGCAGATGAAATTTTCTGTAAATGGCATTTTTAGAATATGGAAAAATGGCCTTATATATCTATAAAGGTATATATTGGATGATTTAAAATTTAAATCCATTCCCTATTGCTGCAAACCCTGCAGCCCAGCATCTAAACAATATCATGGCTGTTAGTAGCAGGAAATTTGTTACTATTTGTACCATTGGACTGTCAACTTTTGTGTAGGTCTATAGGCTTGGGAAAATTATGTTCCCCTCCCTTGACACACGTCCCCTGGGCTTACATGTCTGACCTGGGTGCTTGGGGCCTCCATGGAAGGTTCAATTTAACAAGATGTCATTCTCCAGCCAGGAATGGCCAAGTCAGAAGTTGATCAAGCACAATTTGTTTTTATTTGTCTTTATTAGAGTGTGATATGGCTTCAGGGATTTAATAGATAACCTGCACTATATCATCTATTACCCCTCCTGGAATATCAATAACATAATAAAAAATAAACGTAAAAAAGGTGCATACTTTCCGCTCTCCTTCCCCAGTTTGTCAATCATGGCTTTGCGAGCTTGTGTGGCTGATGTCTTAGGAAGGTTTTGGGCTTTCATGAGTTCCTTCTTCCTTTCTGCCTGTCTCCTCTCTAAGGCAGCTACACCATCATCCTCCCGATCAAATACACTGCAAACAGTAAAACAAAGTTGAAACTAATATAGATTGGTATTTAAAGAATTTCCCGAAATCATTTACATTTTTTTTTTTTTTTTTTTTTTTTAATTGCCTCATTAAAAAAAAAAAAACCTCTGTCTTCTGTAGTAGAAGTTTGCACCAAAGGAGGAGATTCCATTCGTATCCCTGTATTTTTTTTTCAGTTTAATCTAAAATCTGAAAATCAAAATTTATATTTTGCTACAACATGTAAAACAAATGCAAAGTTTACCCAGAACACTATGGGTCAGAGCTTGTCTTGTCTAATAGAAACCTCCTACTGGGATCTCAGATAAAGAAACTGCTTTGATGACAGGTTAAATTTTATAAACAAGGGGCTTCTTTCAGGTCAGTGGAGGGTGATAAGTGGCTTTTTGGTATATAAAAATTTTATCCAAAGGTTTACCCTTTCTTTGCTATTTTTTACTATTACCTGACAAAAGTTTTTTTCTGTCCTGACCATGATAAAGAAAATACATCCAATTCCACCATACATTTCCTTATAAACATATCATATTTACCTGCCCACTTTCTTAGATGTTGAGCTATATGAAGCAGATTTTGTCTGAACAACTGTACCACCACCTGTAAAACATAAGTCATATAAATATTGTCTCCGATAATATATGTCTAAACAAGAACTTTATGTGGACTAAATTATATGCATAAGAACATTTTTATATTATTAAAAGGTTTTTCCCTGCCTGTCAACACAGTGTACAGTCTTGGAACAATTTGGTGTCAGGATGTAGTACTCCTGTGTGCATGCACTGGGTTTACATTATCCAGAATAATTGGATGACCTGGTGTTGCTTACAAAAATGTTCAAATCTGTGGAAAATCTTTACAATCAGGATGATCTTTTTATTGTCGAGATGTCCTGAACAGTGCATGAGTCACAGCCCAGTGAGTAAGAAGCAGATCCAGTGCTACAGAAGACAGGCCAATGCCTTCTCACCTGTTGTTCTAAGGGACACAACTCTCCAATTATAGCCAGCTTAGCTTAACATATAACAAATGCTTAGGTTTCACATTTCAACATGCAGGAACTGTAAAGTAGCTATTGCTATTCCTAGATTTTCGACTAGCCCATCCAAATCCCCGATATCCATCTAACCGTCTACCTACCCATTGCATACACATTTTTTTTTTTTGTGCATTACCTATCTTCCATACTAACTGGTCCCACAAACAAGGTCACTAAAAATACAGGCAATTTAACACTGGAGTATAGGCCAGGAAACAAAATAAGGACTTACTTTCGGATCTTTTCATATAACTAGCCTCCACTGTAGTTGTTCTTGATGTTCTACTGCCATTATCTATAGAAAACAATGTTGTTATTTACCTCTTGAAATTTCTATCAGACAATACATTCAAATGACATATTTAAAAAAAACACAAAATGTGAATTACAAAATGTACATGTGGAATATATTAGTAGTTTTCAAAAACCATAAACTTACTAGACTGCATCAGTGTCTGCGTTTTGGTGATGGTGCTGACTGCATTGCCATGGTTTACAGTCTCACTTTGCCGTAAACTGGTCTCTGTGCTTCTCGCTAGTCTGGTTTCTTTCTCTTTGTTCTTTAGCTCTTGTATGCGCTGTTCTCTCTCCTTCTCACGTTGTTCTGGAAGGAGAGGGAATAAAACTGAATCAGGTATTTTTACAACTCAGTCGTCGTCTTCTGGAAACACCTAAATTGCCAAGTGCATATGGTTTCAAGTAGCATACAGAAAAGTGTGAAGAGCCTGCAGTGTACAGACACTTGCGGTATCAGGAAAAGGTCTTTTAGCACTCAAAGTGCCTCCCTTCATGAGCAACAAACTACTTCAGCAGCATAGGTTGCACCCCCATTCCTTGCCCTATAACCCCTTTTCCTGATAAAACACCCGCAGTGCTTATCTTGTATGACCACCTATAAATCTGGTGCTGGATACATGTGATAATTTACCTCTCTTTCTCTGTCGCAGCTCCCTCATGGCTGTCCTGATCAACCTCCTCTCTTCAAAGTCTGTAGTTTTATCCAGCTGTAAAGAACCATTTTTCATAAAATGTCAGCATGGAAACATTCTGTACATAAACTTGGAACAGTTGTATGTAAAATTAAAGCATAAAATGGTTCTTCAAAATACTAATTTCCTTTATCTAGGAATCAATAAAACAAGAAGATTTAATCCATCCAAATACATCCACTTCATCCAATATACACATTCACAATTTAATGCACAAGTAGTAATCTGGCCATTACGTTACATAGTCAGTTCAACAAAATTCTGTCCCATCTTTGGACAGTCCGAAAAGGACTCCAATTTGTTGGCCGGAATTCTAAAAACCATGTTACATCATAAAAGAGATTCAGAGTTTCCCTTCCCATACATGGCGAGATCATCACCTCAATGTTTGAAAACAGTTTGTGTAATGTCTCTCCATTTATGGCAAGTCTTTGACTTCCATTATCTTGAAATGGCATCGCTTAGCTCTGGAGCTGAAACAAAGCAATATGACAGTAGTCGGATGCTACAGATTGTTTTTAAATTGGTTTACATAGCCAAATGTATGCTGCAGCAATGAAACTATGAGGGGGCTGTAGGATATGCTTACAATCCGGCTGAAACTATTCCAATGATACATTCATACTAGCAGTCAGTTCATAATGTACTCACCATTTTATCAAGGACATCCTCATCTTCTATAGGGCGCAGCTCCTCTGCTGTCAGCTTTGTTTTGGTTTCCGTTTCTACTTTCTCAGTTGTGCTTGGAAGAAATACATCTATCTGCTGGCTAGTCTGCTGTGGTTGTTCTGCTTCAACCTGTAAAAGATGAATTAAACGTATGTTAATATTAGGTGAAATGTTACACAAAGTTTTCTTTTCCATAAAGTAATCTTTTGGTGCACTTTCATAAGTAAGTTTTTCATATTTCCAAGGTCAAAGCAGATCTGTAGCTGATAATAGCAGCACAGTACATTCAGCATCCTTGATGAAAAGAAAAGGACAAGCCATTGGAGACAACGCAATACTTTCCTAAATGTAAGTGGTTTTCTTATTCTATGTGAATCTAAGGCTTGCACAGTTCTACTCCACTGGACAAGTCAGGAATAGCTAAAGTGCCATCTTCAAGGTGAGGCTATTCTTAGTTTATTTACTGTGATATCTATCTAGCAATATCTAGCAGTTTGAGCTTCAGGGCTTTGGTTCAGTTGTCCTTTTATTACTTACCTAGCCCACCTAAGTGTAGCCTGCTTTGATAAATAACCTTTATCCAAGTTCCAGCAATATGCACTGTATGGTCCCACTAACAGCCGCATAGTAATTTGTTCAAAAAAGTCCTTGCAGATTCCGTAAAGACTGTTTAAAAGCTAAGTAAAATTACTAGGTACAAATTGTACAATGTTACCCTACCTTAAAAGCTAAAAAGGCTAAATATATATATGGTAGTTCTACCTGCTAAAACACCTGTATTCCTGTATACACATTCCAGAGATTTACATAGCCCTGCCAGTCTGCCATGTTTAACCACTACAGCTAGATTCCTTATATGACCCCTGCTCTGCTATGTAAAAAGATTATTAAAACCTAAAAATATTTAACTAGTTACTATATATATATATATATATATATATATATATATATATATATATATATATATATATATATATATAACACTTATATGCCAAGTTATTTAATGACTGACCTGGGTTAAACCCTGCAGCCTATTGATAAAATGCATACAATTTAGCCATTGTTTCTTTATTTGGTTTGTTGTTTTTAGCTTTTGTAGCAGGGAACAAATGTTTTTCCCTTGCTAGAATACAAAAATCACATCACAACACTAATTTATGATAATTTCTTTCCCTATGCAGCAGTGTTATGTGTTGCTAGTCTTCATATGCTAAACAACTTCAAAAGTTAAAAACAATCTAACGAATATAACGCTGCCCACAGGATATGAAACCGGAGCAGACAATAGAGGATTTGGATGGATAAGTTGCCAGTTAACCACACAAACACATGGACATGTGGCTGCTTCCTCATGCCAAGAGTTATTATAGGATACAGAACAGTAGAACAATGCAAATGGCATTCCTGCAAAACCTTAAAATAGTTATGAAAAGGGTAATTGCATTTAATTGACCTCATTGTTTGAAGATGAACTCCAGGATGTGAAAAAAAAAGGGGGGGGGGGGGGAGCCCTAAACACAACTCCTGCACTTGGGCAACTACTGCAAAGCAGAGGTTAAATACCAATTCAGGTCTAGCAGAATATAAGGACTTGACCTTCCAGCTTTTGCATGGGTCCTGCAGGTCCTAACTTACAATGTAGGTCTATTTGTCCTACAATATAGAGGATTTTCTCAATGCCTGCAACTGCAGCACAAGAAGGAGGTTGCATGAAGGAGGAGTCTCTAGGAGCAGGGAATAAGGTAAGTAATAAGTAGACGACAACGAATCACATATATTTTAAAATACAGGAATAGCTAGAGATCTAGAGGCGTATGTATATATAATTTTTTAATTTTTTTTTTAATCTTAAATCATTGGAAAACATTCCGCCCCATAAAAGACTAACTATAAGCCTACTAAAATTGTTTTTATCACATATGTGAGTAGGATACAGTAATTTACATTTTGCTAATTTTACTTTTCTACAATTCTACTTTTGTGCTGTCTAATAGTTTATATTTTGTACATAGCCACCATAATATGCATACACTGATGTTAACCCTAGCTAAAATATATTATAGGGTTGAGAACAAAGAATTGAATTTACAGCCTATTATATAATGAATCCAATGGTAATAGCATAGAACTGGCCAAAAGATGACACCACAGTGCCATGGTTTTATGCTGTAGATGAGATAGTATGAAATGTTATATACGTCTTCTTCCAGTTGGCTCATTTTCTTACCAATAGTAACAAATTCTGTACAGAGTGGTCATTTGGAATACATTTTGTCACTTTTGTAAAAAAAAACCCAAGGGAGAATAAAGAGGGGAAAAAAAGTATCACTACCATTTATAGAATATGTAAAATACACAGCAGAAAAATCCCCAGAGCATTTGCTGACATAAGAATGTACAGACCAAGATACCTAAATTACATGCTTTCCCTATAGACTATAAATAATTGCATAAAATGTAGCAATAACGGCTAAATAAGGGCACTTACAAGGCTGTTACTACGAGACAGATGAACAGAGGAGGATCTGCGAGTGGTTGCAAATCTTGGAGGATGAGGCACAGAGTTGCAAGGTTCTTGCACACCAAGGAAGAGAGTCAGCTCTTCTACTTGTCGTACTAGCCTCTCTTGCTCTATATGTAGTCGAAGATTCTCTTCTTTTAGATCATTAACCGTAGTTGTCAGTGGTTCCAACAGCATGGCCATGTCACGAAGTTGCTGTGTGATTTGCTTTTGAAAAATCTGGAACTCATGTTCAGCACTATATATTGGTTCTGATAGCTGGTTATCCAGCTCCTGAGTACCTGCGCTAGGCATGGTTGGACCAATTCTGTCTGGAAGCTAGCCTAGGATAGGAACAAGTATAAAAGACACCGGACAGGATGTGGGGTGGGAGTGTCTTCCAGCAAAGTAGCTGTCACAATCAGAGTGGATCTGTCCAAGGACACAGCTCCGATTCCCATTCTAATCCAGATATGGGGGATTGTTTACACACAGGAGCTATAAATATATTTACATAACATCCATGTGCAGACACAAAGGGAAGAAAGATATGGATACAGCAGGTGGCAGGAAGCCACCTATTCCTAGAGATGAAGCAGCAAGTTAACCTTTCTTCTGCCAATTTTGAACAATACTTACAGGAAACTCTGGCTCATGCAAAAGCAAAGTTGTTGTTCTTAAGTTCACTTCATTTCCCAAACAGATTTTCTAAATAGTATTGTCTTAGTGGTCACCCATGATGAACTTTTTAATGCTTGGATGGATCTACAGCTGCTGCCTGCTTAGTGTACTATTATATAAACCCAGAGTGGCATATAATAAGACTGTATGGCTGGACTTCAAAAAGGTTACATCATCCAAATTCTTTATTGGATTGAGATCTCGACCAATACTCTGCCAAATCAGGTCATTATTATTCTAATATAGTTTAGGCTTTATCTTTGGTGTTTTTTCTTCCTTACATCAGGATTTCCCTACATTTTGCAATATTCGTCTTTTTACCCTCACAAGCAATCCTGGGCCTGTTAGAGAGAAACTCCCCTACAGCATAATGTGCCACCATGCTTCACGGTGGGTATTGTGTGTTTATGATGACCTAATTTACTAAGCTCAAACAGTAAAAACTATTTCCAGCTGTCTTCAGAGTCTCTCATACACCTCCTGGCAAACTGTAGGGGAGAGGTCTCCAGTTTTAGCCAACAGTGCCACCCATGGAACAGTCATATACCAAATTTTAGCCATTGATGTCTATACTCCCTACACAGTGGTCTCTTAGAAGTCTTGTTATTGCCATCCATTCTACTAGAAAGTCTTTTCTTCAGATTCCAAGCTGTACAATACTCTTTTTTCTTAATTTAACTGTACTTCATGGATATTAAGTTACATTTTCTTGTATTAGAATGGTTTCCTCTGGCTTTAGTCCTTTGATCAATTTTTCATAGAATAGTATGTATAGTATATTAGTATAGCATATAATAGTTTGTATAGTATTATTGTGTCTTAATAGTTTAAGTTATGCCAGGATATGGACTCACCAAAAGTTGGACCATTTATGTATAGAAACCTTTACTGCAGTTATTTACCTCTACTAAAAACGGATAATCCCCACTTGCTTGTGATTTTTTTTTCCTTCCAGTATGATGAATTTCTGGAAAGTGCTTCTCTTACACTTCTGGCTCTGCGGTATGAGCAATGCACACATACTGGAGAAACACATGAACTCCCCCCTAGGAGACTCCTAAGATAACTAGAATCAGCTTCAGCCACTGCACGTGCACTTATTAGCATTCATTTATGCCCACGAGTATCACCGGTTGTGCAGGATACAACACCGTGCAAGAACATTGCTTATATTGGGTATATGCTATGAAGGGTGGCTACAATACATATATATTAGGCACAGGCAGCATAGCCACCCTCATAAGTGATCCCTCAAACTAACTTACCTTCACATAAAAAACCCTCAATCAATGTACATACCATGTTCAATGAATCCCACGCTGTCTTTGCTTCCATCTTTCAGGAAGTTGCTGTCGCATCCCATGCTGTCATCTTCTTTTCGGGGTTACAGAGATGGTGCACTTGATTTTTGCACACCTGAGGAAGATTTATGGAGATGCAGTGTCTGATCTCAGAAATGATCAAACAGAGCAGCCTGCAGCCTCATGGGATAAAAGATACAAGTATGCCAGGAAGCTGTGGGTTTTGCATGTCTCTTCTGTCAGGTGGTACTACCTGTCAAGTGTTTTTTTGAGTTTAGGAGCACTTTAACAAGTGCAAACGTGAGCGGCACTCTCCAATGAACCCTGTTATTTAAATTTACAAACTACTGAAATTTGTATTACTAAACAGTTTTGAATTACCTTGGACCTTTCACTATTAGTACTAATTCCACTGTCGACACTGATGCTGCTTGCACTGCTGGTTTTGCTTGCATTGTCACTGCTTGTAATGAAACTGCTTGCATTGGTCCTGCTGCCCAATTTAATGGTGCTTGTACTTATCCCACTGCCAGCATTGCCGTTGCTTGTGTTCACATTTCTTGTATTACCACCACTGCTTAGATTGAAATGGCTTCCACTGCCTGCACCGACTCCGCTGGAATTGATGGTAGTGACACCACTGCCAACTCTGAATGGAGAAGCTGTCAAACCCAAAGTCAGCTCTTAGAGGGGGGAGAAAAAAAAAAAAAGAATTAAAAAATGAAAAAGATTACTTGTGGAGCACACACATTCCACATATTTTGTCATACAATGCAACTGGGTTCAGAACTTCACCTAAAATGAACAGCTACTCTAGATCATTTTCCAAAGTTTGTATTTTGTCCCCAAAAATAGGACCATGGGTGCAGCTCCTCCCTATCTGCAGGTGAAATATGGTACTGTGTCAGTCACCAGGATGGGTTTAATTAAGAATACTGATTCTACAGAGAAGTTGCTGCAGATATTTCTTGCTTTTATTGTATTAGAGAATAGAAGCAGAAACCTAAATGGTTGTTTTTGGCAACAGTCTCTGGCTTCACCTTTTTTAGTTCAAACTCAATAACTATTTGTTGAGCATTAGCCCATCAGACAAACAGTGAGGATTCTTCTGCTTCTCTTTAGGACTTGTCCGTTCTAATACATGGGGAATACCATTATATGTTAAATTGTAGTAATGATATACTATAAGACTTCAAATCATCAATTGTTTGTTATTCTAAAATAACGAGACACCAAGATTGAGCTCTTATTGTCCATACTGGGCAGTAAGACTGTAGTGCAGTTATCGTTATGTCATATTGGGCTGCAGCCACCAGCTTTATCACACATGGAAACATTTAAGTAAATAAAGCTTCTGAAACACATTACTTGGATGAACAATCCAAGGAAACCCAGGAACATTTGGAAACACAGTTCATGCAGAAGCCTGCAGTATATACACACCAGAAAGGTCTGTACTCTGAGCCAGTAAAAGTAGTAGTTGGGATCAGTGTTCTGTTTTTAATAACTGACATTAAAATAACATAATGCTTTTCTCTGTTGCCAATAGAAGTCTCTTTATGTGGTATAAATGTCTTCTGTTTATTTCCATGACCTACTAGTGATGTAATGGAGCCACATGATGAATAGCTTTAAAAAGACATTGTACAGAGGTTAAATGTGTAAACATCCGACAATGCACAGACATTTATGGTGGAGATGTATGAATATTGGCCAGATATAGATAAATACACACAGTGTATACTTGGCAGCAGGTGCAGAAGGCTAATTAAAAATGCTACCTGAAACAATTTTTATAGTTACTATGTTTTCTTTTATGCATTTAGGATTAAAAACAAAACACAGAATGAGAACTTTTAATTTGCAATGAAAACTATATATAAATTATAAAGCAAATAATATATATATATATATATATATATATATATATATATATATATATATATATATATATACACACACACACACACACACACACTAATATTTGCTCTATAATTTAGAAGGTGTTATTAAGAGGAGGCAGCAGTCATAATGATAATAAAAAAACCTCAAACAACTGATATCAAACTGTTAACATATAGGTCAATGTCTTTAAGACCTTAAAAAAATACCTAATACAGATTGCAGACTCTAAAGAGGCAACCCACGGTTTAGGGGGCAGAAAATATCTCATTCTTCATGGAGCAAGGTTTGCTTCAACACAACACTCCCTAAAAGGATTTTCCCTGAAAACATTATGAAAATCCACCACTAGGGGCCAGCAGTGCACCAAAGCATATGGTACACCCTTTGTATGCCACAGCAGATAGGCAATCATTTTATAAACTAAATAAATTAAGTAGTGCAAAAAATACTGTCTAATGCTAACAAATGTATAGCATTAAAACAAATGAAATAAAAAATGGTCTAGATGTGACTAACCCATCACCAATGTGGACTATTTTTTTTTTTAAATGAACTGGAGTTAAAATCCCATACATATAATAAAGAGGTGTAATAAATGCAAGTTTACCTGCTCTTTGATTTCCTGGCTGCCCCACAATACGACTATTTGTCCCTTGATTCCGTCCATCTTTGATCTCAATGGTGAGCAAGGTCTTCATGTCCTCCTGTTTGTCGCCCTGAGTGTCTTTGGAAGATGTACAAGGAGTTGATGTAGCGTGCTGCGCACCGTCCAGTACCACTGATGCTTTAATGGTCCCATCTGTATTTTCAACTTGTCTCCCCCCCTCTGTTGTGACCTGGGTAACTTGCAATTGGTCTGTATTGCTCCTCCCACCATCCTGCTTTGGGATGAATGAGCCTTTGCTTTGGGGAAGCCTCTTGTTCACTTCCCCAGAGGATGTGCCGAGTCCTGCAGAGCCGAGAGCCGAGGACCCTTTTATGGAGCAGCTCCTAAAGCTCTTTATTTCAGGTACAGATGCTGTTTTATTATCTTGTGTTCTGTAACTGCTTCCTGTACTTTTCTGGCTAGCAAGTCCTGAAGCTGTTTGACCAAATGTAGATTTAGTGATTCCTTTTGCTTCCTGCACCCTCTGAATGTTGTCATGACCGTTCCTCTGACCTGCAGAGAACAGGGATTGTTGCTGCTGTATAAGTCCTCTTGTAGGGAGTCTCTCACCTCTCATACTGGAGAATCTGTTACTGAAAGGAGGAGGCATGCCTGGGGGCTCTTCTGTAAACTTCTTTACTCTGTCTCTCACAGAATTGGCTCTTCTGAAAGGGGAAAGTGGAACCTTGCCATCTACAATGGAAACAAATTATCTGTATCAGTATAGATATTTATAGAGGTCTGTTGGGAGAAAAATGTGGTTTTGTGACCACCATCTTTCAAACGATAAACCTAAAACAAAGTAACAGTACAGTAACTTAGAGCACCCAGATTTCTCTTTGCAACAGTAACTGTTCACCAAAAGTTACACTTACTCCTTATTATAAAAATAAGCAATGTGTACTGTAAATAAACAGGAAAAGCAAATTATATACTTCCAGATGAAAAACAAAACATGTTTTTATGATCTGTCAACAAATCAGAGCTTGTATTTTATTTTCCAGTGTGTTTATTTAAACGTACTAAGTACTTTAAAAATCATTATAAAAAGTATGAGAAAGTATGTAAGGGTATATGTATGCAAGATATTTAAAGGTGTAGTACGGCAGGGGTATACAGTGATCTTGTATACTGAACACCATACACATTAGGACCCGGAGATGTAGGCAGTGAGAATGATGTATAGGTTAGCTATTTAACACAGGAAAAATGATCTTTGAAGCACTGATAATATGACTGTAAAGGGGAAAGATCAGAGAAGGATACAGGAATATGTCTAATTATTGCATGATAAACTGATAGGGGACCACAGGGAATCAACGGACATGTTTCCTGCACTGCTGCACATTCTTTGCATAAAATCCACTATTGATGCAGTGGGTTGGGCAGATGTGGCCCAGGACAATCTACTGACTGGCTGTATTGGGATTTCCTTCCTTATGAAAACAGTAGCTGTTAGTAGAACAGACTCTAGAAGAACCCCTCTGTGTATTGTTCTTGGTGATGTCTGATTAAAGCCTTGTCTACAATCCTTTCCAAGCACATTGTTCCTGATTTCTTTCCTGCCTAACATCAACACATCTGAAAGAACTTTGCCGATCAAAAGAACACAGAACACAAATAATTGCAATGATTCCTAACCTACTTACCATGCAGGGATAGTGAAAAAAAAAAACAAAAGAAAAAAAATGTGACTAATTACAGAAACCAAAAACTAAAATTACCATTGGCTTACAGAAAAACCCAGCTATAAAAGGTTAGAAACGTATATTAGACAAGCTTATAACACTCAGTTGCTAATAAAAAGGTGATATCTGGTTGCTTTGGGTCAAAACGGTATCTTGGTAGGAGAATGCTGTGCGATACACAAAAATTACGGAGACACTGCATTTCTGGCATAACTGCAAAACACGTATTTTATAAACATGCTGAAAATAGAAATATGATTCAGCCACCAAAACTAATAAGTTGCAATAGATGTTTGTTACCAAGTTTCGCACCATGCCAAGTCCATGTACATTAAGCTTCATCAATTTATTATGAAGTTAATCTTTATCAAAGTTCACACAGACTCTAAAATCTGATTTAAGTTTTAAGAAACACCTGCTGTTAGTTTACTTTAGAAGGCTATTAACTTGTCTGTTTTCCACTAATCCTGTATTAGAAAGCTTGAAATTTATTTCTGCAAAATGCTTAATACATTTCTGCAAAATACATACAGAGGAATGGGTGATGCATAAATGTGCACTGTACTTTGCACTTCTTTGATGCTAGGCAAAGCAGACCATTCCAAAAAAAGCACATTTATTTTTTATTTTGTTTACCATCACACTGCATGGTACATTGTTACCATGTGTTGCAATGCACCGCAAGTCCTACAGGTAAACTGGGGTGCCATTCAGAGTAAATAAAACTGCAGCTCGCAAGCATTCCTTGCATGCATTACTGTGAGGTGTGATACCAGCGTGTGCCAATGTGAACTCAGTCCTAAAGTATTTCTACCTACTTTTTGTGCAGAATATGTAAATATTTTAGTCTGCATGTTGTGGGCACAGGTTTACTTTAATATTAAATTCCTATGCTCATGGTACAGATGCTGCATGAACTAGTGGAAGCCTATTCAATGCAAAACCCCTTGTCATACTAAGTGTAATGAGCTGCGACTATTACGTCAGACATCTAGGGAGCATCCATATCAGTACAGCAGTTTGCAACAGCTAGAGAAATTCTTCTTTCCAAGTACCCATAGCACCTGGAAAAATGGTTTGTGACCTGAAAGTCCTGCTCTACACTTCTTCACATTTTCAGAACAACCAACTGAACCATACCCAGTGCCAATCAGGCTTTGAACTAGCTTCCCGTATGTAACAAAGCAAACAAATATAATTCTACTGGAATGATTTAGAAAAATCATTGTCAACCATGGTCCCTCCAGAAGTTGTCAGGTGTTTCCTAAACTGTAGCTGACTGTGCACCCCCCCCCCTTTATTGTTATCTGCATAGCTCACACAACTTGGAAGGGCCACAAGTATGGAAAGTACCACCAAGGATCTCCCTTCTCCCACTCTATAAAATCAGACCACTATGTTAAAGAGGGACATTTTTAATGAATTTTAAAAGGCTCTTCAAGACCTGAGCATTATTTTAGGGGTTCATCTAGGGTAAAATGTGTGTTTGGATTTTTGAACACCTAAATCACAGATTAGGGTTAAGGAAACTGCCCTTTTCCTTTTATGCCATACCTCAGTACATTCAGACTTTCAGAACAGCCTCAACTCCCCAGAAGTGAACAAGAAAATAATCCTGTGCAGGCTGGTTTTACAAAAATCCATTCAGCACTGTGTGTACACAACAGCCTACATTCACCATGATAAAAAAATTATCTGCAAGCATTATTTATTCTGCATGGATTCACATTAGAGGCAATTTAAAGGGTTAACCTACCTAAAACAGATTTTTTTGGCAGGTGCTCAAATGACAGTTTCTTATATCTAGGGGACTTTACTGATGAGGTCTCTTGCTGTGGACTTCAGGAAAAAGTTAGCACTTCTGACAGATTTATTTTATATTAGAGAGAACATAGCACAGTGCTGCAACATACACAGATGGGGAGAATAGTGACAGGGATTGTAATGGAAGGACCTCATTTTTAGTATTTTCATACTAGGGGGTTTATCTTTTACTAGTTTTACCTCTTTGCTAGGTTTGTCTGTGCTGCAGCGTGTATTGAGAAATTCTTCAGCTCACATATCTAATCAACTACATACCTTCATGACCCCCTGACCCTCACTGTACTTAGACTACACCAATAAAAACAGCAACATGAGGACTTTTTACAGAGCCAGCCAACAAACGCTAAAAGAAAAGGCAAAAAAAAGTTACTAAGTACTTTGACGTGCCAAAGAGAGAGATTTGTGAAATTGGCAGACCTCAAAAAAGGGAGAGACTGAAAATCTGATGAAAATTGCTTTGCCCTTCAGAGAAAAAAAAAAAAAAAAAAAAAACACATCCTCAACTCTTTAGATTTGATGTTTCAAGGACAATGGGATGCAGGTAAACTCTTCTTGTGAAAGGTGTTACACAAATACACAACAATATTTGTCCCCCTCTTTGAGGAAATTGTAAACTCTAAACAGTGGCATTTCTAAAGACTAAAGTATTCGGGAAGATGCAGCTAGAACATTAGCTTTTACAAACCTGAGTACCAACACTTTTTATATCTATCTAAAGTCACTTTTTTTTATATTACTTAAGTTTTACCCTTCACCACTATATTTGTATCATTACATGTGTTGCCTCTAGGGAGACTTTCTGTCTCATTCATAAAGCAAAGAATACAAAATTTTGAGTTGTCACTAAAACAGGAGAAATCTCTAAATATGGATACCTATTCCAGTGACAACAGTTTAACAGAGCACTTCTTCTCTTTGACATTGTATATACTTTTATATTTAGGATCTGGTTACTAATGTGATGCACTAAATAGGCTACTGAACTAATCTAAGGAAAGGAGAATAGACATAAGAAAAGGCAACATTTACCATATATTTAGAAAAACTTTGACCATGATAACCTGAAAAAGGGTACACTGACCATGCTTCTTCACACATCTGATCTGTGGAAGTGTGTGTACAAAATTGCTGAAATTTAAGGAGAAGTATGTAAATCACACATATGATGGCCCATGATGTGCCAGTCTATCTAGAGTTACAGCTTTGCGGAATTTGTGACAAACCCACTTTTTATTTATTTATTTTTTTGAGTGTATGGTGGTGGGTTCAAAGGTAGCACACTCCTAAAATATGCCTGCTGGAAACCACAGTAAACTACCCAAAACCAAGTTTTCATAGGACATTAGCGCAGCCTATGATTTACAATGGTAGCTTAACTGTAATCCCAGAGGCCCATAAATCTGTTACAGGGCTCCATAGCATCATGCCGGCTCCCTGTCTATATCATAATTCATACAGTTACTTAGCATGAAATAATGTAGACATAGTTGACTTATCACATCATTCTGTAAGATATGAATTTATATATGAAATTTGCATATGAATTTATAATGGAATATATGTCCCTGTATTGGAATTATGTCTAAATTAGGAGTTTAAGCAGTATGTTAGGAATTCCTAGGGCTTTGGGACCATATTTATTTACTATAGACTGATTATATATAGTTACAGCTTGGCCACAAAGTTTGCAAAACTGTATTGTAAATACAGTGTAGATGAAAAAGAAGAAAAAATGGTCTCTTATAATATCCAAGGTCTAAACATTGGCATAAAAGCTGCTACATTCATACATTGTTGTTATTTCATTAAACAACGTGATGAAATTATGGATTAATTAAAAAAACCTAGGTTTGTGCCAGACACATTGTTGATGTGTCTTGCCCACCCACTAGATGTTATTAATGGAAATATTAAAAGGCTTTTGCCAAACCATAACCCATTCAGGTATTATTTAGAATTATACCAGAATGCTTAAGTAGGAGACACTAAATTGCAGGAAGACAATAAGCTGTGTGATTGCGCCAGACAAGGTCTTTGTACACTCCTGTAGAGTGTATGGAGGTATCCAGGATACTGTCCCTGAGACCTGTTCATCTTGAGCTGCCCCAGGCTCTTGTTTAAACAGAGCTCTGCCTGTCTGTCCATTAAAGGAATGGCACTGGATGCTTAACAGGTCCCATGCTTGCTCCCTACTTTATACATATTTTATCCCAATAAGGCAGGAGATCAGAAGTTGTTTAGTTTTTCCTTCCCCCTCCTTACCAATCCAGTGCTATTTTAGCTTAACCCTCTTAGTGCTGTTAGGGTGAAAAGTTCATTATCTATTAGCCACGCGTGGTTTTCTGCAGGCTCTGTGCGATGCTTAAAGCGCTTTCTGCAGACGTCATTCTCTACAAACCTCATGGTGGATTACAGCATAAACTTTTCTGCTTTAGGTTATGAAAAACTATCAGCCATAAAGTAACTTTTAGCCAGTTCAGCCAATAAAGTAAATTTTAAGAGGGATGAAAACTTCTGTCAAAAAACAAAACAAAACAAAAAAGCGTACTAGGAAGTTACGACTGAAGGTTTAGTAGGGATGGAGGTGCATATAGCCATCAGCACTCAATGCTGTGCCTGCTCTATACATGAAGGGTGCTATTGCCTTGACTTTTTTCATTTTTAATTGCTACTTGCCTGAGTGCCTTTAACAGCAAGCTCACTAGAAAAACTGAAAACATGGCTCTGTAAGATGTTGGCAATGGAAGCCTACACGTTTGTGCACAGGTTCCCTTTATTAGGCCTAAACTTGTTGACGTTTAATGTGTTGCACATATAGAATTGTTAGTTTCCAATGTCACAGCCTTTCTCGACCTATAAAACTTGGGTGAACCTTTAAATTCGCTTTTAGGGAACCTGTTCTAAAATTACTATATCCACACCTCACAGTACACTAGCATGGTGGTCAGGGGGAAGAATGCCTCTAACTTTGCTGGTCACTGGGAAGAATATCACCCTTATCTAAACATCAAGCACACACCACTTTATTAATATTATTTTGAATGATCGTATTGTGCACAATCCTGTACATGCTGAAACAATACAATCATTCAAATATAATCCACTAATAATGTACACACACTAGATACAATCGTTTGAACGATAATTATTTCCTGTGTGTACGTAGCCTTAAAGTCCTTAGATCACCCTTTACCTAGATCAGCAAGACAGACATTATTTTTTTTTTATTTTATTTTTTTTTAAATAAAACATGGCAGCAATTGGGACCATATTGGCTAATGCCCATCACAAAATTGCTGCAAACTATGTTGGATAGAACTTTATAAGAGAACCTAAAGTTTCTTGGCAAAGATTAGTTCACAGATTGCCATCATAATCAAAACTCCATGATGCAAGGTAAACCAGTAAATTAATGGCAATAAAATGGTTAAGAAAATGCTTAAGTTTGCTGAGGAAAATTACATTGTGTGCTCCATGCAATACTCTAGTGACCGACTTATAATTTTCATTTGAATTATATTTCTTAATTGTCAAAGTACAAATGCAGAACAAGCTAAGTCCATGGCAGTAGGAAGCTATGCAACATAAAAGGTCAAACTAGGTAAAAAAAATCGTAGGGGAAGGGGGGAGGATATTTTAGTTTATTTTTAAACTAACATTATACACTTCAGGGATAACTGCCAACTCTTCATTTAGATGATTGGTTTAGAGATCTTTGAAGATCTTAGGGTAAGTAAGAAATCTTTTTGTACATACACATCTAAAGCAAATTTAGAAATCAGAGAGACGCAATGCATCAGATCTTTAATAAATGTACAGAAAGTTGTCTCTTCAAATGTATGATTATATCTGGTAGAAACAAATCCACAAACTTGTGAAGATGGATCTTGTGGAATTTCAATGTGTTATTATGAGTTATTTATGCCATAGGTAATCAGTAACCCCGATTATTGTGTCCATGTTCTACCTATCCCCTATAATACCGGGCTTGTTAGAATGAACAATTTTTCTATTTTTTTGTATTATGCCCAGTGCAGTGCTGTGTATTTTATTCCAACAGACTAGTGTTCCATGTTTAATAGTGTAATATTTTAATAAATGTGGTGTAACAAGTTAGGCTTAGTTCACATTAGCAGTAACAAACTGGGCCAGTCACCCCTTCTGAGTGACTTCTGGCAACTGCTAGGTACCTGGGATTGGTAACAGGCATTTAGTGCTGGGTTTTTCAGGCCTAGCAGTTTTTCAAGCTTGCCCAGCTTCCCTCTTCTTTACGACGCTCACCTTCCATCAGGTGCTGATGGCATTGGGCATGCATGAGATTGAGCACTTTATCCACCCGCAGTGCGATAGCTGTGCATGTAAAGGCTGCTTGTCATATTCTGCAGCCTAACAACTCACCGTGTTCAATCTTTCAGTTCTCCTAAATTGTTGGTTATTACTTGAAATTTTTAGGGTACACAACGGATTTCTTTTTTTTAATTTCAAAATATGGGGATCACGCTTTAAAAACTTGTGGAAATTAAACATTTGGGTTGCTGTTTCAAAAGCAAGTGCACCTAGGAGTCCAAAATTGAAGATGTATATTAAGGACCCCAAGTGGCCACTTTCAATGAAAGAAGCATTGGGTGGGGCCCCCTAAATTTTTAACCTACCTTTCACAAAACGAATTGTAATACTATGCTACACGTTCTGATTCTGTTCTTTAAACCCCAATTTATCTGGAATGGGGAGGTGCAGGAAACTGAAAATGTAGGTGCAAGTGGGGAACAGATGTATAAACCCTTAAAATGTCATTGCCATGGCATGATTAGAACATAAAAAAACCTCTGCCCATCAAACGGTCCACTTCCCTACCTTGAACCCTAATTTCTCTAGAACAGAGAGGTGCAGGTAAGCAAAAATATAGGTGCAAGTGGGGGACACTTGTGGCTAACACCCCCCAAACTTTGATCACCATGGCATCATTACAACAAACTGTGCGAATCAAAATACACTGCCCTGTTACACATGAATGTACCCTACCAGTACCTGAACCCTAATTTTGTTTTGATGGGCATAGTTTATGTTCTAATGATAACAGTGATACAATTTTAGGAGGGTTATCCACAGACATTCCCCACACATTTTTAGTTTCCAGAGAAACTGGGGTTCCAATGTTAGAAGTGCACAGTATTGTGCAACAGGGCAGTACGTTTGCCATAGTAATAAAATGTTAATTGTGTGTGGGGTGGGATTATTACACCCCACCATTCTAAGGAAATTGGGATTTAAAGAAGAGAAGCAGATAGGGTAACATAGTATGACGGGTAGAGATTTTTGACAGGTAGGTATTAATTTAGGGGCCCCATCCCAATGCTGCATTCCATGTAAGTGGCCCTGGGAGGGAGTGCCCAATTTGCATTTTCAATTAAGGACTACTCGGTGCACTTGCCTATGAAACAGGAACCCCAACGTTGTATTTTCACAAGTTTTTACAATTCTGATCCCCATATCTTGATTTATTTATTTTTTTTAAAGCTGGAGTGCTGAAATTAAGGCTACTACTAACTAGGAGTGTTCCCTGTGCACCCTGAAAATTCATTATGACATACAGTTTAGAAGATATGAAGGTTTATACACAGAGCTGTAAGGCTGCAGAATGACACACACACACACTTTTTGTTTCCCAATGGAAGACTCAGCACAGCTATAGAATAGGAAAGGTCAGCCTGAGTCCTGATCTCATCATAGCTATGCTTTTCTCCTAGCTCTAATCAGCTCTTATCAGTGAAGAAGGGAGGAAGCAGCCTATTGGTAAAAGCTGATAAGAGATCATCAGAGCTGCTGATAAGAGCTAGGCGGAAAAGGCATGGCAGCCGGGCAGTCCTTCCACCAAAAACGGACTGGGGAGGACTATGAACCAGGTCTCCCAAACACATAGACTTGTATTACATTACACACATTCATTCAAGAACATTCACATTAAGTTCATCTTCTTTACATGAATGCATTCATAAAATGCTACATAGAAAATAAAGTATGTTGGTGAAAAACTGGAGCACAATGTGGATGGTATTTAGATTCACTGATATTTTTGTTAAAATGCTCCTTTCTAAAATCAGATGGATTTAATAGTAGAGGTTTTCTGACAATAGAAAGTTTGTTAGAGTGAAAAGAAAACCCCACATGGCAGAGATTCAGTTAAAAAAATATTCAAAATGAGAAAAAATAATGCTACAGCCATAGCAATTCAAGGGTTTAACCAAGCAAGGACCTAAAAATAAAGAGATTTGGTATCTTGGGAGTTTTTTTTTTTAACAAAGGTCTGCTCTGATTAGTGACAACAGGCAAAACATCCAAGAACAAAATTAAATTCCTCAATGACATCTGTAGTTACAACTGCCATGAACCAATTCATCCTCAAAAGTGTGCAGAAGAGACAGCAATGTCCTTCAAGTTGGGCTTTTTTCAGATGTGTGTGCAGCCACGGTGGTTTGCTCATTCATGCTCTAATTCAATTAAATAAAAAATGATGTAGCCCTGTCTACTGTATGTCCTCAATAACAATTTGATTCCCATCCGGATTACCATCTAAGCTTATAATAAAAATATAAAGAATAAAATGGTCCATGAAACCACATGCAGGAATTATTATAGATCAGACACAAACATCACAGTGAATCAAGTAACACACAGATGGACTTCCTGGTGCACCTTGGTAGCAGTATTGTATATTTAGATCTTGTGTCAACAACTATAATACATAGAATGAAGAAGGTCTATGTAGTCCTGTGGACCCTCGCACTACCTAAATGAAGATTCATAGCTGTGGGACAAGTAGATAGGCATGTCCTGCGCATCTGCACATACGGTTATTTTTCTTCCTCTAAGAACCTAGTAAGTTGGGTGAAAAATGTTGTAAGAGTTGTGGCTACTGCATTATCAAAGATTATTTACAAGCCTGTAACCTGGCCTTCAGAACCCAACCATATCTAGTTCTGCCTACCACTTTCTGCATTGACAGCACTGCTTCTTTTAATGAAGCCCCCGCACTGACCTTAAGGGACACAAAAGGGGGATTTGCCTCAATCGAGGAAGGTAAACGGAAGCTTGTACATCACATATCAACTGGATTTAGAGTTTGTTTAGATTGTCATACAGAAACATTTACAGAAAAATAAAAATGTGGCCAAACACTTCAATAAACATGCCACTATTTGATACTACGACAAAGCAGTTCAAGATTACTTTTAGTAATTGCCTGTTTTTTCTTCAGTCTTTATTAGACAATCAAACTATTTAAATCCAATGAGGACCAAACAGCTTCTATCCCATGACAGCTACCAAGTAAACTTTGTAAACCTAAAAATAATGTATAGTATTTTATGTTTCACAGCGTAATTTGTTATCATTTAAGGGGAATATTCAAAACAAACATTTTAAAAACCATTTTAGGGCATATAAAAAACCTTTTTTTATTTACTACTTGAGGGTAATAGGTGGAATGCAGAACAGTAATCAGGGCAGACTTTCAGACCTCTCCAATCTTTACACTAAGAGAAACTGTTCTATTGGCATAAAAATTACCAACACTAATCATTAGGGTATGTACACATCTGTAACGGTTCTTGTCCAATATTCAACTAAGGGCTGATATCGGATGATATTCTGGCATGTGTACAGCGCTAGTCGTTCTTACAACTGTCCTGGTGGATCCATGGATGATAAACTATTGTAATGAAAGTGAAGGGGAGAGAGCGCAGTGGGGTGCCACTTCGTCGTTCTCCCCCTTCCCTCCCCATAGAGCAGAATGTACAGTTCTAGTTCATGCATCTTGCAGTCGTTTGTCATTGGAAAGTTCCTTTGCAACGACAATTATTGCACGCGTGTAGGTCAGTCTTAGTTATCAATCAAGGTATAGAGAAATCCAACAAGTAGTATGCGTGTCTGGCAAGAACTCACCCAGTCCCAAACATATAAAAAACGCTTTTCAAAATACCTCCTATCTCAATATGCAGAGCTGGGATTCTTAACATGTATGTGTGCTATGTTGGTTTGATGCAGGGAAAAGCTCACATGATGCTCCAGGGCCTTCCCCCCATATATTATACATAAATGGTGTAATTTATCAAGAGAGTGGAAGCATGTGAATCAGGCACATTTTCATGGGTACCCCCCTTGAACTGCAGATTAGCTTCCAATATAAGAAAACTACATACATGGGTTCTGTAACACACTTCTAGAGACAACAGTAAGGTATTTGTTAATGCTGCTGTTCATGAAAGTTCAGGATGATTGGTGGCTATTAGGAAAATATCCCAACTCTTAGTAATAACAGGGCAATACACAAGACCCCTAATGACTTTGCCAATTCCCTATAAAACAAAGATTCCACTTTCCAGCTGGCTCAGGGTCCTTTATGAACACTACAATATAGATAGACATGAACAAAAATGATTAAATTACGGCATGTAGCAGTTGTCCTTGTGTGTTACCTATACATATCTTCTTTGAAGGGGTTATTTATATACAGCATCGAGTTATGGGATTAAAATGAAATACTGATTCCAAATGTAACCCAGAAACAGATTCTGTAGTATTTTCTAACACAATGTGACTTCAATAACAGAAAATGCCATGGTCAGCCTTACCTGGTTCTGTGCTTGTCCTTGATGCCGTCTCCTCTGGAGCCGATACTTTATTATCAGCACTCTGCAAAGGCAAATAACAATGGTATGTTAAGTCTACTGCATTGTCCTCAACTAACCACCCATTTCTATTATGCAGGAAGCAAATCTCAAAAATACTTCTCAAAAGACAAAAACATTGATATAGTACTACTAGGTTGTGCTCCTTTTATAAACAAGAATACTAGATGGAAGACTTGACAGTAACATTAAGCATTTAAAACTAGCTGCTATGAAAACAGTTAGATAGGACTGGCAACCTAAGGGCACACATGCCCATTGCAAACATGTAGAGTGTCATTTTTAGTGGCACCTGAAGAACAATCATGTGGCATATAAGCAGACTTCGTGGTTCAACAAAAGACTGCCCCCCCCCCACCTAAATGACATTATTATTATTATTTTTATTAATAAACAGGACTTATATAGCGTCAACATATTACAAAGTGTCGTACAATAAATAGGGGTTGCAAATGTCAGAAAGATACAGACAGCAACACAGGAGGAGAGGACCCTGCCCTGAAAAGCTTACAATCTAGAAGCAGATGCCGACCTACTGTCAAGTAGGTATAACACAAAAGTGCTCCCATTGCAACATAGTAGTAGGTAGGTCCAAGCTGAGAAAGTGAGACCCTGGTAACAAAGTAAAACATTTAGCATGGCTAACAGGGGAACCAAACTCTGCAATCTGAAAAAGGCAGTCAGAGGGCAAAGGAACAGTATTGTTGGTGGTCTCCCTGCCGCTCACCTTCCCCCATTTCTATATTCCCATGTTGATGCAGGGTTTTGCTTCCTCACTGCAGAAAGTCCAGCAATAAAGACCAGTGATGAGAACAGCAGTAACATCACCTCTTTTCTCATTCCCTGGGACTGAGCAATGTAAAATCTACAGCATTGCTTCTCCTGACTGCTAAATATACAGCTGTAATCACAGCAGTGCCTAGGCACCCCCATATACCAAATGAGGAGGATTTCTAAACAAAAACTCTTTCCTGGGCATTGCTTTGGTACAACATTACCAAATATATTCTATGTTATAGGGAACATATCAACTTTATTTAGGCTCTACTTTTCAGTTGCCATCTAGATTTAAAGATGAAAGAATATAGGGGGTCCACTACAAGAGCAAATTACTTCTCTGAAATTCTCAGTAGGTCCTCCCTTTAAAAATTAGACAATCCGCTATCACAGACGGCCGCTGTTTTTTGTTTCTTTTTTTATAGTACATAAACTGGGGTTTAGTGGTAGTTTTATGACAATATGAGCATTAAAATTGAAGGAAAAAAAAGGCATTGATCATGAATACTGTTATGAATACAGAGTCTATGTATTAGTTAGGAACAAGAACCGTTTTGCCCGTTTAAAGAAGCTCCTAAAGGACTTGTACAGGGCATTTACCATACTATGTCTTTATGGAGGTAACCCAAGCATCATCACACAGCACAATGCTACACCACTGCCCCCTGCTGGACATAAATGTAGTGTGCAAGTAGTGTGTGGTTTACACGTGATTTACACAGCTCCTAAGTAATAATTACTTTTTAAGAGCTTGTAAAGCTATAAAAATGATACCTTTTTTAAACTTGTTGCAGGTCAAACATTTATTAAAATATTTTCTTTAATATCAAACCTTACATAGCCAATAGCTAAGCAGAAAAGTAAAAAATGTAACATTTTCTCCCTTTATTGTATGGAAACTCAACATAAAATTGTTCTGAGGCCATTAGGTGTTTAGGCTCTGCATTGCAAATCTACAGTTTTTAAATGCAAAATAGGAATACTGTTAAAAAAATGTAGGTGACTGCAAAGGACAAAATGTCTTTTACCCCCAATTGGTTTAATATTCAAATTAAAATGACTGCATATTACAATATGTGTGGTTATTTACTCTAAAGGAATTAGTGCAACAAGTAAAACCATGTCAATGACTTCACTACACATATTGGTAATCTTACAGGGGTCACAACCACATGCAGCGTTTGACAGTAGAGGAAAGGCAATGGAGACTTATGAATAATTATGAAGAATAAAAAAAGAAAGTACAAAACTAGGTGTGTGTGGTTTAAAATGAAATATGTTGACTTTTTCCCCCACTATTTGTGGAATGCCAGGAAAACCAAACTAAATACACAGTTGACATATAAAAAAGTGTTTACTGTTTAACCCCCACATAGAATTTGTAATTTTTGTAACATTTAAGTAATGCATGAATCACTGCCATTTCCAGTTTAATGCTGCTGCATTCTTGGTCAGTGCTCAGCTTACCGGACAAAGGCAAAGACCCAGACTCAATGGCCAATGAAGAATGATGGCATATGGATACAAACATAAGAAAGCTGCACTGGTAACACAAGATTAATTCCTTAATCTGGTAACTACTATCTCATTTGGCTGTGTGGTGCTGAAATGGGGGGAAATCAACTGACAGACAACAAAGTACCTGTCTATTGCAATTGCACTGATAAATGAAACAATCTTAGCTCCAAACCTGATCCTTACATAAAAATGTAAAGGCAAACTATTTTAAAAAAAATTATTATTAATTCAATTTATGTTCACACTAGACAAAGTTCACCCCATTTTGGTTTACTGGCTACTGTTCTTCGACAACTCCTAAAATAAAGGAATTCAACTAAAAAATCCTGACAGATAATCTCCTAGATTGCAAGCTCTTTGGGGCAGGGTCCTCTCCTTCTCCTGTGTCACTGTCTGTCTGTCATTTGCAACCTCAATTTAATGTACAGCGCTGAGTTATATGTTGGCACTATATCAATTCTGTTTAATATTAATAGCAACAGAAGGAGAAAATCTTTATTGGAGAAAAATGTCTTGTAGAGATTTTCCTACACTTTGTCTTGCAGATGCAAATTGTGTCTAGAACAGGAATTTACCTCACCTTTCCCAGACTAACCTCCAAGATGGGCAGTGAAGGGAAATCACTGATTTTTAGACAAGATCCTACCCCACAAATGTTCTGCCACCATAGAATGGAGCATATATTTATTAATGTGTAAAGACATCCTAGGTGCATTGAATAAATAGCTACCTTGTCTTTCAAGGTTATGGTTTTGCTTGTTTCTTTGGAATCAGCCTTTTGTTCTTCTTGAGAACTCTGTTTCTGAAGGGTAATACTATTATTCGGAGGTTTCTCCTCTTTGATCTGTATAGTGGAATCCATAAAAACCTCAGTGCTTTCATTCTGTGTAGCATCTTCCTCGGAGTCTGTGCCAAGGGTGGAGTGCTCTGTTGTATGGGACTGCGACACATGTCCAGGTTCAGATGATGAAGAGGATGACAAAGATGAAGACGAAGACAACTTTTCTCTGGAGGGAGCACTCAGGTGTAGAACCATATCAGGTGAGGAGTCTATAAACACAGGAAAAAAAACAATTAGTTTATAAAAATAAGATAATTAAAAACCAAAGTATAGGCATGCTTATGGTTTTGGAGTGAGCCTTTTACAAAAAAATGAGGGGAAATCTGCACTAGAGCCAAACAACAAGAAGCAATACCCTATGGAAAATAGTAATAAGATTCAACTTCACATTCTAACTGTACACTTTTAAGCTTGTGTCAAAGAACAATTTAACCACCTGTGCACAGCACATCTAAATTCAGTATTTTGCAAACCATAGGAAATCAAAGGGTTAAATAGTTCTGGGGAATGAGAAAATCAAGGGGTTAAATAGTTCTGGAAAAAAAGTCAGAAAAAATAAAAAAGGAACAAAAATCCATACAGATTTGAATCCCAACTTACACTAGCATTCTAGGAAGCCTGAAAAGTTGTCAGTTGTTCTTGCCACAACAGGTAAACAATAAAGGCAAGTTCTCCACCCTCCAAGCTGTCATCAGAGGAGCTATGACAAGTTAATATTGGCATTTCTCAAACTCATAAAAGACATGATGCCAAAAGCAACATGTGCAACATCATGTTAATGAGAAGTAATTCACATGAAAGACCATGCCAAAGATTTCCCATACTTTGCTGGGCTTGATACCGATTATCTCAGGAGGATCAGCAAATATTAAACATGAGAAACAGGATGAACCAACCTGAAGGAGTGACGTGATTACATAGATAACATGATGTATATGATGCAGACAGTCACTGGCATTGACACAGTAATCTGTCTTCCGGAGTGCCCCCTGACCTGTGTTATGACATGCTAATCCAGTTGATCCATTAGTTTTTCCACTTCTTTGAACAGTTCAAGCAGTCCAGCAAAAATGTCAAAGTAACATTTAAGGGTGTTAGGAAAAAACATTTTGGTAGTGCTTACGATAATAATTTAGGGTACTAATAATAAAAACTTGCTAACAATACAAAACAATTGCATGTCAATCCAAGGCTACTTTTGTCCACAGGTTGACAACATCTCCACAAAATGAACACTTGGAAGTGCACTTCCATCCTTGTACAGAAGTGGGAAGATATATGAATGTATATACTGGAAGGATGAACAGGTAATACAATTTTATTACAGTGGGATATCATCATTGAGAACAAATGCATCAGTATAAATGTACCTGAAGTGTTGATTTAAGTTCTAGGCAAAAAAAAAAAATTCAAGCTTCACTTCGCCCAGCCCCTCTTGCTAAGTCTCATTAGTTAGTAAGACCAACCATTCTATGGAAAAACAGGGAGGTTCAGGTGGAGTATGGGAATTTAACTTTTTACAAGTAAAGTCAAGATTGGCCATATAAATGTCAGCTGCATAGATCTCCGGATTTGTGTTGACATGTAATTTTCATTAACATAACCACTGCTTTTTAAATCACGCGGCTACATCTTACCCAGGGCTGTAGCCAGTATAAGCGATATTCTCGTTATAAGTTTTTTTTTAAAAAAATGTTATATATATATATATATATATATATATATATATATATATATATATATATATATATATATATATTTACACTTATGCATGCTAACTTTGTCTGTGGTCCTTTTCACTAGGGTGCAACAAGTGATCTTGATAATTTATAAACTATCAGGAATGTCCAATGTCACTCTTCAAGGGCCAGGGTTTGCAAGCAAGGCTTTCTAAATTACCAGAGGTATTTTCGGACTGTTTGAAAACCACTCTTTAAAACACAAAAATGTATTGCTGTAGGAATAGAAGTGTGAGAACCCTGGCCTGCAATAACTACAGTTGGATAGGACTGGTCTTTTTGATTGTAAGACCTCACATAAGTTAACACACTGCTTTATAAAAGGAAAGACAGATTTGGAAGTGAATTTTAGCCTTGTGCTTCATTACTGTGAACCGCTGTATATTTTATTTTGGTTGATTACAAATTAATCAACTACATTTTAAATAGTCATTTTGCTTCACCTAAATAAATAACAGAAATAAATTGAAGTTATTTACATTACATTAAATTTTTTCATGTCTGAAGCATCCATCTGCATAACAGAAGGTTCTTGTGCTCAGAACTCCATATTCTGCTCTATCTTATTAAGGAAAGTAGACAAAAAGCAATTGCGCAGGCCTGTACTTGAGAAAAATTCAATGAATACGTACCAACCCTTTGCACTACTACTACCAGCAAAGTATTACATTCCATAAGCATGTCCTAGAAAATTTCAAAACCAAACCTGTTTAAAATCCAACCATCTGTAATATGCTTAGGAAGAAACATATCCACATAAAAACCAAAAAGTCAAACTTTTCCTCTATGGTTAATGGTAAGTGGAAATATTAGGCAGTACGATACTTATAAAGTACAGACTGTAGCTTTTCTAGATGTCAGTGTTTATGCTACAGCCACTTCAGGACAAACAGTTCTTAGCAGAGTTCTCAAACTGATGTGTAAACTTTTTTTTCCCCCCCTCAAGAGCACACTCCAAGCACAATCATTCAGCACACTCTAAGTAGCAGTCGTCAGGGCTCCAGTGACATAAAATTCTACTGCGGTATAAAAATTTACAGTATATGATTGTAAAATATACAGCTTACGCACTCACAAGATAAATATGAAATTGTTAAAACTTTATGAATGACATCAGTTTACACTATTATAATGGATAGTTCCATTTCATATTCTGACTCGACCTAGTACATGACAAGCAGCAACTAAAACTAAGCACATATTAGATCCTAAAATCATAAAGTAGAGACATAAGTTGGTATTGGTGTCTTACATGAAGGAAGACCAGACATAACTGTAAATTGCAGCAATCAACAACAACAACCAGTCAGCAGATAATGACTTCATCAATTAAAGATTTATTGTCCATATGATGTATTTATTATTCATGCTCATCAACATGACTATTCTTCACACCATCCGGTAGGTAAAAGGTATCTATTTATTACAATTTTAATGCATCTGTGCTTGTTAAATTTATTAAAACAAACAATGACAGACACCAGTCTCATCGTGAATATAAAAACAGTAAAGGCTGTAAAATGTAAACTTCTAGGACTACATACCATCCACTGTAGTATGGGTGCTTCCATTCTGACTGCTGCGGAGTTCATGAATCTGGGCCTTGATGATTTTTCTTTCCTCCATGTCCTCTTTTTCTTGAGCCTAAGGGTAATATAGTAAGACATATGAAGTCAGAAAATTATATATATATATATATATATATATATATATATATATATATATATATATATACACACACACATACACACACACACATATTTTACTACTATAGGAGCCTATAGAGGAAGAATTCAGCCAGACTGCTAGAAGAACACACATCACACAGTTTGGATATTAATGACAACATACTTGGCTGCTGGCATTAAAACCCACATCTGGAATAATCCCTGTCTGGATTATCTGTGAGCAATGGATTAAGAACCCGTATCTATTCCAGAACATGGTTTAGAGACAGGGAGCAAGCATTTCATGTAATGACTGGCAGGCAGGTAAGTTGCCCACATGGCTGAGGTCTATTCGCGGAGTGCATTTGTTTTAGCAGGAGGCAAAAATTTATGCCAGGTTCACAGTAATTACATACTGAAATCTTTGACTGGGGAGTGGTGGATTATCTTGTAAAATAGGCCTGGATTAATAATTTCATAATAAGGAAAAGTTATGATCACCTATCATGTAATATTATGATTACCTATACCAGCTACCAGTGCTGCCCAAATTAGTTCAGTGGAAAAAGCACAAATAAGGATGACATGACCAAAGGTCTTTCTTACAGAAACTAACTTTACCTAAAAATGCCTTAATTGCATAAAGCTGGGCCCGGTAACAATAAAGACATTTCAACATTCATTCAAATAGCCCTCTTTCTTAATAATTGTCACAAACATACCCCAGCATACCAGAATATACATATTTATGAATAGAAGCCTTATTATCAATTTTCCTGCCCAAAGAATTCTTGGTTTGCTGGGTTTGGCAATGTTAATTAACAGTGACATGACATGATCACTGACATTAATCTACTTACTCTTAACATAACACTGATTAGTGCAAACATATGTTACTTTCCTACAAAAGAAATCCGTAAAAAGTTAATCTACTTTGGTAAGGTGAAAGGTGCAAGACAAGCACTCTACTTATCACTATGTAGGGCTTGATTTTTTTTTCTTTAAAGGCAAAGTCATTTATACTTACCAAAGAAGAAAGATCTGCAATGCACTCTAGGCCTTTAGACTGCGTGGAGCCATTGTCTCGATCAGTGGTGCGGCTGACCAGCATTCCTGCCAATGTGGCTGCTATAACCCATACACAACAAAGAGGTATGTTACATATAGTCCCAAATATTATGTACCAATTGGCCAACATGTTAATATTATTACTCAAAACACAGAACACTTTCTTACAACATCATGCTTTTCCTCTACATTCCCAGTGGTCATTGAAGCCTAGAAGCCCAGACCAAATTTAGCAACTTCATTGCATTGGTTAATTTGATAACCATGGACACTTTCCTACCTTCATTTTTGGCTATATAAGGCTTTCAGTTGACAAATTGTTTTAATAAATACCCTGTTCAATTGTATTTATTCTTCTTAATTAGACAAATTTTTGTACTATGTCTCCCTGCAAAACGACAGCTAAAAACAGCAGGTCAATTTGCAAACAATGACCACACTGAATGGCTGTCACGGTGATCACATGACTGCTTGGTTTTGGATCACTGTGTAGACCAGTAGCTGTTGTTTCCAACACCTGTAAAGGGATAGGAGAAAAATTAGACTGTTCACTCAATTTATTTGACCATAATCTTAGTTATCTGTAACTCACAGGTAACAAACCTCTACAAAACACCTCAGTGGTCACTGGGAATGTACTTCTTGAAGCTGGTAAACTTCCTCACCTTTTGCATCACCAATCAACAAACTTCAAGGGCAGTGAATGTGATTGGAGGCTGTAAAGCTGCGTACACACTTGCAACTAACACAACTAACGACCGATCGTCCGATAATCGTTAACAAAAAAAGTGCACAACGCCGACAAATGAGGATTGTCGCTGGAGCGACGATCGTTCACTATCTATTGTGTGTACGGTTGTTCGATGTCACATGTCACTTCCTGCATCGTTCAAACGATCGTATCTAGCGTGTATACACTATTGATGGATTATATTTGAACGATCGTATTGTTACAACATGTACAGAATTGTGCACAATACAATCGTTTAAAATAATTATGCATAATTGCTAGTCGTTTGTTTTCTAAACGATAATTATTGCAAGTACCTAGCTTAAGGAATTCTGCCTACCTTCTTCCTAATCAAATTTCTATGAACTTTGGCCCTACAGAAATGCCAGGATTTAAAACGGTACTAACCAGATTCTCAGAATGCATACTAATATTTAATTGACAATTTAGACGTCAGTTTATAATAGCATAAAAAGCCAAGGACAATGATAACGTTTATTCCGATGTATGCATTTACCTTCAATTTCATCATTTCGGATTTTCCGAATAGCAGCACGGATGAGTTTCCTCTCTTCGTACTCACTGGCTCCTCTAAGCTGGGACAAATGAAAAACAAAAAAGGCACAATATTCATACAGTCTACCCACATATAGAGAGAACATAGCTTAAAACACAAATGTGAAAATGCCATTTCCATGTTTTACTGGGTATTTATATCCGACCGGAAAAAATGAGGAACTTACTATTTCATTTATAAAGTTTTTGGCAAGTATAATAAATATGTCCTACAAAAATAAAGCTAAATTTGACCATTATAAATAGGCCCTTTAGCCCTCCAGGCCAATTATCAGACCAATACATGGTCTGTAAAATGTTATAACAAAAACCTTTTCAAAATTGAAATACATAAGGAAATATTTTTCTGCATACAAACTGTCAGTATGTCTATTAACAGAAAGAAAGGGCAACATCCTAAATAGATAGCTTAAAGCTTCCTGTAGGCATAGGTTATTTTACCATTCCTCACTGCCGTCTCTGGGAAAGCTGAGTGCCCCATGTCCCATGAGAACCCACCATAGCACATCTGGATGGGATTTGACAGACTCGGCTTTCTCAGGAGGCAGTGGTGTGTCACTGTGACTTGATCAGCACTTACCAGGAGTGACCAAAGGCCTGGTTCTAAGTTAGTTCTTTTTCCTTGTTTTAGTTATTTATTTTCCAGTTAGGTTTGAAACCGTATTATCATAATTTATTTTAGGTGGTGGGTTAGGAAATTTGAAGGCATTGCAATTCATGCAAAATTCATTCTTTCAGTCTGGGCCTTTCCAGAGGGTTTCTACCACCTTGAAGCATATCTACAAAATGGACCAGAAAAGGAAGAGTAGCAATACATACAGAGAATGTCTATCAGCAGAAGCCTGGCCATTTTATCAGACACTAGGAGCAGTGTCGGATAAAGCCAACAATGGGCCCCTGTGCGGAAACTGAGGAGGGTTGGGGCCCTCATGCAGCACAACTCTTTGAACCTCCTTATGTCCACCTTTGAATAAAACATTTATAAAGCTGTGCATGCAGCAAAGTGGAAACTAAGGGAAAAATGTTATGGACATCCACTCTCCTCTATAAAAGCCCCCCTAGGTCAAAAGCTTAGGTGGGAAATATTTGTCTGAGTATAATTGGGCACTATGAGTTATTGTATACATGACAATGTTTTAATTCAGTGTTATGAGGGGGTTTGATTGTTGAACAATATTGTTAGGAACCGTAACAATATTGTGACAGGTTGGAAAACCATTTATATAGATTAAATATTTTCAAAGGTATAATAAAAAAAAAAAAAAAAAAAAAAAAATGGGACGATAAGGGATTTGAAAAGAGGAGCACTAGGTAGAAGCCTGGTTTACATTCCACTCCTATCAAACACAAAGCAAGTTATGTACCAGTGCTGTCAGCTCCTCCACATCATTTATCTCCTGTAGTCTTCCAGCCAACGCATGCAGAGCCCGCTGCTGTTGCTCTTCCCTGAAAAGAATAATGGTCCACTGATTATCACATCATCTGCAGAGTAGTAATGGTAGAATACAAGTTGATCTGCACATACAACTCAATAACACATGCAAAACCATTTTACCCCTCCCTCTCCCAGTCCTATTCTGCAGGAAGATTTCAGGAAGAAAAAAAAAATCCATTCTCCGTAATTCCATTTTAGGGTCTTCATGTTTATGAATTATACACCACATAAGGCCAAACAAGTAATTCTCAAATCTGCCATTTATATGTACAAATACTACACTATTTTGGTCGGAGTGCAAGCCTATGGCAAATACATTAACTAACCCAGGCTGATTCTCTTTGTCCTCCTGTCCTCTCTCTGATCTGAAACGTTTGGAGGCCAAGGCTTCTTCGCATCTTTCCAACTCCTTCTTGCGTAACTCTCGGATCGCAGAGCGAATCTCCCGCCTCTCCGCCAGATCCAGGGTCACCTCCAGCTGCAAGAGAAGCAAATATATACATAAGCCTGCGCCAAAAGTAAAATGTGCATTGGGTTTTGAAGGATTTATACAAAGTAAATTGTTAAGAAAGCCTGATGCTGGGTTACTGGATAAGGAAGTACTCAGATGTTCCATATTCAAAACAAACAAGGCCTTTAATTTCAACAAAATTTGTTTATGGGAAACTGAAATTTTCAGCCCATGACGAAGTGGAAGAAAAAAAATTGTTTAACTATGCCGTTAATAAATGAGCCTGGGCCACATGCAGAGCAAAGCAATAAATGAGATAGTACAATTTGGCTTCCTGTACAAAACAGCTGTCAGCATTACAGGCAGTCAGATTGGGGGGGGGGGGGGGGGAGGATTTTGCAGGTACCCTGCTGTGCTAAAGAAAAAAATAGGTATTGGTTACAATGTTTACATTACAAAATGTGTACCCTTCATGGTTCTGTCACTGCATAAATGAGAAACCAAAGCAAAATTAAGTGCAGCCACAAAGGATATAATATGAATGATACCACGTATCCTCTATCGTCCTATGAACCACACAAAGTGAGCAGCCTTAAAAATGACCACATATTGTCCACAGAATGGAGCGTTGTCACAATCACACTTTAAAAAAAACGTTTAATAAAATAAGACTTCTAAAAGCCCCACACCTGCTATACAGATGTTAGTTTCAGATTAGTCACTCATTAAAGTGAATGAGCCACCACCCAAATTTATCCCCCAACCACGTTTGACAGCTCTAGAGCATGTCCCAGTATTGTTTTTTTCTTCTAATTGTTCCTGTTGCCAGAAACTACTTTTAACACTCTTTACAACATCACAGCCTAGTAAATTTTTTGCAGATGAAACGGTTTGTATTTTCTTCTGAACCCCAGGACTACATCACCCAATATTCTACAGACTGCCTGGAGAAGGCGCTGCAGAGCTCTGGAATCCATTTGGCAAGGTTGGTAAGAATTTCTGTGCCGCAAAGGTGCTAGGTGGTTAACCCAAATAGGAATTTAAAAGTTCAGGAATACCAACACACATTTTACTTGTTTAGGAAAGGGTAAAACATGAAAAAATGTGAATGTAATGTAGAGATGAAATACAATTTTAGAAATAGAATAGGTATTTTTATATTTTGCTAAGAAATACTAAAATAGTCAAGGCATTGCATTTTGGGTGGGTAACGTGCTCCCATATGTGTACAAAACCCGCTTATTTCCATGCTTATCTGATGTTAAATTTAAACACCATGAAACCCGTTGTATTAAGCCCTTGCTGTACAAAAGGCACTAACAAACATTTTGTTCTGACACATAATGATTATCAGCAAAAGACGCTTTCTAAGAAACTTGTATCTCCTAAACATCTTAAATTGGAGTATAAGGCTGTGACAGCAAGCATACAATTCTTTGCTGGGGAAGTGATGTGCTGCAAAATATGGCAGGATGTGGAATCCAGATAAAAATAGACTGAAAAAAATACACTTGGACAAGACTAACTGGCTAAAACTTTGTTTTTAGGTCTACTTATAAATCGACTAGGGAAAAAAAAAAAAAAACTTGGCAACATCAGTGAATATTATAGTTGATTCCCTCTTATATGTTTGTGTATTTACAGTCATTAGCATTATGCAATAATTATAAATAACTATTAAAATATGTCAAAATAAGCAAACATTTTAACAAAATTAACCATGAAACTAAAAGGGAGCCAACATATCTCAATATCTTTATGTCAATCTGAATATTTTATCTCCATAAAATTATTTATTTTGGGAAAACTTCAAAACATTTCATCACATACAAAATTAATATAGTTTTGCTTCATATATCTTAACCACTTTTTCCAGGAGCACTTTGAAGGTGGTATGTAATTCAGGGCTCTTTTCATTACAAATTATAGAGGCCACATTGCTGGAGAATGCCAAGTTCTGTGAACCTCACTTCCTTTGTTGCTAAACCTAAGTACTATATTGTGGCTTACCAGTTGTTCAGTGTGATTTCTGGAATATCCTCCTGTGCACCAAACCAAATCTTAAACAATGTTATTTGCATTCCTAGGTATTGTCAACAAACTACAAAACTCTCTAACTTATTAAATGGGGGTGAAAAAAAAACCCTGAAAAATGAAAAACTACTACTACAACTACTACTATGTCAGAACTGAGCAGCTGCAACACATTACATTTTTAGTTTGAGGTTTAGATGTTTCTGCATTAGTGGTCCCTACCTCATGCAACACCAAAACTAGTTATAAACTTATCAGTTTAGCAATTGATAATCTGCTAATGTGGTCACAACACAATAAAGAGCAGATAATAGAGTTCCCCGAACTACAGAGACATTTATTTTTGAGCACACAGGAAAAAAAAAAAAAAAAATTAAATTCAATCAGCCATGGTAAAAAAAATAAAATAAATAAATAAATAATACATTTCTGCACAAGGGACTTCATAAAACATCAAGGCTTTTTCTAAATCTTATTAAAGCAGATAAGAACTTGGCAGCAGTATAGCTACAATCTAATGTAGTTACGTGGCAACGTTTAAATTCCGTAACCATTATTCCTGAAACCAGGATGATTGTTACAGATAGAAACATCTAACTGCAGGGAATTCATTCTGATGCCAAATTTTTCTGTTTTATTGAAATTTAATAAAAGCATATATGTCTTACAAAGCCTCTTGTGTCAGAACACCAGTGAAATTAGAGTTGTGCTACTATTTAGTTTTTTTTTTAAAAAGACCAAAAATATAGAAAGCCGTTCATTCAAAATCCATGTTTTATTAGTCTAATTACACTAAACTAATGAAAGATGAGAACTGAATTGCTTCTATCTGTATGTTGTATGGGGGATGAGTGTTGGGAATCGGGCCTACCTTTAATCGCCTAGGTCCTGCAGTTAATCAGTCATTGACCTCTGACTGCATTATGTTGTGGGTTGGTATTGGAATACCTGAACATTACTAACTAACACAACTAATTAGCTTTCCACCTTCCACAACTAGGCCAAGGCCAAAACCAGCCTATAAAGCCGACTGGGGCCATGGCTGAGAGTGGCCATGCACATGGAAGAATAATCTTTGGTAGAACAGATTGGTCAGTGTTTAGATTAAAATCATTAAATAAACAAATCTGTTTAACTGCAATAATCACATAGAAACAAAATTAGTTTAGAAAAAGAAATTAAACCCAAGTATTAGCCCTACAATCAGAGGACATTCAAAAGCCTAGAATGCATATTAGATTGTTGTGTATTAATGCTTCATAGTAGATGCATTCACAGTGGTCAGAGTCTTCTAATCCTGGCAACACTCATCTCTTGAATACATTTTTAAAAAGAGTTACTTTTCCTAACTTTAATTTTTTGTAGTTGTTTAAAGGGTAATGGCATTTGCACACGCACACACATCTTATATCTATCTATCTATACACACACATACATACACACACCATTACTACATGCATTGGGTTGAGGGAACAAAATTAAATTTGGCAAATGCAACACAAAAAAATTACACATTATTTATATATATATATATATATATATATATTTTTTTTTTTTTTTTAACACAGTCCACAAAAATGCATTGTATGTGGCCTGATGGTATACTGGTTTATGGTTGTGCCATTCAAATTGATTGGTCATGCAACACTATAAAATGTGTGAATTTGTAAACACTGCACACTTGTAAATGAATCCTAAGTGGGCCACAATTGTAACCATAATGGCTCCACAAGGCACATACATTCAGTATATAGCAGAAAAGCAGAAGGTATCATTGGCCTTTTTTCTAGGCCTATTTTGTCCTAAATATATCGATTTAAACTGAGAATTACTGTTAAATAGCCTTAAGGTAAAAGCACACACACCACTATATAAACACAATTATAGCAATTACAGAGCTCACATACACACGCTTTAAAGAGAAGACTTTTGACATCACAGGACTTAAGTTATATTAGGTGAAACCTGAACTGTAGGTAATATCTATACATAACCCACAATTTATCTTAGGGATTGCTTTTACACAGTCCTCACAAGTTGGAAATCTTATGCAGACTTGTACTTTTCATGTGGCATTCCTGCAGTGAGAGGAGGTTGTTTTCTAATAGGATTGCTCATTGCAGGAGAATGTGCCCCATAATGTATAAACAGTACAGGGGGCATATGTGGTGCAACACAAAATGTCTTTGTATTTCTGGAATGCCGAAACCTCCTGTACATCACTTCATGGAGGGACAAGAGAGAAATGTCAGATAGTGACCTACAAAAGTTGGAACAGTTTTATGGAAAAAAAAATGTATTGTCTCAGAAAATGAATGCAGAGCTGGCTTGATAATGTTTCTACTCCGCCTGGTCTAGCAGTGAAAGAATTTGTGAAACTCTTGACATTCCTTTAGAGAGCAGGTATTAAAGTTCTAAAGCTGTAAGTGAAAATTCATGCACTACATCTTTAAAGTTGCAAAGAATTCTCAATTATTAGAAAAAGTGATATTCTATACAAAAACTATAGGCCTGAATTAATAAAGCTCTCTGGAGAAGATAGACTATTATGAGAGAACCTAAGTGATCCAGCAATCCTGGAATGAATCTTTCTCTTCGCTGTTAGTCCTAGACCAGATCCATTGCTAGATCAGCCAGGTTCTCCCATGATAGTCCAATTTCCCCAGTTTTTGAGAAATTTAATAAATCAGGCCCAATGTCTCCTTAATGCTAAAAAGGCATATAAACTGGTTCGGAGTACATACAGAACAATTGGGGGAAAAGAAAGAATTCCCATATCAAGGTGTCAGTGCTCAAGCAAGAAATTTTTTTAAGCTGGGTGGGAAGAAATTGTAGGTAGGTGTCAGCCCCTGTATTGTGACCAAACTCTTTAGTAACCACCCAAAAACAGCCGGGTGGATGCTGAAAAGTGCCAGGTGGTACGCCCAGCTAAAAGGGGCTGGGGAGAACCCCGGGTGTATTTAATGCAGGATAGGTCTTCACTACAGGACAGTATATAAACAAAAGACGAACGTGGAATTAAACTGCAATTTAAAAAGACAAAATAGTGAAAGATGTTTTTTTAGGAGACAAGGCTTCAATAGACTGTCTGCTTATTGATATTTTTGTTGTCCAAGTGTATACAGAGCTCCTTGTGCAGTCTGAGAACAATTATGTGACATGACCAAGTAATCTTTGTATACATGTTCATCATTCAGACCTGACTGGAGACTACAAACCCAGGAGACAAAGACAAAGACCAGTGGGGAAGGAGACAATGTAGTGCTGAAGGGGCCAGGTAAGTCTGTCTTGATGAACAAACAGTTTGGGCATACTTACACATTTTAGGAAAAACCTCCAGGGACGGGGGGCACAACTTTTTCTACTGAAATTTAATTTCAGTTTCAAGCAAATTTCCAGAGAACACTACTTCACCACAATCTTTCTTTTTATTTTGCAGTAAAGATATTAACCTTCATCCTCAAGGTGCTCTCTTTTCTTTCTTAAAAATTAGTGACACTGCTCACGGTTCTTGATTGGGGCTTAGGCATCTGTTCTCAACATCTTTTAGTTGAAGACTGTAGATGATCGGTCGTGTTGGCAAACAAGAGGCAGCAATGTGAAATTATGTGGGTGGTCCTGGGAAGCAAACATCTCCTGTCACTGTCCACAAAACCACCCTACATTCTAAATACACGCCAAAAGAATCATGGAAAATAAATATAGTTGATGTAGATAGATAACCATGGTTTGTGTCATAGGGAACATAGCAGAACTTGGCACATAGTGACCTTGACCATGAAGGCAGAAAATTTAGTTACACCATGAGTATGACAGGGCCAAAGAATAGGAGTTCAAAAGAACTTTAGACAGCGATTCTAATCATTTTGTGAAATATATTCTAACTTTTGAAGGAACGAGGGAAGCATTGTGTTTAGCACCACTTCTGATTCCCAACACATGAAAAATGTCAAACAAACCTCAAATTTTCCCACTAAACTCCAAACATAAAAAAGCTAAATATATATATAAAACACACTGCATTTTGTTATTGGAGAAAATGTAATACATATACATAATATATATGAATCCTGCCCTAGTTCCAATTTTCAATAAGATGGAGGCTCAGCTAAGCATTGTATGCAATTAATGACAAATGATTTATATCTGTTGCATTACAGACTGCTCTGTGCTCTAAATCTAGGAACACACTTGCTAGGTACGATCGTTTGAATGATGCAGGGAGTGACATGTAAAAGGAGAAAGTGTATTGCAGAAACATCCACGATCACTGAACGACCGTACACACAATGGATATATCGATCTATCTATCTATCGAACGATCGTCGCTCAATCAGATCCGCTAGGACGGTTGTTCGTTTTCAGCAACAATCCTCGTTCGTCGGCATCGTGCACTTTTTTGTTAATGATTATCGGACGATCGGTCGTTAGTCGTACGTTTCCCACGATAATTATTGCAAGTGTGTACGCAGCCTAACTGTATTTACCTTTAGCAAAGTTATTTAAATCTTGAACTTAAAAGTTAATTTCCACATAACTGGGTTTATTATCTAGCCAACCCTTTTGCAAAGAAAAAAAAACCCTGTCTACCACCAGCAGACTTGAAGAAATATCATTCCCAGATTGGATAGTGTCTGGTACAGCGGCCTCATGGGGCTTTTTTGTTTGGGAATGTCAAGCAAGTCCCAGGGCTCCGCTGGTTGGGAAAATAACCTCCCAGGTGCAGAAAACTTAAATATATTTCAAACTCTGGTATTCACTGCAATCACACGTCTTCCAGCACCACAAATTGTTTCATGAATTGGCATGTTTTTTAAGAAAAGGAATGGCAAAAGAAATGCTATGTGCTAATAAATCAGGAAATTCTGCAGAAATAATTTTAGCTTATTATAAATGTGTTGGCTTAGCACTTAGATTTCGTCTCTTCAGAGTTTTGCAAAACTAATTGCCATGAATAGAACTGTACAATATAAGTTACAGATAAAAAAAAAAAAAAAAAAAAACACAAAAGTCATGCAGAATAAGTACGTTAACTTGTGAGTTGATAACTTCTTACATGCTCCCTGCTATTTTTTGCCTATTAAAATGGTCACCAGATCTGTCAATTGACTACAGAACACCTCTGCCTCACCTCTTATATACAACATGGGGAAGAGGATATCTGTTGACCTCAAAGAGAGCTAGGAATAAGTAATAATGTAAGAGGGGTGACAAGACTTTACAGAAACTTGCTTAAAAGAGAAAAAAAAAAAAATAACCGCAAATCCTGCATAGGCAACATCTTTCCCAGGACAGGTCTTTAAATGGAGGCAGAAAGGAATCTTGAAATGTAAGAAAACAATTTTTAACTCACCAACTTGCCTTATATGGAAGTAAAAAAAAAATAAAATGTAGACGTGTCCACAATGCAGTAATACACAGGTGATGACATAGAAAATTCAGAAAGGATCACTCAGAGCCTGTAATATATTAGTTACATTACCTCTTTCTTTCTTTTTTTTTTATCATAATGTTAAATTAGGGAAATGTCAAAGAACAGGCATATTCCAAAATCTTATGTTTTAAAGGAACTTGTGATCTCACCTACTTTAATCATTTCATTTTTAACTTACCTGAATTTGATAGGAATCATAAGCAACATTCCCATCTTTAAAATGATTTTTTACATTAAGATATTATGGTAAAAAGGGGGAAAAAAAGGTAAGGGATTATAAACCTAAAGCACTCAGAATGCTGACAAACTGAACAGCCAAGTAACTTATCACATACACGAAGCCAACATGGCATAAGCAGTACCATAATGTGATGGATAAGGTATTTTTTTCTCACCAATCATTAGTTTGCTGAAAAACCATTTGGGGAAGGTGGGGGTGAAAGGCACCATTTACTACTACAAGACAGCTTGTAAAATAAACGATAGGGAAGAATGACTAATGACACTACTGTAGGATTCCTCAATGAACCTCCCATCCCAAAACCATAAGCATGTATATGGAGTAAATGTTGCCCCCCCCCCCCTTAAGAGATGATTTTCTACAAGATTGTGTTCTACTAAAACAATTTGTAGGGTACCAGTGTAAAATAAGCAACCTGCCTTTCAATGGCATTACAATTAATCTCATAGGTGTTTAATAGGTTTGAAGTCTGGGATCTTTGTAGGCCACTTGAGTAACTTCAAAATAAACTGGTCCTGGACTTGTGCACAGCTGAATAGTCATGGTAGAAAATTATCCAAACACTTTTTCTGTGTGTCCACCCAGTAGTGGACATGTAATACAAAGCTCTGACACACTACTAGATTGTTGGCAGAGGTGAATGATCTTCTTGGATGAAAATCTTTGATTCCTCGGACATCAATGCTTTCTGGTGGATCAATGAACAACTAATAGAGGAAAACTGCTGTGTTTTTCTACAAAGTAGGAACGCATGTGGTGTTACTTTCTTGCCCCCATTTTCAACAACAGAATTCTAATGTGTGTAAAGAGTTTAATTCTAGTTTATTTAAATTTTCTTTTCTAATGTTCTCCTGTCCCACTGCATATGATTTACTGCTGTATTTTGTGACCATTGGTTACAGCAGATTGTTGTGTTAATTGTTGCAATATTTAGTTACCAAGTTTCTAACAAAGTAGGGGGATCAGGTCTGACTGCCTGAAACGGTAAACTACCCATTCTTTCTGCTATGTTTCTATGGAGCAGAAAAAAATGAATTACAAATTCACAATAATCCAAGGTGTCGATATGAATTATCCCCAGTGCAGTAGTTGAATGATCAATGCGCACAGAAATCCATGTGACATTAACCTAATAAGAACACTGGGGTGCTGCAAACACAACATCAAAAAGTCCAACCAAAATGGTTTTTTTTTTTTTTAGGTTTTAAATAGATTTGGGGAGATTAGAACAGCTTTTAGGTGGTACTAGCTAAGTACTAGTGGGAACTTCTCTATTGAACTGTAGGTGGCTAATCATGGAAAGATGTAGGAGAATGTTACTACAACCTAGTACTTCATAAGAAAATTTTCTTTTGGGTTATCTGAAAGTTTTTTAATCTTTTGTGAATTACCTTAATAGGCCAAAAGAAATATTACATTTTCCGCAAAAACAAGACGTTGGGGTGGTATACATGCGTTATTCAAAATCACTCTATGCATGCTATTTGCATTACCAAATGTAACTTCAAATCTCTATTTCCCCCTTTAAAACATGCACCAGAATCCTGTAGTGAAAAAACAAGCTTTTACTCTCCATGTAACCATTAGATTTTTGAAAGGGTAGCTGCTAGTAGTTCTTTTCTTATTGATGCCAGCATGCCACCCAGAATTCTATATCCCAAGAGTCCCTTCTATACACGTTGTCAACAAAAAGAGCACATTTAATTAGTGGCAGATCATCACTCAGTACTAGCTGTATTTTTAAAGAATAAAAAAATGGGGTTACGTGCACGTATTGGGGACAAATATGTTCTTTACCCCGCTATTATTTTATATAAATAAATGGTTCTCCAGGACAAGCAATGTCTGAATAGTCGATCAGTTTTCACAGGAGGGCCAAGAGCTGTTTGAAGTCTCCAGCGTTATCAATGATCATCACTGTTTAAACATGCTGGCTGTTAGGTAAGGTGATGAACTAGACATATTCCACTTTGTTAATGTCCATGACAGCACATTTTACACCTGGTTCCTTTCAGCATTGCTGAGATAAGGGCTCAGACTTCAAGCAGTCCTGTGTTCTGAGGTGGAAGATAATGAGCTTATGCCTGCAAATCACTAACCAGCCATCTCCATGAAAAAGTAGAAGAAGCTTAACTCTTTCCCACACTGTATATACATATCATCCCAGATTATGGCAGTCTTCATACACCAAGTGTAAAAAAAAAAATATTAAAAAAAAAATGGATCTAGCAATAATTCAAAGCAAGTTTACTACATGTATTACTTGTTACATGAGATATCGGATTTTTTTTTTTACCAGTGGAACAGAGAATGAAAATAATGGACCAGTATATATACACAGATTAAGTATTTTAAAGTAATTGAAATTTAATTAATTTCTGAAATATTGAATTTGTATTATAAAGCATATGAAACAAAGTTTTTTTAACATAGTATAAAAATGAATTGGTTTTAGCCCCACATTTGTGTTTTATACCAGCTGTATAGACATTTTCCAAGTAATTGGCCGTTTGTCCTCCGTATTAGATACAAACATAGAACCAGGATGGAAGCCATGCCATAAGGTTTCAGTGGGAGGCCACATTTAAAGGGGTGAGTGTTTAGAGTGAGAAGCGAGTGGGAATTATACTTCTATCTGCCAGTCACAGAAAGAAAATATTTGGTCGAGAAATTGCGTGTCCTGCCTCACTTTCTCCGAGGTCAGACAGCTATCTTGGCAGCTCATATGGCGCACATCTGGATGCTGTTTGTGGTGATGTTTTCTGTTGATATGTTCGGAAAAAGCAAGAAAAAAAAACACAATCTGCTGAGAAACTACAACTGGAAGAACAGCTTGGCAATTTCCTCTTATCTATATTATCACACACAAGAAGACTTCAGGTTTAGTAAAGACGTGAAATAGAAGAAATTACTCTTCTATATTTTTGAATTATTATACACACAGAACTATATTTAGCCTTCTCCAATATAGTACTGCCCACTATTATAATACTAATCTGTAAACTTTACAGAAATGTGTGTAAAACCAAGGTATCCAGTTTCTTTCAACACATAAAGGGAGTTATGGGACATGTGTGTACTCAAAGGGTGTTATTCACTTAGCCACTGAACACCAAGCAAATAACTAAATACACAGATAAATACCTCGTCAATGGATTTGTATTTTTGTCCATTTACTCCTGGGATTTTACAGCAAAGCCCTGTGTAGAAAGGCAGCAGACCAGATTATTCCTCCGCAAGCCTGTAACTGGACAACAAAATGACGACACTATGGCACAACTGAATGGCTCTCAATCAAAGACACCACAAGTGTTGAGACAAACACTTAAAACCATTGAGACGTCCCCCAAACTCATCAACTGCTAATTTCATAAACTGCTTTCTTCACATCAAACCTAATTAGATATAAAATATTATACAATAAAGAAAGCTATGACTTATGATTTCTTTCTACTCTACTGCTCCCGAGTGGGACCTGTTCCCAAGTGCCTGATATATCATGCGTATGTGAAATCAGAACATGTAAAGGATAACTCTTCCTCTGGGTTTCAAAGTCTCATTCATAGCAGAACAGAAATATAAACATAAACATGGACTGACAGCTAGAAACATGGACTGACCAAAGAGTTTATATTGTCAGACAGCTTGAATGAAACAGGGTAAGTAACCTCTGGCCCAAGCCATGAAAACACACAAAGTTCTCACAGATGAGCACACATACTCTAAGCACGGACTCTGGTGCTAGAATGCTTTCATCATGACTGTCACAGGGTGATGACCATCTACTTTACACAAGTTTGCTGCTGTTTGGAATAATTTTCATACAGATTTTTATACAAAAATGGATTTTATATGGTCCAAGAAAATGAAGAAATATACCCTTCACTATAAAATAGCTTGGGTTATTTTATTCTCTGCCAAATGGTAGAGATATTTCTAAAATTTGCCATTTGCCCATATTTCACAACTAGTTTATATACAACACCAGCTGTGCCCAGAGGTGCCACCAACTGCGGGACTGGCTGAATTGCACAGGGAACAAAATTTGGAACCATTTGCTGTCTCCATGGAAACTACACCTAGAAAAGCAGTGATCAGCTTCATAAGAAGTCCTGCGTACTGTACCAGATGGTTTACAGGCACCATCTGCCAGTTAAACATTTTTCAACACTGGAAAGCTCAGCATTAGGTGGGCTTTACAGAGAAAATGTAACAAATTTTGTAATACTACTACTACTACTACAACAGTTTTACTAATTGGTTTTATCCCACAACGTCCTTGTCCCATGGCACCATTCTACTCATGTACTCATTTAAAACATGAGAGCTTCAACCAAACTACTGATTTCTCCAATAAATACGATAGTTGGTGGCAAAAAAAAAAAAAAAAAAAAAATACCGATATATAAAGCTTCCACACCTTAGGCCCTTAATTTCTCATACAAAGTCCCCCACTTCACATTGAATACAATGGTCCTCTGCTGAAAAACTAAATGGATTTAAGACCACCCAGTCAGTTATGTATCATTTGGCGAGCCATTATTCCTGTTTGGACAGGACTAAATATTTTTATGCGATATAAAGTTTAAATGTCTGAGTCACCTAGGATGGAGGTAGGGAAAAGGAGGAGCCTTTGTTCTCTGATGGGGGATTAAATATTTCCCCATTTACGTGCACCACCTAGACACCTTCACAGGTAAGGTTTTGGGTTGAGGACAAAATATTACCAATATAAAGTAATCTTGTATAGATGGGGAGAACAAAGTTTCGTGGCCCATCTTTGTACTAAATCGACTGTACTACATTTTAGACATTAAGGGTTAAGTAAAAAATACTACTGTTACTATGATGCAAATAAATGAACAACAAATGAGGATTTACAAAAAGCAATGTTCACAGAAAAAAAAATATTGATGATATAGTCACTTTGATACAGTGATTGTTTTATTTTATATAAAACGTTTCATATTCCTTAAACAATCTCCTATACATGCAGATAAAGGAATTCAAATATGGGTGATGCCAGCAACAAAATGGTTAAAGAATATCACAGGAAAACAGACCCACAGGAACGTATCCAGCGGAAACGAAACCCAGCTAATGTATCAGGAAAGTATTTGTGGCAAGGACACATAAATGGTCACTCCAGTTACAACATATAATCTATGTTAAATGGCAAAGGAATTTAAACACACATTCCAAAAAGGAGATTTCCTTAAAATCGTAAGGCTGAACTCATCGTATGACTCACACCTCGGCGAGCCACAATGTCAAACAGAACGGAGAGAAGACAACTGTTGTAACATTATAACCCACTACTCCAGGAGTAAATGGACACCAAATTTTGGGATGAGGAAAGAAGGAAGGAAATTAGTGAGTGGGAAAGCCAGGAAGAGATTAGTAGAAAGATACCGTCAGACATGTGCAGTTTTGCCTTTTATGGTTTAATCCTGACTCTCAGCACCGCCACACCAAGGACGTCACTTTTGTAACAGGGAGAAGGGGGAAAGAAAAAGAAACACTGCAGACATGAAGGCAGGATGGTGCAGAGTAATTTAACACATATGATGTAAATCAAGATAAGGTTTAATTACTTGCTACTGAGAACATGAAAATTCAAGCTCCCACACTGGTTCTAATTAACAGGAGACAGGCTCAGGGTTCAGGAGTAAAACAGGGTCACCAAAAGAATCAACTGGACGGGAAAAGGAAAGGAGAAACTGCACGACGTAAAAAGGATGCGGCAGACGTTTAGGAAAAGTATAAAAGATAGCGCTGAACTCAATATTAAAATATTCCCTTAAATAGACATTAAACAATAGTTATTCAAGAACCGGCATAAGACAGGACTTCCGCACATCTAGGAGTCTTGTACAGTCAGCCAGGACATCTCCTGTTATAAGTGGAGTCTTCCTGCAGATACGAGAATGATTGTACTGAGGCAAACGTATGTCTAAGAAGAGCTTTGGGCAAAGATCAGCAGGACATACATTTCTTTTAATCTACATGGGTTAACTGAATGTACTGCAAGGAGATTATTTCATCAGTGAGAAGTAAAGATCAATTCACAACCGGCAATAACCAACTTTAAATAAGATATGTACAGAGGTAAAAAAAATAAAATAAAAAAAAAGTCTGGGGAGGTGAATAAGTATTTTTTAAAAATATGGCAGAGTTGGTGAATAGTGCTATGGTGTATTATTGCATGCACGTTAAGAATAAATATTCAAAATAAAGAACTTTTTACTAAAAACTAGACTTTTTAAATCCATTGCAATCACGCTCAAATACCATTGCCTCGTGCAAAGGTTAAAACCCCATTTGGAACAGCATTTGCAGAAAGGTCCTACTTTGTTGGTATATACATTTATTTCATAGCCATAGACTCAAAGTACGCCAACTATGCAGGAAAGGAGGACACACAAGATAAAATAGAGCCTGGAAGACTCCATTTGTAATGGAATAGGAAATTTATACAGAGAGAATGGTACAAACTTGGAATTGCCCTAACATATGTCCCTTAAGGGAGTTAATAACACTCAATCTCTCATTCATAATCCTGAATACCTGATCACTAAACAATGTAGGTGCTGTTGCACAGAATACAATTGTGTATGTCTTGGGTTTGTCAGAAATGATCACCATCATCTCCCAAATGGGGGGGATGCAGTGGAGAACAAATATCTAGACCCATTGATTTTGTCTAAACTTCCTACATTCTTAGACTGTGCAGAATTCCTATCAGTTACCTTGTTCCTTAGCAAAAAAGAAAAAAAGAAACCTTCCTCTCCATGGCAGCTCCCTGTACATTCTTGGAATGCCTCAGTGCAGGCATGAATGAAAGTCTGTACACATGTGCCTGGAAGAAGACCTGAAGAAGTTGTTGCCTGCAAGGAAAGGAAGCTTGCGAATGTCACATCGCTGGAGGAGTTATTGCTAAGTTCTGCTTTAATTACAGACAGTCTCAGTTCTACAGGGCACGTGAAACTTGTCATTCCACAACCACAAATTTTTAGGGGATCATTAAAGTAAAAAAAAACAAAAAAAAACAACATGTATGACAGCTATCCCGATCATCATTAATTCCACAGTTTTTGGTTATAGACCTATATCTTCCGCTCTAGATACAAAAGCAGCATATGTTTTTGTTCCCCAAGAAAAGAGAAAATTAAATCCACCCGCATAGACATACAGAGTAATGAAAAAACTTCAGGACATTTTTCTCACAACTTTGACAGATGTACCCCACTACAGATCACTTGCCAGATATTGGAAATGCTCTCTATTATTTTATGGCTTGGCCACCAGCTAAATATTCCATTAATTTGCCCCAGTAGGAAGAAATCCTAGTTGTGTAATTTTCTCCATACTTTTATTAGACACTAGTGAGTCCTAGCTACAATGCTGCGGTATTTTCCATACGTCTTGGATCTACTATAAACTAAGCAATGGAATTATAGTAATGTGAAATTTTGGTAACAAACCATGCTTTGCAGAACAGAAAATGATAGCATAGTAATAACATTTTTGTAATATACTGTATTTATTCTAAAATATGCTAAATGTTCCTTTTTTCGAAAGACTATAAATCTTTATGTATACTATTAATTAGAGGATCCTAGCCCCCTCCTAGGAGACACCATCACGTTGACTGTCCAATGGCTAGATGGAGATTTGGAGACCCCATTAACTTTTGTAAATTGTTACAAGTAAAATTCAAAATTGTTCACTCATAGGCTTATAGGTGAGGTCAGAGCCCCTTGTCACACAGTTCTGTACCATGAAAGCCGTCATCCCTGCTCTAACCTTTGTGCTAAGACTTAGAAGACTTGATGAGAAAGCCATTCTTTGGACCATACACAGTGTTGAACCCAAAATGTTTTTTAAGCCAAGTGGGTATAAATTGTAGGCGGGTGGCAGCCCCTGTATTGTGACCTAGCTCTTCAGTACCCACCCAAAATTAGCCGGGTGGGTATTGCATAGTGCCAGGTGGTGTGCCGGCTAATAGAGGCTGGGGAGAACACTGATACAACCTACATTTCAAGTTTTATTTTAAAAGCGGAAGCACTGAAAACAGTCTAAAACACAAATGAAATTCATATGGGGGCCATTTTTCATGGCAAACGTTCAGCATTCATTTATGGAAATTTGAGACCTGCTTTTTCTCTGCCGTAAATGTCACCCACAGGTCTGCTGGTCCAGTCCAGCTGGACAGTGAAAAGAGAAGCAATACAGCAGTAAGCTGGTCTCTTTACTCTGCCCTCGGCTCATATCAGCATGATCCTTGTAAGAACATCATCCCTACAGCACATCTAGACTAGAGACAAAGTTGGAAGGTGCTGTCCAGGCGATTACAAGAGGCCAATATCAGGTCAGAGGTAGGCTATTAAATGTAATAGTGCAACTCTGCATACATTAATACACAATATTGTGTCTATCGGTTTTAATGCTAGATTTTAGCCATTTGAAAGAGATACCTGTAACTACAGAGTTATAGCCAACAAAGCCCCATGTATTAAATCAATGCCAGACTAAAGAATAAAGTAGGATGTGTTCCTTGAATTAGAGTAATTGGTGTATATATAATTTTTTTCTTGGGGACTTATTTAAAATTAAAGCTAAACAAGGTTAGCCTGCATAAAAATATTTAACCCCCTAATTTTTCAGCATTTTGTCTGTATAGCAGAACAGATTAATGAGTATAATTTCTTAGTCCAAGATCACCAAAAGGTCACACACGACTGTTCATAGCCAAAACACATTCATTTGTCATCAGGATTACATGCTGCCAAATAAAAGTTCATGCTGTCTCATTTCTTTTGGACATTTAAAGTCTGTAAAACAGTGTTCATCTGCCCTAAAAAGGGAATGGTACTATTTATGACAGAATAAATGGGATACCCAGAAGATAAACACCTTTTAGCACCATGCTATCAGTAATGAACAGTATGCTGTATTTTACAGCAAGGAACAAAAGGTGACAGCGATATGGAGGACACCAACAGAAACAGCAGCAAAAAAGGGCGTTTGTGACAAAAGAAATATGCCCTGTATGTAAAATATAAAGGAATAATGACTATAGGAAACTGAATAGTTTGCCCAACAGGAAAGACAACTCAGCTGGCCATTCACAAAATGAACTCCCATCTATTTCAATATTCCACAGGGATCCAACTACCACCCAAACCTGCTCAGACTTTTCCACTTTTTTTAGCCCTTCTAAATCAAACATTTCAGTTTTGAATTTATCAAATTGGTTGGCTTTGAAGTTCGACTGGTACCGCGTTTTAAATTGATCCCTAAATCGTTACAATTGTGTCCCTACTTCTAAACCGGATTTTTTATGTATTTTAAATTATGGGGAATGGAATCAAATCCCACCATTGCAGTTCTAAAGACATGCATAAAGTCAATGTTTTTAGGTTGACTGGCTCCTTCCCCGAGGATAGAGCCTCCTATAGACCTTCTTATAATCATTAGCAGCATTTAGATTACTTTCAATGCAAAACATTCTGCCTGATACGCTTTCTTTTATATTCTTTCTATATTTGCTACATTTGAAAAAGATGAGGAACACAATGATGAATGCATGTCACTTATTTTCCTCCAGTCTGCATGGATTCATCAATATCATAGACAAATATTCACAGTTGCTATGAGAACATAGACCGCTTACTTAATGACAATGGCATTGCTTGTGTCATGGTGGTAAATAGGTGGGACATGGTAACAGTCGGTGGAAAATTACAGCAGAACTCAAAAGTTAATTAGTCCAAATTGAGAGTTCAGTAGGCAATTTTAAGAAGCAAATGGTGCTGTATTTCTAAGTACAATCTTAGGCAGAAATTTTAAAGCTTATACTCTTCTTCCCTGCAATGTCACAGTGATCAGTTTGGCACCCAGGGATTAAAATGATTTTTTAAATAATACCTAAACTGGACACATAAGAGTTGTTTAAAATGTCCAAACAGCACTGCTACGATAAACTAAGAAATACCAACTCTTCCCAAAATAAACACTATGGGTATATTGGGATTTTAATGCACCAGTTTTCAAATATTTTAAAGTTTTCCAATAAACGGCATTTTTGTATAGCTAAAAGGTTTGTGCATTGCATTAAAAGTACCATTCAAATTCCAAAATACCCACAGGGTTTATTTTGGAAAGAATTAAAATTACAATTTGGGGATAAAGGTACTGAGTCAAACAATTCCTGCCTAAGAAATGCATTATCTACACCAGGGCACAACTATGCACATTATCTACACCAGAGGCCTTCTTTAAAGCCGACCTATCTGTGCCAACTTCCTTGTCTGGCAAGTAAGCATGATCATTTTAGACATCAGTACTTTGGATGAAAAATGTACTCTTACATTTTCAGCTCAAAACACTGCTTGCCGGAGCAAGTAAACTAATCAAGAGCCATACCATTCACTCAATTCATCATGGTACATGCTTCCTGCTGCTACCCATAGGAGTAAGCCAGCCTGTCCTGTGTATGTGCAGGACTTCAGAGACAGTTGAGGGTAAGGGGGAGAAATGCTGAGCCACCCTTCCCCAGTATTTACAGCAAGGAATAGAAATGTACGTATTAAGAAAAATAGTTTGGGAGACTTTCAGAAGTAGAAAACATTTAAAGAAAAGGCCAATTATCCTTGCTTGCACAGTAGCAGGCTAGGTTCTCTTTAAGAGTGAAACAATAAAACATTTATATAATATTAGGATTATGTCACCTTGTCCTGATTTCTAAGCTTCCTGTTGGGAAACAGGACTGAATAGAAAGAACTCTGGGAGAAGGAAAGAAGAAAGGATATGACAATTTATTCCAAGTAATTATGAAAACTTATAACCTAATAACTATTATACACACAAGCTAACAGTATGACTCATTTTTCTTGTATATATTAGGAAATGTAAACTAAATCCAAACTGTCTCAGTATAGAGCGTGACATTGTATACGCAAACATATACAGTCCAGTAAACTATATTTGATCTGGTAGGTGTCACATGGAAAAATAATGGCTAATCCAGTAAAGAACATTAGATTCCCAGGCATTTATAGAAAGTTCATGTTATAGGTCATTGGCTCTATTACTCAAAATGGTTATGAAAAATAAATGTATACAAATAGGACCATAATAAGCCAAGCACATCAAAAAAAAACTCTTATATTCACACAAGCAGTTTCATAATTTCTAATAAAAACTAAAATACATATACACTTCTGTATGCGTTTATATTGATGTTCTTAACCCAACAAAGCTGTGACATCAGCAGAAGGATTACACATCATAATATCTATTTGTATATTGATCCGTAGTCTCAGATCTGTGAACTTTAGCCCCTGGAATTTGTTTTTCTAAGGTTATAATGTCCAATATCACTGTGTTGGTTGTTAAGGCTCTCATCTTGGATAGTAAGAGACTGAAGGAAGACCAAAGAAGAGGCTGGCATAATTTTTAGTTCTGTACATATCTGGCTCCAACGGGCTTTGGGGTGTTCAGGATCCGCTTTGTATTTAAAGCAGAACAAATGTGGGCAAAAGCTATCTTGAGTCTGGAAAGCTACACAATCCCAATATTTTAACAAATCCTTATGCTATTCAAAACCAGCCACAGGATACACCTTAACAAAAATATTTGGATCTCCCCACACCTCCCTGGATAGACAACAGAAATTACCAAACTTAAAAGATACATTGTGTGCAATTATATTTTGTATTTACATAATTCCTTGTACAGCATTAAAAAGGTACCCAAGGAGATGGACTGGTTAATATTGGTACATATATTGATGCCTGTGGACAACACTGGCTAGGAAAAACCAGGGAGGAACAGTGAATTGGAAAGCTGTGACTACCTACCGTAATCCATGTCCCTATTCTATGAAATGTCAGACGTTTCTGGCCACACTTTGCTTCTTCAGACTCCCTACCATGAAGTTAAGCAAACTTGATTTATGACCTCAGCCCTGAAGGTAGTTGTATTGGGTCTCCACAACCTCTAGTGTCTAGCTGCATTATTTAAGTTATTGAAAATCTATGTTATCTGTAAGGTCTCCGAGAACCACGAGAATAAGAACTTGTATATGGTCAGCCAGTCAAGCCTGTGTTTTGGTATGCTGTACGATACTATAGGCACTGGAAGGGGAAAACAGAAAAATAGAACAGGAAAATATTGGAATGCAATGGGAATGAGTGGTACCACCTTACCGTTTTGTAGTATGGCAGGGGTGTTTAAACAGTGTGACCCTATGTACAGACAGCAATCTTTGAAATATATGAAGCTTGACAATGTTGCATGCATGTGAACATTGGAGAATACATAAACTACGGGTATTAATATTTACAAGCATCTGGCTTGTCAGAATTGAACTTAACTGAGCATCAACCATAATAGTGAATTTCCTGGCAATTAGCTTGACAAAAATAAAGAGCAGGAATTTGGTCTTTGGCTGATATGTGTGGTTAAAAGCTAATGAGGAAACACTTCAAAAACGACATGAGAAAGCCCGATTACAACAAACATTCTATACCAGGAACATGCTGGTATTCACATTTTCCTTACAAAAGCGCCTTACAAAATACACAAATTTTACCTTATTAGAGAACAGATATAAAATTGTTAGATCATCAGTACAGTTACAGCTTTCCACGTAATGAACATGAATGCATATAGCAGAACTCCATCAAAAAAATGAACAGCCTGTTAAATAACAAAAATAGATTTGCTGCCAACCACGGTTATAGTGTTTTTCCCCCTAAAGTATCTGCCTAAAGTTCAGCTTTAAAAAGCACCCAAGTGCATTGAGTCTAAATCAATATTTGTTACAAAAGGTACAAGATGGAGCGAGGAATATGAAGAAACATGGAAAATAGTGATTGTGTGTCTTTAACGTAAAAAAAGATAAAAAGCAATCACGATTTATGCCTTATACCATGAAGACAAATAAAAGACTGGAATGTCTCATTTTACTCTTTTAATATATATTCACATCACACTAAAATGTCTCAAGAAGAAAAAGCAGACACTAGCTTAGTAAAGTCTGTCAATGCAGAAAGGGATCATATACATATACGGTGTATATGTATATTATTTAGCACAGAGATCCGGGGGTTTGAATCCATCAAAGGTCTAATGAAGATGTTCCCTTTTGTTCTCCCCATGACATTTTAGCTGGGAACACCACTCTGCAAACTTGTGCAGTAGCTTAGTAATACCAACTCTCAGCCACCTATTCACTTATATAGTGAACACAGCTCTGTTGTCTGCTCCATGCTGGCCCACCTGACAGCAAAAAGCGCAATCCTCTCCACTCGGTTATACCGTTCCTCCCCCTAGCTCACCCAGTCACGGTGTTCTTCCAACCTTCCCCCCCCCCCAACTTTTTTTTTTTTTAGGTCACAGCAGCATTTAAGAAGTCACCTATATAAAAGGAAAGAGTTGGTCATTTTTACAGTGTTCTCTAAGTATGTGAGCTGCCATTGCAGGCCACCTTCTAAAAAGTTAGACGCCTGGCTGTGTATAACTTCATTATGTTTTAGTCACAAACCCAACACAAAGAAGATGTAAACATATCTCTAAACTTGTTCTAGTGTTCTGGGTCAGTACCTCAGAACTTACATCAAATCATTAGTATGACTGGCAGGGTACTATAGTTTTCAAAGCACTGTATTTTTATATTTTATTTCTCCATCCATTTCTATTCTTGAAAAGTTGTGTCAGCAGCTTCCTAAAAGCAACAATCAAGCGATAAACACAACTTCAAGTGAAAGATGTTTAATGACACTCTTGCAAAATATCCTTGTACTGTACAGTAATCTTTGCCATTTCTAGCTCCAGAGGGGCTATATTTTATACAAATGGCATGAAAAGATTTCACAATCTAAGTTGATGCAATCTTTTGATGAATGATCTGCAAACGAAGTAGAAAGTAGCCAGCGAGTCAGAAAATACAGTGGTATGCGGATTCACATTATCCTCTAATCTTCTCAGCTGGATCACGTGCCTTTGACATTTTAATGCTATATTATTGGATTCCGAGTTGACAGTTAAGGCCTCGATGAGCTAAAGAAGAACATATGTCAAATTCATAGTCTTGGTTAAGAAGTGTTGTTGATTCTCCTTGACAAAGAGGTGAGGTAACGCTGTAGCAAAATCATTCAGTTATTTCTAATTATAGTCTATAGGAGAAACAAATGTATTATCTTGCTTCACCAGACAAACAAAAATTTCTATTATGCAGCTATTTTTAATTTCTTAGAAGAACCTATTGGTACTTAAATTAATCATACAGCTTTTACAGAAACTGATGAGCAGCATATAGGGGGCAGAGTAAATATATCATCCCAAACCAGCGGGCCTAAACTTTAAATGAAAACATTTGTGACCAGGCAGATCCTTTATTGTAGAAGGGACAGATGATGTCCTTTTCGCCATAAAATAGTCCTATCTGCCTGATCATAATTTTTTAAATACACTCAGTTCTCCCTGTTCCATTGTGGACAATAGTGATTAAGCTAAATAAGGTTTAATAGCAGAAGAGACATTGCCTATATATCTTTCTGCAATATATACCCCCCTGATCAATATTTTTTTTTACAAACTTGTTTGTAAAAGGCTTCAGCAACACACACTGGTATAATACATTTTCCAGAAAAAACATTGAATTCCTAAATAGGCCATTAAAATTGTGATACACTTATTTTGAGATTAAAAAATGTATGGCAATATATTGCATATTTCTAAAAAAGGAAATTAAACACCTACATAATACAGCGGTTTATGAGATCCTGTTGCCTAATTTTCTATATCATGAAAAGCTGATGAACAGAAAAAGCCTACCAATGCTATTCTTTTACATTCTTCCAGCCAGGACAAGGTGGTGAAAATGATGTAATCCTTCCAAACATTTGGAAAATTCTACACAGTTTAAGCATAGTGTTACAATGTAAGGAAAATATATCCCACATAAAAAAAAAAAGTATACAATATTCTGGAGCTCACGGAACCCTGGAAGATTTGACAGTACTTCAATTGTGCTAAACATGGAAAGGAACAGTTGTAATGGAATGCACATAAATGTCTTAAACAATAACTAGCACAAAACTTTCTCCGCTGTATAGATGATATCTTTTTGGCAGGTCATCCCGTCCACAAACACACACTAACAGGAATTCAACCTGCTTGATAAAAGGGTCAGCCCACCCAAAACTTGTATATATGAGTTCATGGTAGATAATGACAAGTTAACCAGCAAATGCTTACTTAGGTTTTCCAGGAACTTTGGTAAAATCTGTAACTTTGAATATCTATGTCTACATAGTTGTTGCAAGGATGTCCAATAAAGTGTATGCAAGCTAAAATGTAAAGCTGGACACCAGGAACAATATAATACAAAAAAAAAAAAAATCTGCAACATTTTACTCCCACTCTACAAATGTTAAACAGTTTTTGTCTAAAGAGGCAGTGGGTAAGTAAAATGCATTTAAAGAACCATGAAGAAGGATGAGGGTACAATAAGGGTATTTTTGTTTGAAGGCTTCCTTTACTTTGTTTCTATCTGGTGACCCTTGCGGCACAAGCTTTTCTTAAAACTTCCTGTCCTTTGAGTTCGGCTTAGAAAACTTGAATATAGAGACACAGCGAGCCTGCACATGTAGCAGAAATCTACATATAAATATAAAATAAATTAACATGGTTTTGCTTGTAGAGTGGCCAGAGAAAAAAAGGAGTGCTTGAGACTGCTCCTATGTTGGATTGTACTTCTAAACCCCACAAAAAAATAGAAGTGGAGAAAAAACTACTTTTTTTTTTCTTTTAAGTTGCCTGTTGAATTCTGTAAAAATGCTAGGCTGGCAAGATACTTTCCAGAGTAAAAACGTCTATGAATTTATTAATCTCTTATCTTAAAAAAATTACATATTGTGGTTTGCCACAACAATGTTTATACCAACATGCTTCCTGTATACTTGGAACCACCTGCCCTAAACACACAAAAAACCTAATTAAATTAATGTCAAAGATTTTTTAACAGTACAGAACTGTACTTGGAACAGACTGGGGAAAAAGCGATGCAGCACCAAGGGTCAGTCAGGTGTACTGAAACAGGTGAGGAGTATAGGGCAGTCTATTGCATTAGTAAGGGATGAGAAAGTGACCTAGCTGGAGTGTTTAAAATATCAGGAAAATAATGGGTCATCATCTCTGGCTATGAAGTCCACATGAGGAATAATTGCACATGAATGCTAATACTTTGGCAGAACAACCCCAACATATGTATTTTAACATTTGTCAGACATTCTAGCAGCTACAACCATAGATCTATGAAGCAAAGAATCAACCCAGAAAAACAAATAGAGTATTAAAGGAACTCCACTAGGAAATACATCTGGGTTGCATTTCTGTCCTGAAATTACCACAGTCCTGACACACAGCCTAATACTGTGTAGCGAAGAGTAAATAAGCTTTGCAGCAGTTTTACTTTTATGTACAGGTTGCCTTCTTCCCCTACCTAGGGATTGTACATCAAATGGAGTAGAACACAAAATCATGTCATCCTTGTTACTCTGCAGTCTCCTTTTTTAGCATGTGTTCTATACTACACACACACTTAATTGGCTACATGTGCTGTTTCTTCCGCACCTTCTCAGAAAGTTTTGCACCACGCCCTGCTGGTCCCTCTGACCACCCATGGTCTGCCTTCTGTGTGTGGAGAAACACAGAAACAAGAAAAGGGTTGATAATCAATGAAAATAGAATGATGAAAATGGTAAGGAAAAACCAGGGAGCACAAAATATACAAACAGAGCTGTATTATTGTCTTTTTACCTACAATTTAGATTTAAATATCTTCTGAGACACAGAGCTGGATCTTCCACAAAAGTACCCTAAGCAAAAGCCTAATGTTAGGTGAATTTTTAGGGGGTTCACCTAGAACCTTCATGCTTCTGCAGTAACGGAGAGAAACATGTTTGTTTTAAGGGAAGATGGACTTCTAGTTAGTTAGTGTCTAATGAGGAAATTAAAGAGGAGGCAGGTTCTTTATACCTACTGCAATCCTTACATATGCCAATTCATGGGTGGCAGGGCTGATACCTTACCTAGATCAGAAATACTCTTCTGAACTTCAAACATGTTCCAGATCAATGACTCAAGTACTGAAGCTCAGTGATCAGCACAACAGCCATGTAACGGTCATTTTCAGAAAGAAAAGGGTCAGCAACCTCCATATTAGTCCAATTTCATGAAGTGCATTTCATTTTAAGTGCATAATTTAGATGAGAAACTCGGGAACCATCTGTTCTTTGTTAAAGACAGTATTACTAAAATTAAAACTTTTAAAAAGTTCATAAACCAGCGTTCGTAAAACTGCCAAATGACGTAGTCCACTGAACAGACATAAAAGAGTTACAGATATACAGCATTATATTCATAAGCCAACAAGATAAAAACAGTGTGGCAGTAAAGGCTGCAGAGTTGGTACATAAAACTTTTGACAGCTCCTCAGTTTACAGTACCCCTAACATTTTTATCATACCAATTACATATTTTATTACTGATTAAAACTACACAAAACACAAGTTATTTCATTACCGCCAAAAAGCAATTGGAGTTTTTTTTTTTTATGCCTGCTTATCAATTTACCAGTGATATGAAGGTGGTGTCTGTATTTATTTAATATATGAAACTATTAAAAAAACAAAAAAAAATATAAATATCATACACATTAGTTTTAAACATCAGGGATGTGGCACAATTGATAATCAAGGGCTTGTTGTCTATTGAAAAAAACTTTGTTATGTATAATCCAGATTAAAATTATTTATGAACATCAAATTGCATATTAGCTCAGCCTCCTCCCATGCACAAAAACATGCAAACTGGTTTATTTGTTTTCGTCCAAAATTAGCTCATGTGTGACTGTACAAATTGAGTGGTTGTATTACTCTAGAAGGGACACGGACTGAAATACTTTCCCCATTGTACCAAAACTAAAAAACATGTTTTGCTCTTACAAAACTCTAAAGAGGCTGAAAGCTGCCCCTCTGTGTGGAAGCTTTTTCACATACACATGGGCTAACCAAACAAGGGATCTGTGTGCCAGGGATCCCCAATAACCACATCAGCCAACATGTAAGGCTAGGCCATGGAATATTAGCTTCTTCTTAAAATAAAGGACAGAGGATTTGGAAAGAAACAACATTAATTATACATTAACATAATTGAAAAATAAAATTGCTGCCAGTATGGGTATTATGTGGCAAGTATAGTATATACCGTATACCTACTCACAGAAACATTGTTTTAGGTCTGTAAAAAACATAGTTAACAAGTAGACCTTTAACTACCTCAAAGGCAAATTTCTATGCAAATCTGGTAATATTTTACCTTGACAACCCCCAGGGGTGACAGCCGTCTGAAAACAACAGGAGGAGTTCAAGATATGAAGTCCTCCGGAGTGTTGGCTTGTCTATGAGCTTCTACTAAAGAATTAGCATTTAAACCTTTTTTAAAATTACAGCAACACAATTTTGCAGCAGCTCAGTGCCAGGGTACACGTAAATACTCAGCATTCCTAAAAATACAGGAAATCAAAGCTCCCTTTGTGGCTATTAACTCTTCTAGTGCTACACGGGCACCAAAATGCCTATAGCACAAAAGATCAGAAGGTTCTTTGATATACAAAATAGTCAACCTTCCACAGCAAATGAGGCTGTACAACTAAACAGGCGGTATATTAACTGTACATGGCCAAGATTCCGTAATCATTGTTGAGCATCTTTTTGGGAAAGATTTACCTATATTACCATAAATGAAAAGAAAAATGAGCAAACAGATTTACTAAATAATTACAGCTTAGTTCTAAGTTACTTACTCTACTGCCTAAAAGTAAAATAGTACCCATTTCAAACACTCGCCTGACTAGTTCTTATGTGTGCATAGAATGAACTGCTGTTGCATGTTGGAAGGGGCCGCATGGAAATGAGTCTTCTTGAAGATCTAATAATGACTTGAAAGAAAGACAGCCCAGCCTGCACTTTATGGGCATCGTCTTCTGCCCTAACCTGCTCAATAGCCACTCTCATGGTGAATTAAAAGAATCCATGTTGCTTCTGTAAATCTACAGGATAATAATCCCACAAGTTCTATACAAGAAAAAAAATATGTGCTGAAGTCTGCTATTTTGAGACATATACAATATGGTAATGCTTTATAATTGCCTATAAAACTTGTATAGATTTTGAATACGTTCCCTGTAAAAAAAATTTAAAATAATGAACAAGCAACGTGTGAGTTGGTATATTTGCCAGATGCAAACATATTGGAAGCATTTTTCATTTTCCAAATCCAAAAAGCCTGCAAGTTCCATTAACAAATATGGGGGCAGGCAGACTTGTACTGAAAAGTGGTTGCATAAAACCGCATAGTTTTTCTAATTTTTAATAAATCTTCCTAGAATTAATTACTTTACATGCATTCCCTCTCTTTCACAAACCTACATAGAACAATGTACAATTGCTGTAAGTAACTCCTTGTTCATGGTGCGTGACAAACTTATCCATGTAAATCTCGAGAGTTGTTTTGACTACATTCTTAAAGAGCTAGTAACACTTATATGCAGCCTAAATCCCTAAAAAATAAAGGGATTGAATGAACACACGCAAGTCTCTACTTGATGACAAAGCCAAACCTAGACAACATATTTATTTCGGGGGCTATAAACATATGCATAATAAAGAATACCAAATATCAAAACGTGAATATATGCCATGTTATGGTGAACATTTAGAAATGTTATTTGTATCCTACCTTACTTACCTTTTGTTAAAAATTCCTTCTGAAAAATAGAAGTGCACCTTTCAGTGTCCTGGCGCTACTGTATTTCTAAAGCGCGAGATCCAAGGCTACGTACACACGTGCAATAATTATTGTTGGAAAGGAACAACTAACGACCGATCGTCCGATGACTTAACAAAAAAGTGCACAACGATGCCCATGAACGAGGAATGTCACTGGAAATAAACAACCATCCCGGCGGATCAGATTGGGCGTTCGCTATCTATTGTGTGTACGGTCGTTCAGTGATCGTGGATTGTTCTGTGATACACTTTCTCCTGGACATCGTTCAAATGATGGTATCTAGTATGTGTACATTTATTGGTGGATTATATTTGAACAATCCTTTTATTTCAGCATGTAAAGAATTGTGCACAATACGATCGTTCAAAATATTAGTGAATAATCGTTTGTGTTCCAACGTCAATTATTGCACGTGTGTACGTAGCCTAAGGACCTGTTGCCTCTGACTTCTGTTCTCATATTTGGAGTAATGTCACTAAATACTATATCACTACTGTGCGTCTTTCTGTGCAAGAGATTTTGTAAAGCCTGCAACAAAAAGTCCATCACAACACAGACAGAACAAGGGATGGTAAATAAAACATGAGTTCAGCTGCATCTTGCACATAGTTCAGTTGCTCTTTAATGTATAAAGCAATAAAGAATTATTAACTACGACACAGAAACCACAGATTATAATTTGAATGGAACCCTTAGGTACTCTCTTCATACCTTTATTTAAAAAAATATATATTCTTAAGGTTTTTCGGTAAATGTACCCTTATAGTGCACCCTTCAAAATAGGTATACTCACCCAACTTCATTCCTTCACTGCTTTTACCAGCTGTATTCATAATGAAGGGTGTCAGGCTATGTAAGGACTTCTGGCCACCGCCAGAATAGCCACTGGGCAGAATACCTTATGTAGGGGATGTCTTACACCTGTATATGAAGACATCAGACTGCGTAGAAGCTTACAGGGTGGGCTCCTGCACCAGGTAATTGTCAAGGGAGTACAGATCTATGAATATGAAACCATCACTACTTCCCACACTACATATCTCACATCCTTTGTGTGTGAAATTCCCCCACCTACTAGATTGTAAGCTCTTCGGGGCAGGGTCCTCTCCTCCTGTATCACTGTCTCTGTATTAGTCTGTCATTTGCAATCCCTATTTAATGTACAGCGCTGCGTAATATGTTGGCGCTATATAAATCCTGTTTAATAATAATAATAATATGAATATACTTTGCTGGGTTGTAAATTATCAGCAAGCAATGTCACGCTGCCTTGATTGGACAGATGACAGTACATGTTGAATGACATGAAACAGTGCTAAACACCAGAGTCTCTACTGATTACAGACGTTCTGGTATTTGAGCTGGATAACAGCAGGTGGCAACTATGAGCTTGGAAGACTTGGCATGTCCTTGCCTTGGGCAATAATCGAAGACCATATACAGGCTCTAGAGACAATGCCAACATATCAAACTGCAAAAATGCATACATACCAAAAGCTGGTTAAGCTATCAAGACCGAAGGGTACACTTACACTGTCTTGGCCTCTCTTCTAAAATCACCTAAAATGTAGTAGGAAAAAACATACAAAAAAAATATCTACTTTATCCCCATTATTATACAGTGCTTGGTGACATGTCACAGCCCTTCTAGGTATAGTGGGTAAAAGCTCACAAGAAAATGCTATGCCATACCAGGAGAATATTTTTGCAATGCTCTCTTTTCTATAGTAAAGGAAGGTCAGTGATGTTATTGTAGTCTAGGTGGGGGGGGGCTGGTGTAGTTAGGAAAAGTGCAATTGTGTTTTTTTTTCAGGATATTTTAGGCTACTAAGTGATTTGGAAAGGAGGAAGTGGCGCAGACTATGTAAACCAACCTTTGATTTTAGTTGAAAGTCTTCTTTAAAATCTGCTTTTATTTCACAATAGAGCTTTCAGAAAAGTAGAAAGGGAAGAACACATGGCATTCCAGAAGAATGTGCACACATAGTAGTTTAATGTCTGTATTAAGAAGACTATGAATCATTCATTATGACCTCATATAAAACCTTATTGGAAAAACAAGATGCACAAGCAGATAATGATGATCGCCTCCTAATCTTCCACTCACACCTAGTATAACAAAACAATTACAGCTGTCAGTGAAACTCACCTACAAAAAAGAAACACTCAGCAATTTGTTTAATAGCTGTAAAATTAGAGCTCAAATGGGGAGAAAATGTTTGCAATAAAAGTAAAATAATGGAAAGGCACATTTCACAAACATCTGCTAAGCTTGAAAGCATTCTTCCTGTGATGTTTGACAGATTTCATCATGTATGGCCAAAAATATCTCCCTTGAGCATTCAGAGCCAAATTTGGAGCGCTAGTTAACCAAATTTGGATTACATCAGGAACAAAATGTCTAGAAATAAGAACTTCACATTTTAGCAGAATCACACCTCAAGAAAGAAGGAGAGAGATAGCAAATGTAAAATACAGGAGTTAGTCGGTTCAATAGAGCTGTCAGCAGGCACAAAAAGAATCAAAAAGCAAAGTATCTGTAACACTGTCGTTTTATAAGTACCAGACCGTATTCTAATTCTAGGTCATTAAAACCTACACTCGTTCAAAAAGTAAAACGGTCAATCTGTATTCAGACACCTTAGGTTGCTTTTACCTAGCTATAAAAGAATCAAGAGCAAATATATTTTGGTCTGCTCACAGGGCAGATTTTTACATGTATCAAACAGATGACAGGTTCTCTTTAATGGCCCTTCACTTACAACATCCTCACATGTACTCAGTGGACTTTGTTGCAAACTGTGCCTAGCAATTGTGCAAATTTATAGGAATACAATGAGTGGCACACTGGCCTATACCCAGCTCAAGGTGTGACAGGTGCATTACATGGCATGACTTAGCCTTTAGCATCTACACATACCTCTGGAACACTGATAGGACTCAAAATTAAACATACAAACCAAAACACCGGGCCTCACTGGGGGATCCTGAAAAAGTGGAGATTGCTCCTGCATTGTGCAGGAACATAAACTAACTTTACTTGCTATACTCAGATATTCCATATCCAGCAAAAAGCGCCAATGATGCCACTTTTTCCTAGGCAAGTGTACCATAGACTAAGATGAATTTTAGTACATTTTTCTTTTATTGTTTTACATTCACTGACTAGTTTGTCTTTTTCACTCCAAGTTTGGGTGCTGTTCACAAAGAACAGGGAATGATGAGAATGGAGGCTTCATTGGAGCATGTGTTGACTGGAATTGAAGAAAATGTTCTAAAGGCAACAAAGATACAAAAAAATATTTGGGGTTAAGCAGGGGAATACTGGAAGCTTTATTAGCTTTTTAGGGATTTCTGTTTCCTTGTTGGAGATTTTCCATAACTTCCTATCTGGTAAAGGGTTGTGCAGGAACGGGAACGGAGTAAAATTCTCTCTAATTGAGCCTTGGATTAAAAAAAAAAAAGCAACAGGTTTTATCCTTTCCATATTATAAAACTTAAAAAAAAAAAAAAAAAAAAAAAAGAATGTTTTGGTATAAATATACGTTAAGGGAGACCTGTACTTAAGTTTAATCCTCTGAGCTAAGTAAAAAATAAACACACTCGAACTGCAAAGCTCCAGGTGACGTTTGAACATTTTCAGTACTGAATAGGTCACTGCCATCCCCATTCATTTGTTATGGCCTGTTGGAGATACAGTTCAGGAAGAAGAACCCACAACCTCTCCGCCACACTGAACATAGCCTAAATTGAGTTTGGAAAAATTGCCAAAAAGGCCAATCAATGGGGATACAAAAGAAAGACTCTGGACCCGAACAAACCCATTTTGGTGACCACAGAGTGATGATGAGGGCAAATAAAAGGAAAAGTTTGCCATCATTTGCAAGAACTGGTATGCTGTGCATATTTGCACATGATGGCTAATGCTCTGGGGGTCCAAAAAATGTTTAGAGGTAAAAACAAACACTAGGCTCCTATTAATTGAAGAGTACAGAATACAGGGGTACCTACAGAAGAAATTCCTGAATACAGAAACACTAAGTTACATCTCCAGTGCGTATCACAATCCAAAGAACCATACAAACTCAGACATAGTGGGGTGTACCAGTATTTTTTTCCCCCAAAAGTATCACCACTATCATAGATGAAGCATTCAGTGCTCTTGGTTGACTCTGCAGAAAAAGATTCTGAACTGATACCTGGCAATGCCTAAAAATAGTCAAAAAATGGGCTTTATTATACTTTCTGTAAAATTATTCCTCATAGTTATTTATTCAGTACACCATGAGGTTAAAGACTATAAGCAGATCACTAATTCACCCAATTCGAGCTGACTTGAATCCATTTTTTTTTTTAAGTTGCTATGCAAGTGATTGGGTTTTCAACTCTTCCAACCTCCAAGTACACCATTTCTACCAAGCCATAGATGCCTGACTGTTTCTTCCCCAACACCACCTGAAAGTTAAGAAAAGTACACACGTCCAATGGTTCTCACCCAATAATCGGCTCAGGGCCGATATCGGGCAGTAATCTGGCGTGTGTACAGCGCCTGACGTTCGTTCTCCGAACGACCGTCCTGGCGGATCCACGGACGATGGACGATTGTAATGCAATGGAAGGGGGAGAGCGTGCAGCAGGGTGCCACTCCGTTGTTCTCACCCCTCCCCCCTCCATAGAGCAGAATGGCTCTGTATGTACAGCACCGTTCATGCATCTTTCAGTCTTTTGCCGTTGGAAAAGATCGTGAAAGATCCTTTCCAACGGCAATAATTGCAGGTGTGTATGCGGCTTTGGTGAGAAGTGTTTTTTCCTAATGATGTCAAAATGGAAATAGTTCTATAGTTCTTTTAAAGATGCAAGCACCATGACCACCTTACCCTCTCTAGTTGGCAAGTCATTATCATAGAACAAGCATTTACAGATAACATTTACTGACACTTTACTCTGATTAGTGAGTTACAAAGAAGTATGAAAAAGATGGGGAACATGCACCTTCAAAGACCAGTCAGAAATGACAGCAACCCTACTTTTATGCAGACATCTGATGCCTAACGCTTTGTATTTTTGTATAATATCAGCTCAATCTGCAATACATTTCATACAATACAGTACATTTGTACAAAAAGGAGCTCTCATGCTTTGTTTTTATTTGCAATGGTATAAATCCAAATAGAGATGAGGACAATAAACTTATATCAGCCATTCTCAACCTAGAGGTTCCTTTACAGCAGCCTTTCCCACCCTCTGCTATAATTACTATATCCCCATATGAGTGGTGGTCAGTAGGGTGGATTCCTAATACAGTGTTGCTCAGTAGAAAGAATGTCTGCTCTACTTATCATTGGTGTCACTTAAACTGACCTGAGAGGTAAAAACCGCTCATCGCTCAAGGAACCCCTAGAAAACACTGGAGGAATGCTGGCTGGGAAACACTGATCTACAGGTTGCTAGAGATCCCTTGATCTGTGGCTGATGGCCCCTTATGTTCATGGTGCCTGCATAGTCCCCAGACATTAGTGAGACACCAATGGACTTTTTAGGTGGCATTCTGGGGTAAACACAAGGGGTATTTTCCCTTTAGGTTCTGATGAGCTGTATTAAAAATACATCAACCCAAGATTTGATATTATTAATATTAAACAGGATTTATAAAGTGCCATCATATTACACAGCACTGTACATTAAATAGGGGTTGCAAATGACAGATCCAGACAGTGACACAGAGGAGAGGACCCTGCCCGGAAGAGCTTACAATCTAAGAGCTGGGGGAAGTCTCACACAATAGGAGGGGATATTTCATTTACCTGGGATGAATAGGTTGAGAAAGGCTGCTTCATATCACACCCAGGTACACAAATACCAGGGATCATCCAGGCAGACAAGGGCCAGCTCCATGCAGCAGCCAGGTGACCTCCCCCCATGGAGAATGGCAGTACAATCCTGGAGGTATGTCAGTCACCCTGCTGCTGGGAAGTGCATGGGGCAGACATCCAGGGAGATTACTCACTTCCTGATGCCCTGTCACCCCAGCATTGCACAGACCCCCCCAGGCTATGAAACATCCAGACATACAGAGCTTGTCATGAGAGGACAGAAGCCTCAGCTGTGATAGACAAGCCCTCTGATCTCCTTATTACAGCCTCCTCTGTGCCATCAATTTAAAAGTAGCACTCATAGTGGGCAGCAGGGTTCCTCCAGGTACTCCAGTTTCATCCCACATTACAAAAACATGTAGTAAGGTTACCTGGCTCCCCCCCCCCCCCCCAAACACTGACCTTACACTGTAATAATGACATATGACTATGGTAGGGACATTAGATTGTGATCCCCATTAAGGAACAGCTAGTGACATGATTAAGGACTTTGTACAGCGCTGTGTATTATGTTGGCGCTATATAAATACTGTGTAATACTAATAATAAATAGAAGGCTCAATCAGTGGAGAAGTCCTGTACACAGTGCAGCCATCCTGATCCCTATCACAAGGCGGATTAGTGAAGCGTGATAAAGAGGGATGTGTGCAGAGAGCTGCACAATACGCAGCATGGATCCCCTATTCCAAGCACACAGCATACACTCACCAGCTTGCGTAGCGATCCCTCGTCCATAGCGGAGAAGCGTTCCTCAGACATGTCTGTCTTGTGATCACACCGCAATATATAAACCTACAGCCTGCTCCGATCTCCGGCTACATCTGTTCTCTCCAACACACCGCAACTTCAAATCACTGCTTCCCAGACCCCGTGGCCGCCTTCTTCCCGTCCTCTCAAATAAACAGCCAACCAGAGGACGCCATAATTATGTTTGCACCGCCCACGTGCCTCCTGACTGGCTGGATCGAATCTGGAACGTCCGCAGGGCGTGCCGGGAGTTGTAGTGCTGTGTGTTGGAAGGTGAAGGCTTCTTTACAGGTAATTCGATGGATTTTCAAAATGAAACTGTCACTTCCAACGGTCTGTAGAGGGAGTCAATGTGCTCTGTGTGTCCCCCCTGCAGACACGTGACGTCACGGGAAATCTGCCACTCACTCACATGTGTCTGGTCACAGAAGATCAATCCTGCTTTGTGTGCTTCTGTTTACTTTGGTGTGCTGAACATGTAGCACTGCCAGGCTAAAACCCCTTAATGACAATTTAAAAAATGCTGCATAGAAAAGTAGGTTCAAAAGAAAGTTTCATCCCACATTACAGAGGTGTATAAAACATAGGGAGAGGGGTTTTGGAAAACAGAAATCAGATTTAAATGCTAACAAATTGCAAGCAATTTGAAATGATATCACAAAGCCTGTATACTGAATGTCACTGTTACATACAAAGTAATACATGTGTGAAATATTTGTACCCGCCTATTAGGGGGATGAAGTCCGTTTGAAGAACATCAAGGTGAGTGTCGTACCTGATGCACATTTCACCATTTAGCTTCTTCAGGGGAGGTGCAGAAAGATAACACAGAATGTTCCAAATAAATTTGTGCTGTGCTAGCTTCTACCTGCAAGGCCTGTGTGTTACCCTTACCTGCTGTGGATGATATTCACTCCTCACTGTCCTAGGAAGACTCATGAAACCATCTCCTGGAATTAAAGTCTTGAATTTACCTGGATCATTCTGTGCTGTCTGTCTCCACTTCCCCTAATGAAGATTCATAGCGAAACGCATCAGACCGGGACTCACCTTGCTATTCTTTGTATGTAACAGTGTCAGTGTCAAATTGCTTGACATTTGTTAGCAATAACATACAAATTCTTTTTGCCTAAAAACCCCTTTCCCTATGTTTTACACTCCTCTGTAATGTGGATTGAAACTTTATTTTGAACCTTCTATTATCTTAGGGGCTGGCAGTCTTTAAGGCAGGGGTCAGCAAACTTTTTCTCCTCCGAAATGCATATGGAGGAGAGGGAATGCCTCTTAAAGGAAATCCCTCTCCTCCCCAATGCATACGGAGGAGAGGGAATGTCCCCCTACCCCGGCGGCAGAAGTGTTAAAGCCGGCCGCAGTAAATAGGGAAGGGAGGCATAACAAAGAGGCTCAAGAGCCGCCGGTTGCCGACCCCTACCAGCCAGGATTAGGCCTGATCAAAAAGGGGGGCATTAGGCCAGAACGGACTACTGGCTAGGCCTAAAGGCCGGAGTTTGCCTACCCCTGCTCTAAGGCTTAGTGTACACAGACTGTTTCCCCAGCGTTTAACCTGAGGCTTTTAAAGCCCACGTTTGAAATCCCCATGCATTACAATGGGTTAATCTACACCAGGACGTTTCCTTGAGGCACGTTTATGACATTTATCTTAAACGTTGCTTGCAGCGTTTAAAAAATTAAAACGCTGTGTAACGCTAGAAAACAGCCAAAAACAGAGGAAAACACTCACAAACACTTCCATTGATTTCAATAGGATGTTTTTTAGTGGCTTCCTGCGTTTATGAGCACTTAATATGCAAATTAGGTAAAAACGTAAGAGTAAAACAGTAAAACACAATAAAAAAGCACAAAAACACGGCATAGGCGGTTTCCAGCATTTTAAAGGCAAACTTTAAAACACTAAAAAAAGTGCATGAAAATGCATATAAACGCAATAGGAAAGTTTACATGCCTTTTTAAAAAAATGTCCATGAAGACCCAGCATAAAAGAACTAAAGCTTGAAAACACGAAATTGCGACCAAATTTTTTTTTGAAAAAGGGACAGATGATGCAATAAAATAAAAATATCTGCCTGATCACAATTTTTTATTTAGACTTGCTTGCCCTCTCTCTTTCACCGCCATCTCTGTCTGGTTTCCATGTGTCGGATCTTCTGCCATTTTGATTGACAATAGTGGGGGAGTGAATGGAATGGGCATACACCCTGGTATGCCATTTTAGCTTGCACTGTGAAGCCAGCAAGTTCTCTGCACAACTTTCCCTGAAAAGCAATTCATATTGTAATTAGCTCAGGCATCAAGCAGTATTGTGGGAGACAGGGCAGAATGCATGTCTGAAAATAAAATTCTCCCACTGACACAACATGTAATTTCAATAGGGCCGCAGCAATAAGAGGCTGGAAATGAACAAAGTTGTTGGGTTTGAGGAAGTTATTAGATATAAGGCTGATTTAACAATAAGAAATTTTGTGAGAAAAAAATAATTAGAAAGGCATTCCTATTGTGAAGGTTAGTGTTTTTCAACTAAGGTTTCATGGAACTTGAGGGTTCCTCCATAGGTTGCTGGGTGTTCATCGAGCAATGAGATATTTGTGCCTCTCATGTCAGTTTAGGTGACATTATCAAGCAAATACATATAAGATAGGATATAGGCAAATAAAAATAACATCAAAAATTTTTAGATAGATGGATAGATAGATATATAGATAGCTATATAGATAGATATATAGATAGACAGATTAGAGATAGAGATATCAATTAAAACACTAATTTATTAAAAAACAAATTTTAAACAAAACTATGGTTCCCCAATACTTCTTCACTACTTCTGAACCCACAGCCACAGTACAGTTTGGCACCCCACTATTTCCATTTAAATTTACATCAATTGTTTCTCCTCCCTTGCATGATGTTCTAATGGGACGGTAGTTGGGATATGTTTTATAGTGTAGGGACTTGGACCTCTTGATTTGAAACAAAAAATTTTCTACTCTAAAATATTGGGAGACCATAGTATAATGCTTCATAGTGATGTAACCTCTTGATGTTGACATCCGATCTTTTGCCAATGTTAGATTGAAACCCCGATATGTCTTGATCATTCCTTCTATTAGCCCTTGTTCTGATGAAGCAGACTTTGTTTTGCAAAACACATTATCATTTTAGTTTTCATTGGATGTTGCCATTACATTGTTCTTAACATTTTTTTATTACAAGACAATCTATTGCTAACTATTTGGGTAACAATTAATTTACTTGTTTACTGATGTGCTTCAATTAGCAGCATGCATAGCAGGAGTTGAAAGTGGTCACTTGGCCTTGTCTGCAGAGTGTGATATACCACCACTCTTTGAAAGAGTTATGTACAGATCCGGCTGAGGCACACACAAAATTTGGAGCTGGAGCTGTCTTGTCTGTATGAAAGAAATTTGGGGTAGAGGCTGTACATGGTGAAGACTAAAACTATGTCTGCCAAACATGATAGTGACAAGTGTGTGGTCTAGATCTTGGAGCCCTACTAACATGTAGGGTACATGAAAAGCTGAAACAGCCTGAAAGACATGGATACCCTGACAAAGTATCACGCAAGATAATTTTGTTGAAGTAAATAAGTATTACATGTCCACAACAGAAAGCAGAACACATCTTCTGTGCAGCAGGAAAAGTTCCTGGGGTCTGAAGAACCATGGCCACTGGGGCTGAGTAAACTGGCAGAGCTTTCTGGATATTAGACCAGCATCCTGTCCTATTAAGCAATGTGATACATTCTATCTCCATGTTGATGGGTAATAAATTTCAAGAACCTTACAGTTTGTCATGTTTGAAAGGCCACACAGCTGACATTTACCTACTACTGTCAGAACCTTGACACTCCACCACCCATCCAGGCCTGACCTTTTAAGACTCTGCTGATTCACTTAAAGAGGAACTAAAGCCAAAAGTACCTAAAACGCGCGAGATCTGTTGACATAGGTTGAAAAAAAAAGATCTGCAAATTTTTTTTTTCCACGAAAAAGCTCCTTTTCTTACTAAGCCTTACTTCTGGCCATGGTCAATTTCCTGTGGAACATCTTTTTTTTTTTGGTGTGCATAGTAAGTTTAATACATTTGATTATTTTTTTAAAAAATCTTGCACAATACCTTAAGTTGGTGCACTTTCATATTTTTTTTTTTACCTGTAAATCTAGGCCATGGTTTTAGTGTTCAGGCCCCTTCCGTACAGGTAGTCCTCGAGTTAGGGACACCCGAAATATGGATGACTCCTAGATACGAATGGGGCTTCCCTGCTGTTTGTCACCTGCAGAAGATATCTTTTGCTAAATACAGCTGAGACTGAGCTCCTTTGCAACATCCTGTAACTCTTTAATGGCCAAGATAAACTCTGCAGTTGTTTAAATTTTTGCAAAACAAAGCACAGCTTACTCCAGAGATTAATGAATGTCTAGGCTCCATAAAGTTATTTTTTTTTTTTTTTGCTTTGTTGTTAACTCACAGTGAGGATTTTATACAGTAACTGACACTACACCTAACTGCCTAATAATATGTTGTGACAAACATCTGTTCTAATTGCATTTATTAAAATAATCTACCGTTCCGACTTGCATACAAATTCAACTTAAGAACAAACCTACAGTCCTTATCTCGTATGTAACCCAGGGACTACCTGTAATGCCATAGGTCTTTCCACCTTCTCCTCAGAGGTGGTGTGTTCTTCTTCCTAGCCGGAGCAGCACCAGGAGCACTGTGAGCCAAAGCAGCATGATGATGTGGTTCTAGGGGGTGGATTTAATTATATTAGTCATAATTGTATTGAGAATAGGGGATGCAGCTGGGACTGAAAGTGTTTATTCTGCATGAAACAGTACTGTAAAGAAAATTATTATTGCAGTAAAAACTGCTTTTTAATTTTCTTTTTAAATAATTGGCAAAGTTCTGCATGATTAAATAAACGTTTAATAAAATTCTGTGTCTGTTAGCAATCTGTCTGTCTTGCAGTAAACTGAAATGCTATCCAGAACATCTGACATAAATTGTTGGGGCATGAGGAATAATGGTGAGAAGATTTTTTTTTTTGTTATTTTTACTGAATAATTTATTAATGTATTTTTGTTTGTCACAATATAATTTATTATTTTTTTAAGGTGACCTGGACTAGGTCAGGTCTCAAATCAGGACAAATCCCAATGTACTTTTTCAACAATATTCTACAGTATATTCTTGAATGTAAACCAATACTGAGGTACTTTTTTTTACCTAGGAATACAAGAAACTGCTTGGACTATAAACATATATACTCATGATGTTTTAGAATAGTGCTGCAACAAAAAACAGTCAATGCAGTATCTTTTAAAAATGCCAAATGGGGTTGACCTGCTTTTAACGTAACTGTAACTTTAATGACAGTACATTTCTCTGCCAAGTTGCATACATGCCTGCTGCAATCTTTTTATTATGTAGCTGAAATCCCTTTTCACTTGCTGTGCATGTTCCATGTTTTACTGGGCTATCTCCCAATTGTTTACCGTATTGGAAGACATCCCCATAGAAGTATATGAGAAATGACTACAGAAAGATCTGGGATTTGGGTAAGTAGGCACTGGGGAAAAGCATATCAGTTACCTAATTTCAAATTTAAAAAAAAACTATCTATGAAAGTACAGTTTTTCCTTACTGATTCCTCTAAGTAGTATCTAATATTCAAATATCATTCTGGGTGATAACAGGCAAAATAAATTGGGTAACTGATATGCATTGCCATCTAGTGGTTCAGATGAAAAATGTAGTTAAAAACTTGCAGTAAAATACACTGGTGAGAACACATGCTTCCAGGTGCAGGATGAAAGCTGTCCAGTTGCATTTCAGGCAAGGTAGGTCCAAGAAGACGCACTTTCTGGAGCATTTTGTGACATTTGAGAGGTGCGGCCGCAATGGTGTGGTAGCAACGGCATTTGAGATTACAGTGCGGGAATGCAATATGAAACAGCCCTAGTTTGCAGTCTTAGTAAAGCTAAAGCCTCTTCTCACCTGTGGATGCAAGGATCACTTGAGAAATAGTTACACTGGATTGCGGGCCTGGACTGGCCCACTGGCGGGCCCCTGCTGCTTGCATTGGATTCCAGCAATAGCTGCACTTATTAGGTGTCCAGCAATTAAAGATATGAGCACCAGAGAGAAGCAAAGTTGGAGCAGGTACTAGAGAAAGTTAAACCTCACTTATTATCCCTTAGACTAAACAGACACTTTAATTTTGCAGTAGGTAGGACAACCAACTGCATTTGTACAAATGTGTTTTTTTTTTTCTTTCTGTAGTTCAGACTAATACACCTGCTGAATCCAGCTTACCCAGACCCACACTCATGCTATGGAGGACACAGTACAGTTATAATCAGGGCTGAGGGTGAGCTTGCAGAAACAATAGATTTCAGAATGTTGTATGTATGAGTTGCTGGGTTTATCACCTTTTCCTTACACTCCTCCTGTTCATAAACAGCAGCCTCCTTACTTATCAATCACAATCACAAGTAAACCAAGCCTTCCCCTCCTCCCCCTCACACTGTGTTATCAAGACTGGTGTCCACTCATCATTGTCAGGCAGGTCTGCCACTGCAAAATGTACTCCTGCAAAACTTTCCACAGCTTTAATATGCAGTGGAGTCAGTTTATAAAACAGTATTTTCAAAAACAAAATAATCTTGCAATTTGTGTGCAGATTCAGAATAATTATATATATATATATATATATATATATACACACACATATATACACATATATATATATATATATATATACATACACACAGGTCCATAAATATTTGAACAGAGACAACTTTTTTCAAAATTTTGGTTCTGTACATTACCACAATAAATTTTTAATGAAACAACTCAGCCAAAGCAACCCAGGAGTTTATTAAAGCAAAGAAGTGGAATATTGTTAAATGGCCACGTCAGTCACCTGATCTGAACCCAATTGAGAATGCATTTCACTTGTTGAAGACAAGAAAGGCCCACAAAAGGCCCACAAACAAACAGCAACTGAAAGCCGCTGCAGTAAAGGCCTGGCAGAGCATTAAAAAGGAGAAACCCAGCATCAGGTGATGCCCATGAGTTCAAGACTACAGGCTGTCATTACCAGCAAAGGATTTTCAACCAAGTATTAGAAATGAACATTTAATTTTCAACTTTTTATTTTGTCTTATATATATATATATATATATATATATATATATATATATATATATATATATATATAAATAAATCAGGTAGGACTAATACAACAATCCAATGACAGCAGGGTGAAGGCTGTCTGAGAGGCTGTGTCCACATGGATTACAAATCTCGGTGGACATATCCAGGATGGTCTAATTTTAGCAATATTCATAATTCCATAAATTCAGGCTTTATGAACTGCCAACCTTCAGATTATTTGTCAGCACAAAATATGGAGTTCAAGGAGACCAACCTAGGCATATCTGGGAATTATGTCAGTGTCTGTTAGATTTAAAAACAACAACAACTCATTCTACATTATGAGGTACTGAATAGGTGATCATCTAAATCAAATCCTATTTAATTAGGAAAAGTATAAAAGCCACTGCTAATCAACACTCTTCTTTTGCAAGTTGGATGGCAAAACACTTCTAGAAGAACGTCAAAGGTAATAAGGAATTTAAAAAGAATACTATTGACCATGCCAAAACAGATGAAAAGAAAGGTTTTGAGTAAGGAAATGAAAGGCACATACCTGGCTTTACTGACACAAGGATACAATGAGTATCGGGTTGCTTCTATCCTTAAAATTTCAAAGATGGCAGTACACAAGAACAAAGTCAAGCAACAGGCACTGGGGACAACAAAGCTACAAACAAATCAGCACTGAGATGACCGCACACTTATTCAAATGTCACTCATGAACTGTAGGCTGACATCAAGTGACCCTCAAACCAAGTGGCAAACTGGGGTGAAAAGCATGGCAAGATTAGTTCAAAACAGGCTCTTACAGGTAGGGCTGAAGTCATGCAAATCCAGAAAAAAAGCCCTTCATCAGTGTGAAGCACATAAGAGTACTGATGCGTAAGGCTGAGGTTTGTGAAAGAACACAGGAATTGGACTGGAGAGGATTGGGATATGGTTATCTTCTCTGATGAGTCCAATTTTCAGCTTTTCCCAAAAAAAAGCTTTTATGGTTAGATGGAGACCTGGAGGGGCCTACAACCCACAGTGTCCTGTACCAGCCGTAAAATACCGAGGAGGGTTATTGATGATCTTGGTGGGCTTCAGCAAGGCTGGAATCAGGCAGATGTGTCTTTGTGAAGAACGCATGAATTAACCTCCTGGGCCGTTCATTTTAGTCTGGATTTATATTTCTAAAAGTTGTACATTGTCTTTCATGAAAATTAATTTTACAGTATAATATATTATTATGAATATAGAAAAGTTTGAAACACAAAATCATGTCAAAATAATAAATGAAAAAAATAATACATTTAATAATAAAATTGACATGAGTTTGTGTTTCAAACTTTATTATACTCAATAAATACATTTTCATGAAAGACAATGTACTGCTTTTAGACATAGAAATTCAGTGTATTTGTACACTCCCGGGAACACGTCAGTTTCAGCGCACTTGCTGGGAGACAGATTGAGGAAGAGGATGTGGCCAGAAGAGGGCAGGACACTATAGAACGCCGATAGGACCAGGTAAGTGTTTATTGCTTACTTCTTACTACCTCGAGTGTGGCTCGGGGTTACCGCTTTCAGCAGGTTTTTTTTTTTACCCCAAGTCACACTCGGGCTTACCGCTGGGGAGGTTAAGCCACATACAGGGTTATCCTAGAAAAACGTTTGCTTGCTTTTGCTTAAATTTTGTTTCCCAACTAGGAAAACTGGTTATTCCAGCAGGACAATGCTCCATGCCACAAAGCCATCAAATCAAGAGTCTGTCTTGGCCAGCCCAATCTCAGATTTGATTCCTATTGAAAACCTCTAGAATGACATCAAGAGGAAGATAGATGGTCACAAACCATCAAGCAAAGCTGAGCTGTTTGATTTTTTGCAGAAAGAGTGGTATGAAGTTATCCAACAGCAATGTAAAATTGGTGGAGAGCATGCCAAAATGCATAAAAGCTGTGATTGCAAATCAGGGTTATTTTAACAAATACTGATTTTTGAACAGTCTTTATTTAAACGATTATTGCCATTGTGTTGAGTAAACAAGGATTTGATATTTGATGTATTCAAGATCTGCAAACACTGCATCATTTCTCTTATTTTTATGTATTTTCATTTCCTTTAAAATCCTGCTTCTTGTTTTCTATTGTAAAATATATTTACCTGCTTGTTTGAAATATTTTTTGCATGCACAGCTCAGTGTAGGATGCAGGGTATAGCCAGAAATCTTTTATTGCACAAGCCCGGGAGTTAAATCATCCTGACCTGGCCAATCAAGATGGGTGAAGATTTGACACTTGGAAGAGGACCAGATGAAGATGGCGGCACCCTCAAAGGAGCAGTAAATAAATTGATATAAGTAAAATTATTTTTTACAATGTTTTTTGGATTTTAAGTACATACTGTAAGGTCCTAGTCAGCACCAGTACCCACCAGATACCAGTCCCCCAATCTAACACTGCATGCTTCACCTACAGCAAGCCCCTGCTCAGCCTCAGGAGACCCAGCACATGGTTGCCCCCAGGACTTAGTGTGCAAGGGAGGGTGCCTGGGGAAGGGTTGGCTGAGGACCAGGAACCAAGAGATAAAGCAGTACCAAGACTCCAACACACACAAGTCTGGACAACGAGGGGTTAACCCAGGAGCTGGACAGAGGAAACACTGAATTGGCCAACAGGTGTACAGGAACTAGTCTAACAGGACTAGGGGCTCGGCCCCAGTGGGGACACGTTGCATGAACACTGAGTGCTGTGTCTGAGCTAGCTAAATAGCCAGGGATGGTAAAGAGGCTATTTACTGATTGACTGGCGAAGCTGATAAAGCTTGCTAGCGTAGGCTCGCCCAGAGTCAGAACTGCCCGCATGTGCAGTAGAGACAAGTTTGCAATTTAGTGAGAAAGAGGTAAGTGTGTTATTACCCCCCCCCCCCCCAGGGGGATGTCATTGTACACACCCATTTGTACACGCCCCGTGGTAAATTTATTTCACTGGTAGATTTTTTTCATTAGAACACCAGATAGGGAATCCCCCTCCTCCGCAGTGTCTTGGGAGGAAGGGGATCCCCCATCAGAGATCTCCCTGTGGCAGCCGAAGGGAGCCACAACAAGGAGGCTGAAGAGCCGCAGGTTGCAGACCCCTGCCCTAGACAATGAAGAAAGGAGAGTCTTGAGTACTGGTGCTGACGTGGTTATTGTGGGTAAACTCCCCCCATGGTAGCAGTTACCCAGTAGTCATGGTGGGCAGATACAAGAGCTCGAAGATATTGCTCCAGGGCCTGGTTGACTCTGTCTGCCCATTAGTCTGCAGGTGATAGGCTGAAGAAAACTCAGAAATGCAGGACGTAAACTGAACCCTGCGGTCAGATACAATGTGCGCGGGCATACCGTGGAGCCTAAAAATTTCACGGATAAGATTGGCACCAACGCAGCTGCCGAATGTAAAGTAGGAGGGGGTACAAAGTGGGCCATCTTGGAAAAGCGATCCATGACCACCCAAATAACAGTACAGCCATCAGAAGGTGGAAGATCTGTAATGAAATCAATGGACAGTGAACATCAAGGCTCCTTGGGAATGGGCAAAGGAAGGAGCACACGCGCTGGGGCACAGGTAGACGACTTCATCTGAGCACAGACAGCACAGGTCTTGACATAGTCCATCACTATCCTTCCGATGGTTGGGCCACAAGTACAGATGGGAGAGAAATGTGATCGTTCTATGGAAGCTTGGATGACCACAAAGTTTGGAAGCATGTGCCCATCGTAACATTCTGGTGCTAAGTTGAGGTGGCACTAAGTTTTTACCCAGAGGAATAGCAGATTCCTGGATAGAGGTCAAGGCTAGGATGTCGTCTGGAGGGATGATAAACTCTGGCTCTGCAGCAGTTTTGGAATCCTGTGGGTCAAAGGAGCGAGAAGGAGCATCAGCTCGGGAGTTAGAGGAACAAGGTTTGAAGGTAATGATAAAATCAAACCAAGAAAAATCTCCTCTACAATCTATCATGAATGCTGCAGCCAGACTCATCCATCCTTCCCTCCATTCCTCTTCCGCTGCATCTCTTTGTAGTTCTCTCCATTGGCTTCCATTTCACCTTAGAATCAAATTTAAGCTCCTGTGCTTTGCCTTCACTCAAAACCCATTTTTTCAAACTTGCCTACCCGGCTTCTTCTGTCATTTGAAACCATCACTACTTCCCACCACTACATATCTCCAATCCTATTGTGTGCGAAATTTCCCCACCTACTAGATTGTAAGCTCTTCGGGGCAGGGTCCACTCCTCCTGTATCACTGTCTGTATTAGTGTGTCATTTGCAATCCCTATTTAATGTACAGCGCTGCGTAATATGTTGGCGCTATATAAATCCTGTTTAATAATATTAATAATAATAATAATAAAAAGAAAAGAATAAAGACCAACGTGCCTGCCACGGGTTGAGGCAGCGAGCAGATTGTAGGTACTGGAGGTTTTTAAGGTCAGTAAAAATAGTAACCTTGTAAGGCGAACCATCCAAGAGGTATCGCCATTCCTCCAGAGCGAACATGATGGCTAGGAACTCCCTATCCCCAATGGAGTAATTCCTTTCCCTTGGAGAGAATTTCTTTGACAAAAACGCACAGGGCTCTGGTGGGGATCTGGAAGAGGATAGCTCCCACACTGACGGAGGAGGCATCAACCTCAATGGAGAAGGGCTTAGTGACATCTGGCCAAACTAGAGCTGGGCCAGAATGACAGGCCTGTTTTAGGATATGAAAAGCCTCAATAGCTTTAGAGGGCCAGTTAGCATCAGCATCCTTCGGGGTCAGTGCCGTAATGGGAGCAACCAGCGTGCAGTAGTTCCTGATAAACTGCTGGTAATAGTTTGTAAATCCCAGAAAGCGCTGAGTAGCCTTAGGACCGCAGGGCAGTGGCCAGTTGGAGATAGCAGCAACCTTGTCAGAATCCATGGAGAGGCCTTCTTTAGAAACTATGTAACCCAGGAAGGGCACCTGAGGGAGTTCAACCAGGCACTTCTCTGCCTTTGTGTACAGACCATTGTCTCTCAGGTATTGTAAGACCAAACGGACATGTTGTTCATGTTGTTCAAATCAGAATGTCATCCAGATAGATAACAATGCAGATATATAAAGGATCTCGAAACACCTCATTAACAAAGTGTTGGAAAACATCCAGGTCATTACAGAGACTGAAGGGCATCACAAGGTATTCATAATGCCTGTCTCTGGTGTTAAATGCTGTTTTCCATTCGTCCCCCTTCTTGATCCGAATTAGATTGCATGCACTTCGGAGGTCTAGCTTGTTAAAGATCTGTGCACCACGGAGACGGTCAAAGAGCTCAGGAATCAGCGTCAGGGGGTAGCGGTTCTCACAGTAATCAATACATGGCTGGAGAGTTCCATTTTTTTCTGCATAAAGAAAAACCCTGCCCCAGCAGGGGAAGAGGACGTGCATAAATCGTCGTTGCAGATTTTCTTTGATATACTCGCTCATTGCCTGGGTCTAAGGAAGACTGAGGGGGTATACTCGACCCCTTGAAGGTGTGGAGTTAGAAAAAAGGTCTATCACGCAGTCATAGGACAGATAGGGAGGTACTTGCTTGGCCTTGCGCTTGGAAAAGACATCCTTGAAATCCATATATTGACTGGGAATAGATGGTGCAACCTTAGGAGTGGGGGAAGCTTGGTCAGGCATTTGAAAGCACACGAGGGACCCCAGGCCAATATCTCTGGAGTAGATCAGTCCAGCACTGGGGAGTGTAGTTGAAGCCATGGGGGGCCCAGAATGACTGCAGAGGTGGCTTGAGGAAGCACAAGAAAAGGTATAGTTTCATGATGTAGCACACAGACATTTTAATGGGTCTTAACTAGAAGCAGATAAATCCACATGACAGGAGGGTCCCATCCATCGCAGAGGCTGTGATAATGGCCCTATAGGCCAAGCACATTCCTTGACATGGGTGGCTGAAATTTCTAGCTGCAGAGTTGATGAAGGCCTCAAGGGCCAGCATGGAATTCTTGTGGCAAAGCTGGAAAGCTATGGAGGGGCACTGGGATGGTAAAGAGGTAGTGAAAAGTGTCCCAGCATGCCCCCCTCAGATCATGCTAGGTGGTGATCTCCCCACCTCAGTGGACAAAGCTTATTGAAGTGGCCTTTCTGTCCGAATCAGATGCAGAGGCCTGTAGATAAGTGCCCGGACCTTTGTTCTAAGACTTAAGACTTGGTAGACTTAATTGTGTGCGTTCTTCCACCGAAGGAAAAACAGAAGGGGCTGGAGGTGCCAGAGGCCGCTGAAATGGTGGTAACTCATTCGTGAGCGACATCTCTCCTGGAAATGTTCTTGAAAATGATTATCAATCTTGATGGCAAGGGAAATCAGGTCATCCAAAGAGGACCTCTCAACTAGCCAACTCATCCTTGATACGGTCTGACTGACCCTGCCAGAAGATAGCATGGAGGGCCTCATTGTTCCTGGTGAGTTCAGCTGCCAGGGTTTGAAATTTGACTTCAAACTGTCTTGCAATGAGAGACCCTTGGCGGAAATTGAGTGCGCCAGCCGCTAAGGAGACGCGGGCTGGTTCGTCAGAGATCCTCTTGAAGAGGTCCAGGAAGGCCTCAATGCTGTTAGTCACAGGATCCTTCCATTCCCAGAGGGGCAATGACCACACCAAGGCCTCTCCGGAAAGCAGGATACGCCACCTTGGCCCTGTGAGAGAAATTTTGTGGCTCTAGTAAATGGATATTGCACTGGTTATTGAACGACAGGTCTTAGGATCCCCAGAGAACCGCTGTGGGAGAGGCAGGTGAACTGCAGAAACTTTTGGGAGGGCAGAAGACTGGACCTGGACTGGAGGTTTAACTGGTGCATCGGAGGAGACCAAAAACAGATCAAGTTAGTGCTAAGGGTATGAAGCTGGCAAAGGATTTGGAACTGGGTAGCTTCCTGGGTGGTATAGCCTCTGGATGAAGAATTAATTGGGGTCTGCTGAGGCCGAGGAAGGCAGCAAGCAAGAGAGGTCAGGTTACATGCCAGGGCTTAACTACCAAGGATCCAGGAGACAGACACAAGTGACACGGGCCACTGCGGACACCGGGAACACAGGAGACACTGGAGGCAACAAGAGGCACAGGTGACACAGGAATATCCACAGACAGGAACACTGGAACAGCACAGGGAAGTTGGCTGGGAACCAACATACTGGACAACGAAGGGTTAACGCAAGAGGTGGACAGAAGAAAAAACAAATTAGCCAACAGGTGTACAGGAAGTAGCTCAACCGAACTAGGGGCTTGGCCCCAGTGGAGACACATTGCACGAACACGGAGTGCTGTGTCTGAGCTAGCTAAATAGCCCGGGATGGTAAAGAGGCTATTTCCTGATTGGCCGGTGAAGCTGATAAAGCTTGCTGGCCTAAGGCACGCCCAGTCAGAACTGCCTGCATATGCAGGAGAAACGCATCTGCCCTTTAGAGAGGAAGAGGTAAGTGTGACAGGTAATCTGTCGACCAGACGAGGTACACAAGAGCAAGGCGCAAGCAAAGCCGGTGCACAGACAAAAGGTCGGTCTCGGCAGCATAAATTCACAGGATCAAAACAGGCAAGGTCAGCAACAGAGCCCACAAAGCATCCAAAGCTATAGTCCAGATAGATCAGGGTAGAACAAATTTTTCATATAGTAAATACCTCTTGATGCCCAAATCCGGGGTCCTGCACATTAGTCCCTTTGGAAACCTGAGATTGCCTAGTACCTAGACAGATTGGTGCTTTTACCTAGTTTCTCTCCAGGTTACCACCGTATTTCTGATGAGTAAATTATTTTTGAGTACTTCAGACGAGTAGAAAGGCTTGCTATGTAGTAGGGCTCTAAGATCCTCTTTAAAGGATGTAGAATGTTCTAAGCGGTAGTTTAAGCATACAGACCTTAAGCTAGTCAACTATATGCCGAGAGATACTTACCATCACCATTTGTTGGCACATGGAAGTCTGTGTGGCTTCCATATTTGCCATATGTGGAAACATATGTTTAAACTATAAAGGCATAAATTAGGAACAATAATATCCCCTTCCGATTTGGGAAGGTACAGTTTTTGGAGAAAAATACATGGGTGTTTACTCCGCCATGGGATCCTTGTAAATGACACTTATTTGACATATTGACATCCTTATGTTTTAATAAAATTGGAAAAAAAATGGCAAAGGTAGGGTTTCCCACATAGTTCTTTTAGTATTGTTTGTATCAGAGGGATAATTTAAATGGAGCAAAAGGGAGTCCAGCGCTTGGATTTTTACATTAGTTAAAAACCATAAAAATGAAAAACTCAACACCTTGGTGGCCCCTTTTTTGCACATCCATGACTCTCCTGAGAACTCTTGGGATGTATAAATCTTAGGTGGCTTTTGGTTTTAGACAACTTAACCTTAGTTCAATATTTCCTTGCTGCTTTTACCAAAGTAGGCGCTTGAGATGTATGGTCTAAATTATTAATATTATATAGTGACGCAGTATTTTTTGAACGCCTCTACTATGTCACGCACCTGGTATCATTTACCTTTCTAGTGCGCTCTGCCTCTGCAGAGCTCTTCATAAAATACGGCTGCATTTGTTCCCAAATTTGTAATACTATCTTCTACATTTTGCTAGCTTGACCTTAGCTTTATTAAGGCATAATGCTGCCAATTGATTTTTCAAGGATATCAATTCCTGGCCATTCTCTAAGGTGGGATCCCTTTTGTGTTTTATTTCTACTTCCCTAATGTTTTGAAGAAGGTGCACGATTTCTTGTTGCCTAGCTTTAAGCCATGTACTGTGTTTTATAAGGTGTCCCTCTATGACCGACTTATGTGCTTTCCAGACTACTAATGGGTTACTCTCAGATGTGTTGTTTGTGGTAAACTAGTGGTGCTATTCTTTTTCTGTCTCTTTGATTACAACTAGATCTCCCATAAGATTTTCATTTAGTTTCCAGTTCTAGAATTTGTATCTTTTGTAAGGAATCTGAATGTGTAGAATGGCCGCGGCATGATCTGATTTATCCTATCGAACACCCTTTTACTCTGTGTAAATCAGATTGGCGCATCCAGAAATGGTCAATTATAGAGAACGTCTGGTGGGGGTGGGAGAAAAATGTATAATCTCTCTCGCAGGGATTAAAAATACGGCAAACATACAGCATTTGCTCCAAGGTTGATTTTAGCAATGATTCTTGATTTGCGGAAGGCATGTAAATACCGGCCAATGTTACTGCCTGGTCACCACCCAAACCCTTCAAGTATCGGCCTTCACCATCTCAGTAAAGTTCTCCCAGTTTCTAGGGTACGGTGGTGGCGAACAATATTGAAACCCCTTGCTTTTTTAATCCCAGTTGCACAACTATGATATCCTATGGAGTGTTGCTGGGTGACCATCTTTGAAAGCAGTAAGTTGGAAAGAAAATGAAAACCCCACCAGTAGCGGATGTTTTGGGAACACAGAACTTCCAATAATGGTTTTAGTGATCTCTGTTGGGCCAGCATGCATCAAGATAAATCCTGGAGTAGCAGAACCTGGGAATCATTCAAGATGTCATCTTGTTCCTGGGTCCATCTCATAATGTCATCTTTGAGCTTATAAGCATGTATGCGACATCCCTGGGGCATCTGGAATCTGATAATTTCGGGCCTATAGCTCTATGGATTCGGTCAATTTCCAGGGCAGCGTCCTTTGGCTTAGACAGTACGGAGTACATGTAGGTCTTTAGTTTCTACCGATTCCAGTAAGCCTCTGAGTATTTAGTGGTGCCTACTACTGTTTTCTAAGTCATCTTTGGGCAAAAATATGAAGCCATACACATTACGGAGCCACATTAAACGTTTGTTATCTTTATGGTGACGTTTACTCCCTTACACCTTCAACGATACAGCACAACCTCTGTTGACGTGCTAAGCTCATGTCATGCAGATAGCAAGTAAAGATTGTCAAAATATAAAATGCATGGTTATTCTTGGTATGATTGCTGTATTTCTTCCGGATCAGTGTAGCATCCTTACAGAAATCTTGCCTTTGTTCAGATTACCTATAATAAAATCCATTTACTGCTGCTGCTTCTCCTTGGTAAAGACCGGTCTTGTATCCACCCTCTCTAGTTTTCTGCAGCCAGCCTATAGAGGGTGGACCTGCTGGGTACATTCTACAGTTCTGGTCTTAGGATAGATGACGCTCACCTGGTAATGGCTGGTTTTTCAAAGGTATTTGCTGATAATAAAGAATATATTTTCATAGTATATATATATATATATATATATATATAATTTGTTTGCACCTTGACTATAGCTGTAATACTTCTCTTTGTCTAACCATACTAGGCTTGGGGGGACTTAACAAAATAATAAATATTAAATTATTGCAATATTCATGTTAACACCATAGTTTTTATTATCTAAATATATTTAGACATTCCTTAAATAATGGCAATGCCTGCTACAATTAGGATATTTGTTTCCTAAATCAAGCTAATACAAGGGTTTTACTGTTTCATAGAAAAGAAAATCTATATTACTCAATAGGAGACATAAAAAGCTCCAGGGGATCAGCTAATTATATATGTCAACTCTTGAAGAGTGATAAAGGATTTACACATCTGTCCTTCCAGTTCTGATATTTTCATAGTCTGCCTAATTGCACAACCATGTCTGGGAGAGGACCTTACACTTTTATAGCTTTAAGTGACAGTTCCACACAGCCTGGGACTGGGAAGTGGAAGGAGAAACTGCACACCTACGAGTTAATCTCTGCTTGCACCTGGCAGTATGCTTATTGCTTCACAATTGCTTCGCTTTATGTGCAGTTTCTTTATTAGCTCTGCTGTACAGCAGACTATAGGCAGCCGAGACCAAGTAAAAAAAGTCATTTTAAAAACCTAAGTAATATTTATTAGAGGGATTTGTCTTTTATTACGTTTATCTACCTTTTTAGATGGATAATAATTCCATATACATTAAACATTAGGATGTTTTTTTCCCAATTTTTGTTTCATTAAAGGGAAGCCTCTCAACCTCAGGCCCAAGGCAATATCTGGGAACACAAATTCAGCCCTGGGCAAAGTAGGCAGCAGAGTCCTTCTGCACAATAAGGTGAGAGGGATAAGCCCCATCTGTAAGTTTAGGCTTGTCAGATTCAAACCAAAAAAGGGCACATCAGTGCACACTAATAAAGCAAGGATTTGCAGTGTAGCTCCAGCAAAGGCTTTTAGACATTGTTCACTGTGAAGAATGACCTCTTTTACCAAGACAAAATCTATGGAATAGATAACTGCATGTTATGACCTAATTGAGCCAGCTTGTTGCCTGGGTTTAGTAAATCCTATATAGGTTAAGCTCCAATAAATTGGAGTTGCTTAAAAAAAATGGCAAAAGCAGCCTTCAGTAGACCTTTGATATGGATATTTCTCACAATCCTTTAGTTGAATTTTAACCTAGGTGATGTGAACTAAGGTGATGTAATCTTCAAGAGCATGTACCCTGTCTAGAAGGGACAACTGAACATAGCACTAAACATAGCATTTTGAGCCCTCTGGATGATACCACGAGAAAAGCACCCACACCAAATGTGGATCCTCGTCCGCACTTTCTTGACTTCTCCCCATGAGTTAGCAAGAAGCTGAAAAAAAAGTGTAATTATTCTACATATAAAAATTCTGTATGGTGATCAAGTAGGTAACAGGATGGCCTCTCTGTGTACAACACTGTCATAATCCAACCACGAGTTAAGTTTCCATTACACAGTGGGTAAATACCCAACAAGTTGTAATGTTCAGTAGATAATTAGATCGTTGAAGAGACGATCCGCTGGCTGCACAAACTTAATTGTGCTACATAGTTTGTGGTGTGTCCTACATTAGCGGACGATCAGCAAATTATCTTTTTCTTTGGATTTTCCTGCCTTCTGTACGGTCCTGGGGTATTTTGCCATACATTTTCATCAGATTAAGCATACATGGCTCACCATTTACAACTGCGACAAACAAATGCCAAAAGCCATTGAAGGGTAGAGCTGCTAGTCAGTGGTTGTAAATCTTTAGTGGTCATTGATGGTGCATTTTGTGAGACGTTGCTAGATATATATCCATAAACAGAGATGTTAATCAAGGTTGATCACTGCGGTAAGTGCTTCCCTCTTTTTGCAGTAAATTTTTTTTTTTTTACTTTAAATGAAAGGGTTGTCTACTCTTATGTAAAACAGATTTTAAACAGGCAGGTAAGCATTTTTTTTTTTTTTTTTGCTGCAACAGTGACATCGCCTGTCCCACACGGAAAAATCCTACTCACAATTTAAAAATGAACAACTATAGTTCCTCCTATAAACATTGCTTTGTATACACAAGCTGGAATGACCCAGTATTTATAGGGGTAAACAGAAAACGTGTAAACTTCAGGTTAAAGATGTCAGACTCACTGCACAAATACTTGATTGCTGGTGATTGCTAAACCTGAGCCGAATTTAACTCGCACACTAAAACCGGTTCCAGCCGGTCAATAGAATACAACTGCGTCACCAGGGCCATTTTCCTGGCTGCTGGGAGGCATCCTGAGGTAACAAGCCCACCAGCGCCCTCTGCAGCCACCATAATCTGACAGAAAACATCGGACTATACGAGGAATAGGACGATACATCGGATCAGTATTACCGACTGACGATTATGCTATTCTCCACAACTAACACACCGCCCGCTACCATTACACATAATGAAATCAGAACCGCGAACAGAGCTCAGCTCCAAGTGCCAACAAGAAAGACAATTTAGCGCGCACGCATGAATCTCCATTTTGCGCCTGCTGGTGTCTTTCTCTTCCCCGCCCTGCACCTCGACTTCCCGCACCACCCTCCCGCCGCCACGTCACGTATGCAGCCCCCGGGAGCCTGGCCAGGGTCCCTGTACCGCCTTGCCGTCCATGACGCAGCCTGACAACATTGAAGCGATAGAAGTCATCCCGTGTAGAATCCGCCATTGTCACGCGTAGCCAGTCCAGCAATGTGGCGTCCCTGTTGATGGAGGCGTGATAAAGAGGCGGCGGGCGGCGACCGGAGAGCTTGGCGCAGTGCGGAAGGGGCGGAGAACCCCGCCGGAAACTGGTTAGAGAGCCAGGGACTGCTAGATAGACGTTTCAGAATGCAGGAGGTGTAGGAAGAAGACATTCCTATAGATTAGAGAGCTCGCCGCTGCTAGGACAGGAGAGAGCCGAGCACATGGTGCTTGTCCTTATTGTATAACGGTGTCTGATCTCAGGGGCCCCATTGCCGGGCTCCGGCCGTAGGAGTGGCTTGTGGAGGTATTGGAGCACACAATGCACCCACATGGAGCTGTAAACTGACTGCAGTCCCATTTCATTTAGGTCCCTATTGTTCTACAAGTGTACAGGGTGGGTGTAGCAGACTCCACATTCAGGGTATATATGGATTTAGGGGCTGCATGGCCAAGAAATAATGTGGAAACATGATATTTAATTCTGTTTACACTTACAGGTACTCCTGTGCTTTGTTGAATCTTGAGGAGATCATTGTTTATACCTGAAGGTTGGAGACATTTTGTCAGTTGTGGTGGGCAGCGGGCTTCTGACTGGAGGCGTGTTGTATGATCAACATACGTGTTACCGATATAACCATTGAACAATAACCGTATACAACTATAGATTGTCCTCAGCCTTGTACAGTATTATTCAGTGAAATCATGGCTTTTACAAACTATAGCAGCTTGAACCGAGCACAGCTGACCTTCGAGTATCTACACACTAATTCGTAAGTATTCTGCTTCTGAAGATTGTTCTTAATTTTTGTGGTTTGATCTTTATTGTGACTGCCAGAGTGTTTGACCAACATTGCATGAATCATGCAATCATAGCACTGATGTTGGAAAGTGATTGTGCTAACGTAGCATACAAATCCTTGGTAAGATTATAATTTTATATAATATATTCACATGCAAAGAGATTTGCACATATGTGCTTGGTTGGGGCCTTGGCCTCCATGCATGATCTTTTGTCTCACCGTCTGTCTAGAATACAGGTCCGCTTTAACTTAGAACAAAGTATGCAGCTGCAGCACGGTGGCTCATGGTTAGCACTTTGGCCTTTGCAGCGCTGGGTCCCATGTTTGAATCTCGGCGAGGACACCGTCTGTATGGAGTTTGCAGGTTCTCCCTGTGTCTTAGTGGGTTTCCTTCCACAATCCAAAAACATGCCGTTACGTTAATTGGCTTCCACTAAAACTGACCTTAGACTATAATAATGACATATGACTATGGTAGAGACATAAGATTGTGAGCCCCTTTGAGGGACAGCTAGTGACATGACTATGGACTTTGTACAGTGCTGCGTAATAATGTTGGTATTGTCACATGATATTTGTTTTCAGATGGTTTTCCTGTTTATGAACACATTAATCAACTCTTTGACCATCCCTTGGTTCTGAAATTGCAACAAAGAAGCAATGTGCGTAGCATTGCTAGGAAGAAACTTATTTATTTTTTTTAGTATAACTCTTCATTACACACTCAAGATGAATAACCATGATCATGGATAGGTTAAAACACTAGTTGATACAGTTCTTTTCCTGTTTTACTTTGGAAGATTCATTTTCATCAGAAGATTAAAACTTAGGGTGGACATTGACGTTCGATGGACTTCTGAACGATAAGCCTCCCAAACTGAACTTGAATCTGGGCTAAAAGCTAGTTTCATTTCCTACTCCCCTATTAAGGAACACAGGAGATCCTGTTTATTGGGATTGTACCCTCGCATCCCCCTATTTTACCAGGTTCATAGAAGGTTGGACATCTTTTCATCAGCTCTGCTGTACAAAGAATATTTTTCACTAGTAAAGTTTATTCTTCATTTAACCATCTACTTCTCTCCTGCAAAAGCTGGTCTCCTCAGTCGCACTTATCTGGCACATCTATCATGACGCTTTTCAAGAATGCCACCTCCACTGTAAACCATGTCAATTGGATGCTGCAAGGATAGCTTAGAAATGGCCTTCAGTTCATTCATGTTACCCTGTCATTGGCATTTGCTTGCCTTCTTCCCTGTTTCTGAAGACTTCCTTCGCAAGTAGTCCAGTTGGGCCAAGCTACTAATTCACATTGGTCACAGCGAGCTATTACATTTTCTGGTGTTCACAAGTATATGCCGTTGTCTCTTTCCCATCAAATAGTGCAGAAAAATAATCATCATTCTGTTCCTGCTGCCTACCTACAATGTCCTCTGACCATTAGCTGCTTCAAGCTGTTTGGTTTTTGTGAGTATGTGAGACCTTGCCTGATACACTGAGCCTCACTTTGCTTTACTGTGAACATAACATGCTAGACACTCCTGTGGCTTCCACGGGCTCTGTTACTGATTAAGGATTTTGCTTAAGAACAATCGTCTACCTCAGAAGAAAAAGCTAGAGAAACTCCCTTGTTTTATTCTTACTCAGCCCTTGTCAAGACCTACTAAACTTGGGTTCCTGTGTATTTGCAAAACCTAGTAGAAAATATGCTTTACCCTTTGAAAAACTTTCTTCAGCAAGAAGATCTGCCCACACAATATTATCACTCGCCTTCCCTTGTGATGATGGTAATGGCAGACTTTGTGGTCAAACTTCAATTTTTTGGCTTTACCGGACCAATATGAAGAGATGGGTTCCCATCTGGAGAGAGATCAGTGAATACATTTGTGGGAATCTTCTCAAACAGTCCTGCCACAGTGACTGTGATGATGACAAGTCCAAGAGATCCCAGGGAGCCCAAAAAGGTCTGCATCATGACACTTGGTGCTAAGGCCAACACTAGTTTAAACCATCTACATGTCACAATTCAATCTTCACCATTATTTTCAAAAAGAAGTCCTGTTTTAGGCGGGACGTCACTTTCTTTCATGAATACTTACTACACCTGGAAAAGAATGCTTACTACACCTGGAACTGATGCAGAGCCCCACCTTTCCATTGCCTGCTGGTTGTCAGGCTGGAACCGATCCCTGACAAAAAAAGGTTGCAGCACCACCCCTTTGCTCTCAATCGCCTAGTGTCACGCATCCCAGAAGGCTCTTTGTTGCTCCTTCTGCGCATGCCCGAGATGAAAGCATGCGCAGTGAGATTTCCCATCTACGTTGCCTGATCTCGTGCCTGCATCAGGTGACGTAGGAAGAAGAATAGGGTGAAGATTTTGGTGTCGGCCCTAAATATCTTTTTCCAGCAGTGTATAATTGGCTGCAATATGTTTTAACAATGAGCATCATTTCAATAGGTTTGTTTTGAAGTTGAATGGTTATTAAACCAAGATAAAAAGTTTTAAATTTTGAGGTCCATCTATTGCATTCAGGACAGTTGGCTATACTTGGTCTGCTGTAATAGATTGAACCTCGTACAAGCACTTGTGAAACCATGCAGCTGATCATCCACTTTGCAAATAAATAACAACTGCATGGTCGAAACCAACTTGTTGCTTTTGGGAACCCTGTCGTAATCCACTACACTTAATGTGTTTTAGATTACTTTAGTATAATTTTCTTTCCTGCATTGTCCTGCTGGCAAATATTAGTAGAATATACAAAGATCATATGGTTGTTTCTGGCATTTTTAGAGCTTGTGTACACTAACGAGTAAATGGATGTGCGAAAGCAGCTTAGAAAATGTTAAAAGGGTCCAGTGCAGATCGGAAGAAGATCATAGGAAACTGTAAAAGATCTTGGGAACATCTTAAATGCAATATGAATGTAACTGAAAGTGTACAGCATTCACCTACCTACAAGCCCTTGCAGTAATTTAGTAGTAGTGACTTGTGTTTTATAGAACACATTAGATGTCTGGAATAGATGGATTAGCTGAGTTGGGCTGCAAGTTTTTGGGTGTTTTTTTACATGTTTGAATTGGCTGGTTACAATCTATACTCGAATATAAGCCAGAATACCCACATTTACCTGAAGAAAAAAAAACAGGAAAACTACATTGACTTAAGTACAAACCTAAGATACAAAATTATTATGAATAAATACAGTAATGGTGTGTGTTAAAATCACATAGACTCAGTCTGATTTTTTCCTTTACTTTTTTACTGGGTAAATTACTTTTTACTTTTAAATTTGGTATACTGAGTTACTTGCTCTTAACTTGTGCGTTATTGTTGGTCACCAGTAGATAGTGCTGTGTCTCCATGTAAAATGTGTAACAAACTCTAATAATGTCTAGGATGGCAAGAGTTTGTTATGCAGCATACATGAGGACACCGCACCATCTAGTGAGTAAAAAAAAAAGGAGATTTTTTTGTCAAGATTAATATAAAAGGGTAACCAGTCTTGACTGTAAAGTAATTAAGTATGTATTTTTTTTTATTATTAAACAGGCTACAAAATCCAACATATTAATTATTACCCTTTTTTTTTCTTTAAATAGCACAACTCATGAGTTTCTTTTTGGGGCTTTGGCTGAACTAGTTGATAATGCAAGGTATGTAATGTCTTGTGTTTACTATAAAATTGTGTAACTTTGTTTATTTTATATTATTTTATAACTGTGTTTTTACTTTGGTTTGCATTTGCTATGGTTAATTTAACTACCATAAAAAAGCTCAGTCTTAGAAATGTTATTTGATAGAAATTTGTGTGTATTCCATGCCTGATAAAGGTTGTGGGGAGGCATATAATAGAGCACACTTACCTTTTTGAAGCACATTGTAACACTTATTAAAATAAAAACATAATTATGTGCTCAGTACTGACCAATGGACTTTAAAGTTCTTAGAAAGTTTTTAAAGAAATCCTAAGAAACCTAATACTGTAATAGCTGGTGCATTTTTGTTTACGTCTGAAATCCAGGTAAAATCAAAGTTTAATCCAGGTCTGTAGGTCTGTGTAAAAAAAAAAAAATGATGTAATAAAAAAATTTTTAGTCAGTTTTTTGTTGTGTTATCTTTTAAAGGTACCTAGATCAAAAGACTAGCTAGAATTACTTCAAATGCTATGAATAAATTTAATAATGACTTATAAATTTAATTTTTCAGAGATGCTGATGCTACAAGAATTGATATTTACACAGGTATTTTTTGAACATGCTTTGTTTTCATTCTCTTTCTGCGGTGATCCGTGCGTGTGTGTGTGCCTTCTCTTTCGCTCTATCTCTAGTCATGAACAAAAGAAGTAGATCCTCTTTTATTTGTTGGGTTTTGCATATTGGACATTTTACAAATCATTTGTTCTTAAAATTAGGTAAATAAAACCTCCGATAAACACCACCACATTACCAATTATACGGTGTCATTATTTAGTTAACAAAAGTGGAAATTGAAAAGTGTGTGAATATTAAGAACACCCTTCCATAGGAATAAAAGAGTACAGGTAGTCCCCCGGTTACATACAAGCTAGGGACTGTAGGTTTTTTCTTAAGTTGAATTTGTATGTAAGTCGGAACAGGTACATTATTTTAATAAATGCAATTTGGATAGATGCTTGTCTCAACATATTAGGCAGTGTGGTGTCAGTTACTGTATAAAATCCTCACTGTAAGTTAATCAAAAACAAAGCAAAATGAAAATCTACATGGAGCCTAGACATTCATTAACTTCTGGAGCAAGCTGGGCTTTGATTTGTGTTTTTTGTTTTTTTAGGGTAAAGCGACCCCATGTGTGACTCATGATTACCGGTAGGGAGGTTAAAGAGTTAAAAATGGCTGCAGAAAGAGCTCACCCCCTAAGACTATCTGTTCATAGTTGCCAGGCGTTAATCAAATACATGTGATAAATTTCTCATCATCAAGAGTGACCTCTATAAAAGCAGAAATTTAGGCAGTTTGGTGGTCTGTAGCATTCAGGTGTGTGCGAGACAATGTTATGAGACAATTTCCAAATAAAAGTGAAGGTCCATCAGTCTACATTCAAGACAGTTGCAAATCGTTCCAGAAATGGATGTCCCAGCAAATTTACCTCAAGGTCAGACTGGGCAGTGCTCAGAGAGTATCTACTTTAAAGTAGTCAAAACCCCAGTCAAACTCTGCAGGCCATTGTTGGCATGTTACAGTTCATGACAGTAGGGGCATGGATTGGCAGACACGTAAGATGGCAGCCTAGAGACAGAGAGCTCCATCTTGTACCAGCATCCTTGGAAGATTTAGCGGGCATTACCAGTAGCGATCATAGGCAAGAACGTTCAGACTTTTGAAGGCTCTCCCCATCTCGCTTTCAGCGATTCGGGACTACATGGGGGAATCTACTTTTACGACCTTATGAGCAGTCATTATTGGGTTGGATCCCTTACCACCTACTTCCAACTGGCGGGCTACACTTCAGTCTCTTGGATCCGATTTTTGTCCAGACCTCTTTACATGCTACTGAATTGCGGCCCGGAACTGGTTCCATTGAGTCCTTTTCACAGATGATCTTGTAGAGACTGTCTTCGGTTTACACAGGTCGGTCGTGAGGCAGTGCAGCTCTTTCTCCTTGATGAACTTGAAGGTGTCTAAGTAGAAGCAAGGGGTGTCCCAGTTGTATGGGATGGAGCTGACCCATCCTAGCCTCCCTCACGGGAGGAGGAAGAAAGGTGACATGGAGTCGTGCAGAAGTTGAATTCTTGTCCACCAATGTCTACGGTCACAGTTACAGGGGAAGAAGATCCTCAGCATCGTCCCGATGTCTGGAATTCCTTTGCTGCCCATCAGATGTTCCTTGAACATCACTGCTCGCTTCGCTTGGTCCATCTTTAAGCCCCAGATGAAGTAAAACACTGCCCTGGTGATGGCTTTGCAGGTGTTTGGTCTGCGGTGGCCAGGCCTGGGGGAGGTACTGCAAAACGGAGAATCTCGCTGTGGAGCACCAGTGCTTTTCCTTTGATGGTGAGTTCTCTGAGGCTCCAGAGTCCAAACTTCTGTTGCATCTTGGACAGCCTCTCCTTCCAAGACTTCAGGGCTGTGCCCTCCTTTCCAGGCCAGATGTCGATGATCTTGATGAAATCCGGTCCGATGTTGAATGGGATGGTTGCAGAGGAGGGTAGGTACCAGTTTTGCGAAGAGCATGGCTTCCAACTTCCTGCAGTTGACTTTTGCCCCTGAAGCTCGGCTGAAGTCTTTGCAGGTCTGGACGAGCACGTTGATGGAAAGCTTTTCTTTGCAGAACACAATCATGTTGTCTATGTAGTGTGAACACCTGGTCTCCCATCTGTCTGGTCCAGGTGCAGGGATCCCTCTGATCTCTGGATTCTGTCTGATGCACTCGGCGAAGAGCTCTTTACAACAAACAAAGAAGAGGTGAAAGAGGACAGCCTTATCTGACCCCATGGTGGCCTGGAAAAGGGTGAATCTTCCAGCCGTTCACCAGCACCCTGCTGTGGATATCAAGTTACATCAAGTTAACCATATGAGCCAAACATTTCACCAAGACCGAACTTACGAAAGGCTTTAAGCATGAGCCCGTGGGAGACCAGGTCAAAGGCCTTCTCCTGGTCAGGACTGACCACGTGGATATTTTGGTCTTGGATATACTACACTGTGTCTCTAACCAGCGCAAGGCTGTTAACTTTCTTCAGCTGGTTAGCCAGAACCTTGACAAGGATCTTGTAGTCCATGCTCAGGAGGGCATTACCAGTAGTGATCATAGGCAAGAAAGTCCAAACTTCTGAAGGCTCTCACCATCTTGCATTCAGTCCGGGTACTCCCAATCCTCGATCCAGGACTACATGGGGGAATCTACTCCTGCGGCCTTCTTATGAGCAGTCATGATTGGGTTGGATGCCTCACCACCTACTTCCAACTGGCGGGCTACACTGCAGTCTCCTTCCCTTCCGGCTTCCCCAGAAACACAGCTTGCCAAGTAGAAACTCACCCTTTCTGCTTCTGCGGCAGACGATTCTTGCAGCTTCTGTCCCCCCGATGGTGAGTCCTTCCTTTCCTTCCTCGAGTAGACAATCCCTGGACAAACCGAGCAATTAATGGAAGATGCTTGTGATTATATTGAGAGCCAGGCCGCACATGTCCAGGATATTTACAGACCAGATGTTACCAACATCAACTCTCGAGGAGGGACACAGAAGCAGCTAGGGGTTACTTACCCTCATTCAGAACCTCACATTATGGCACCTACGTAGCCCCCTTTATTCCCCAGAAGACCTTCTGCTTCCAGATATGGGCTTTTGCCTGTGGTGGAGATACTATTTACAGAGTCTTCCTACTAATGCAGATTTTGAAAACCTTATAGTTAAAGTCAAAACTACTTGTTGATAAGAGATTGGGGCCCTACGCATTTACAGTCTCTAGCTGGGGAGAGTAGGAGGGTCTGGATAAATAATTGCAACAGGTTAAAGGCAACATTGTTCACTTTAAACAGAAATTCCAAGAATACGACACCAAACTTAGGGACCTATGCTGCTACTTTTAGGATTTAGATATTGGAGGAAGCAGAAATAACATCAGGGTTTATCAAAAGCCATTGCAAGCTGCAGATTTTAAACTGGTAGTCCAAACGATTTTTAATAATATCCTAGGGCTGCCCTCTTCTTAAAGGGAATAAATTTGACAGGGCCCATTGAGCCCTAAGACGGCCTTCCAACACCTCACGGCCCAGGGATGTCATTTTCGGATTTGGGGACTGTGAATTGAAAGGTGAGATTATGGTCAAAAGTTGAAATATGCATAACCTGGAGTTTGATGGGACACCTATACAACATTACCAAGAAAGTTCTTACAACAACGACGCCTACAGCAACCTTTTCTCTACTATTAAGAATAACCATATCCCGTACCGATGGGCTTTAGCCAGACGGCTCCGCAATGAGAAATCTGCCACAATCTGTTTTCCAAAAGACCTCTCGGCCTTCTGCAGAACCTTGGGAATCGACTGCCCCATAAAACCTGGCTTGGAGCTCATGACCTCCCCACCCCTAAAACCCCTTCAATGGCAAGTTAATATTCGCCTAGAAGAGATCATGACCTTAGTCAAGGCATTTTTGACCGTACAAGGAGATAGCTGTCATCGTCATGTAGCTTGACTTTACCTCTGGTTATATTGAAGTATTGCTTCACCTTTGAATAATTTCCACGTGATTGTGGAACACGTGGTTTGCGCCCTCATTTTTAACCCTCATATTTTCCTTCTTCCTTCAATGTTATATTGATTATGGTTTGGACAATATTTGGTTGCAGATAGGCTTATATATGTTTTACCGCCTTCTAGCCAATTTACTGTTAGGCCTATTACCTACAGGAGTTTGGGAACCCCTGGGTTCCTCACCCCTTCAGGCATCTCTCCATTTATCTCACTGGTTGTCGTTTTATCTACGCTATTGTCCCTTTTTTTTTTTTTTTTTTTTCTTTTTTTTCATTTCCCCTTATGTCTACTTACAGACCCAAAGCGTTATTAGAGTTTTTTTATATGTTCAAAGGGTGCTTGGGTAGAGGAGGTGGGGTCCTTTCAGACGTCCACTTTCAGAAAATCTATCAAGGTGTAGTCCCTGAACAGACTGAGGACCAGTCTGCTGCAGTCCTCTATAGAAATCCTCTCCCGCTGATAGATAAGGCGCTTCCTGGTGCACCAGATAGCATCCTTTAAAGCAGTTCATAATCCTCCAAGCTCCTTCTATTTCCTCTTTTGTGTATATGCCGTGGAACAGACCACACAGCTCAGTGCAGTGGTGTGTGATGGATGTTCTCGACCCGTATAGGCTGTTTTTTTTTCTCAGGGCCCCAAAAAAAGGCTTGGGCATAGGGGCACTGCTAGAAAACGTGCAATACGGTCTCCTTTTTTTGATGATTTGAAAAGGGCAGTGCCTGTACCTACATAAGTTCCTGGCATTCATAAAAGTCCAAAGGGGTAGTCTTGCTTGAACCGCCAGCCAGGCCAAGTCCCTGTGCCTGTTGGTGAGTCTCTTGGATCCGATGTTCGTCCAGACCTCTTTGCACGTTATTGAATTGCAGCCTGGGACTGGTTTCATTGAGTCCTTTTCACAAATGATCTTGTAGAGTGTCTTCGGTTTCCACAGGTCCGTCTTGAGACAGTGTAGCTCCTTCTCCTTAATGAACCTAAAGGTGTCCAGATAGAACCAAGGGGTGTCCCAGTTGTACGGGATGGAGCTTGTCCCATCCCAGGCTCCTCCACTAGGGGGAGGAGGAAGAAACTTCACATGGCGTTCCCTGCAGAAGTTGAAGTCCTGTCCACCAAAGTCTGTGGTCACAGTTTCAGGGGAAGAAGATCCTCAGCATTGTCCTAATGTCTGGAATTCCTTTGCTGTCCATTAGATGTTGCTTGAACATTATTTGCCTGCTTCACTTGGTCCATCTTCGAGCCCCAGATGAAGTAAAACACCGCCCTGGTGATGGCTTTGCAGGTGTTTGGTCTGCGGTGGCCAGGCCTGAGGGAGGTACTGCAAAACAGGGAGAATCTCGCTGTGGAGCACCAGTGCTTTTTCTTTCGATGTTGAGTTCTCTGAGGCTCCAGAGTCCAAATTTCTGTTGCATCTTGGACAGCCTATCCTCCCAAGACTTCAAGGCCTTGTCCTCCTTTCTGAACCAGCATGGCTTCCGACTTCCTGCAGTTGACTTTTGCCCCTGAAAACCGTCCGAAGTCTTTGCGGGTCTGGATGAGCACGTCGATGGAAAGCTTGTTTATGCAGAACACAATAATGTCGTCTATGTAGAGCAGGGGTCGGCAAACTTTTTGGACTACTAGGCCATTTCAGGAGGTCAGTAAGGCACACTCGGCCAGAAGAAACAAGGTGTCCAAGAAAAGGTTTTTTATTTAAAAATACAGTATGATCAATGGGAAACATGATGTTGCATGTTCTTAAAGACAGATACAATATCAGGTTCTAATAATGAGGAGTGCAACAGAATGTAATTAAGGTGATTACAAAACTTCATCTTGGAGAACAGCTGCTTGCATAAATAAGTGTTGCCAAACATTGCAGTCACACGCCTGGCACGGGCTAACAACATTGGAAACTAAGCATGAGGCAGCTGACGGTAGAAGTGAATAAAAGTCTCTTTACGTGTGCGCGTGCTTGGCATCGAAATGCCCCTTGAGATTCGACCATTTGAAAGGGCTGCTGGTAACGTTGCACACTAAACACAGGGCTTTGTTTTTGATATTGCCAGGACTCGCGATAACATGACAATTCAATTAGGCTGGATCCTACAATAAATAACTAGGGGGGCGTTAGACTAGACTGGAATACTGGCTAGGCCGTATTCAGCCTAAAGGCCGGAGTTTGCCTACCTCTAATTTAGAGTGAACACTTGGCCTCCCATCTGTCTGGTCCAGGTGCGGTGATCCCTCTGATCTCTGGATTCTGTCTGATGCACTTGGTGAAGAGCTTTATACAACAAACAAAGAGGTGAAAGAGAACAGCCTTATCTGACCCGAGTCGACTGGAAGAGGGTTAATCTTCCAGCTGTTCACCAGCACTGTGCTGTGGATAGCAAGGTATATCAAGTTAACATAGAGCCAAACATTTCACCAAGACCATACTTACGAAAGACTTTAAGGATGTGCCCGTGGGAGATAAGGTCGAAGGCCTTCTCCTTATCAAGACTGACCACATGGATATTGCGCTGTTGGATATACTGCACTGTGTCTCTAACCAGCGCAAGGGTGTCCACATTCCTGCGCCCAGGAATGCCGCAAGTCTGGTCTGGATGGATTATCTGCCCGATAACCTTCTTCAGCCGGTTGGCCAGTACCTTGACGAGGATCTTGTAGTCCATGTTCAGTAAGGAGATGGGATGCCAGTTCTTGAGATCGCACTTTTGTCCTTCCACTTGTACAAGATCATCCCTTCTCTCAGGGATGGTAGCATTCTGCGCTCCACCACCATCTCATCTTACAGCTCGAGCAGGTCCAGGCCAACGCACACAGCACTGCGTAGAGCTTGGCTGGGATCTGTATACCTTCCCATTCACTCACTAGATTTCATCATGTCCCCATTTCCTGTTACACCTGGAATTTAGACACTCTAGGCCAGGGGTCAGCAACCTTTACTATCAAAAGAGCCATTTTGCCTCCTCTTCCACTAAAGAAAAATAGTCTGGAGCCGCAAAACATAACACAGTTCATAAACTTTTAAAAGTTTTAATATTTTTTTAATTTTACCTGTTACAACAAGTGTGCATGTGTAGGCCTACTTTGAAATAAATTAAACACTGAACTATGCCCCTAGAAGCCTCCAGCTTCTAACGTATCATCCTGTTACATTAGAAGCTGGAGGCTTCTAAAGCTACGTACACACGGCAGATTTTTATCGTCCGATAATCGGCATCGGCCAAATATCGGGCGAAAATCTGCCGTGTGTACAGTTGGTGTCGTCCATCGTCTGAACGACCGTCCTGCCGGATCCACAGACGATGGACGACAACCGATCCTAATGAAAGGGAAGGGGGAGAGCGCGCAGCAGGGTGCCACTCCATCGCTCTCCCCCTCCCCTCTCCATAGAGCATGAACGGTGCTGTATGTACAGCACCGTTCATGCATCGTGCAGTCCCTTGTCATTGGAAAGGATCGTGAAAGATCCTTTCCAACGACAAAAATTGCAAGTGTGTACGCAGCTTAAACTTACAGGGTAGATTTTTTTTGATGGACAGAGTTCTTTATGTTCTGATGATGCCTTAGCGATCAAATTTTAAGGGGCGTTAGCCACAGGTGTCCCTCATTTGCAGCTTTAATTTTGTTCACCTGTACCCCCCAATCTTGAGTAATTGGGGTTCAGGTGCTAGAAGCCTCCAGCAATGTGTAACAGGGTAGATTATTTTGATGGGCAGAGTTCTTTATTTTCTGACGATGCCTTAGCCATTCAATTGTAGGTGGTGTTAGCCATAAGTGTCCCCCACTTGCACCTCTACTTTGGTCACCTGTACCGCCTCCCCGTTCCAGAGAAATTGGGGTTCAGATGCTAGATGCTTCCAGCAATGTGTAACAGGGTAGATTTTTTTGATAGGCAGAGTTTTTGAAATTGTGTTTTTATTGAAAATGTTCAAAAGGGGTACATAACGTTAAAGGGGAGTACACAAAAGGGGGATGATACAAAAACATAGAAAAGAAAAAAAAAAAAAGAACACAGTCACAAAGCAATCGAGGTCTATAGTAATACACATTAAGGTGGCAAAAAAATATGTAGACTGTTTTAGTCATATCCCTAAACATAGGTATCTAAGAACAAAACTAGAGGTAGGGGAACCGGGGTAAGGTGTTGTGACATCGGCAAGCAAAGGAAAAGCCAATGGGTTAACCAGAATCTCTAGCATAGTATTGATCCCAGGCCTCCCAGGTCAATTCAAAGTTATCCACAGTGTTTCTAATAAGTGCCGTAAGATATTCCATCAGGCGTATATCTTGGATTCGTGTATAGAGGTCTTCCATGGTAGGGGGCAGAACCGCCTTCCATCTGGAAGGTATTAGTGTTCGTGCTGCGACCAGGATGTGAGATGCTAACTTGCGAGACATGATTGGCAATATTGTAAGAGGCTGACCCAGGAGATGGGAGGTAAGGTCCAAAGGAACAGGCTGCTGGAACACATTGGACAAGAGGTCATTAACCCGTGACCAATACTTCTGAATAAGAGGGCAAAACCAAAATATATGTTCTATCGTGCCTCTGTGTTTTCCACATCTCCAGCACATGGGGTCCACGGCAGGAAACAGCCGGGAAAGAACCACCGGCGTGTGGTACCACCTGAGCAGAATTTTATAAAGGTTTTCCTTGTATAGAGTGCAGATAGAACTTTTGTGAGCTGCTTCCCAAATATCAGACCAGTCTTCGGAGGATAAGGACCGACCCATAACCTCTTCCCATTTGAGCATATAACTAAATTTATTTGAGCTACCTTCTGCAGAGGTGTGTAAGAGGCGGTAGATTGCAGAGATCACCCCTTTAGTATAGGGGCTCTCCATGCATAATCTTTCAAAGGCAGTAAGGGCCTGGAAGGTAGCTGTGGGTTGGAGCGACAATATATAGTGCCTAATTTGAAGATATGCATAAAAAGAAGTACGAGGCAGTTCCACCCTGTCAACTAATTCGGAGAAAGAGAGCAATCTCCGCTCAAATGGATGCAAAATATGTCTGATTTGGTATAACCCTCTGTCCCTCCAAGGGCCAGACATTGAACCAGACAGACTGTCCGGAATTTGTGGATTAAGGATTATAGAGGTTAATCTCGAAGGAGAGGATGCTAAACCAAAGTTGCCTCTGCAGGTCCTCCACACATTTCTTGTGAATAGCATGGGTGCTGTTAGATCAGAGTCCGTTAGCGGGAGGGAGGAGCTCCACAGCATAACATTGGGATGTACCGGAGCTATCCACCCTCCCTCCAGCTCTATACAAACACTGGGGGGAAGCGGGGACGCCCACTGTAGAAGGTGTCTCAGGTGGGCCGCCAAATAATATTTATGAATATCCGGAGCTCCTAGACCACCCCCATCCCT
>NC_092863.1:35800830-35985387 GCF_032062135.1 Pyxicephalus adspersus | reverse complement strand
CATCAGAGATCTCCCCGCGGCAGCCGAAGGGAGCCACAACAAGGAGGCTGAAGAGCCGCATGCGGCTCCAGAGCTGCAGGTTGCAGACCCCTGCTCTAGGCAGACTAGTCCATTTCCATATCAATGAATGGCTAAACATTACTTCATTATCATACTACCTCTTGATTTTGTATTGTAAAATGGGAAAATCAGCAACAAGTAAATAGTGAATAATTCCCACTAGACAAATGAAACAATTGCTTTTGAATGTCTTTGTCCAGAAAAGAAGAAAAACAATACCCTCCTTTAGGCTACAAAGAAATTCTTTTTTTTACCCTTGTCTGACATATGGTCTGCCTTTCCCACCTCTCTATTCTTATATCAATAAATGAGTAAAACAAAGTAGATGATATGGTTATTCTAACTAAACCAATATACACAATTCACTGCTTAGTATTCGGTCTGCTCATTTCTGGGGGCAATATACAATGTATAGTGCCCACTGTTGTGTACTTTCATGCCGAGGCCTGCTGTTCAAGTGGTAAAAATACCACTTGCTTCTGTCTCTGTGCTAGCTTGAAAACATTAACTTGCTGTTGGCCAATCTTCACAATATTGCTTTAGCTATGTGTCCCAGTTTTTGACATTCCACATCTGTCATCAGATACCTGTCCTTTGTCGTTCCTGTTCATATTAGGGTTAAACAGACTTTGAGGTTCCCACTTATAGGTAGTATTATTTGCAAGTATCCTACCTGTACTTGAAGGTTTTTAGCTTTTTTTTTTCTTTGTTGGAGCACCATTAGATTTGTTTCTGAGAGCTAGACACTTCTGGTTCATTTCTTCAACTTTGTCCACACTTGTCTGAACACACTTTAAAGCCACTGTATATTTTAGGGTTAATACCTTACTTTCCAGTTCTTCAGCCTTGCAAAAGGTCATGAAGGAACTTCTATCAAAACACTGCTACCGCTCACATTACTAAGTCAAAAACTTTTAAGGCTAAAGTCTCTAGGAAGTTCTGCTATTTCATCACCTCAAGATCTTTTCACATATTTAGCATTCATTGTTACAAATGTTTATGCTTACTGCCCTACAGCAACCGATGTAACATTTTTAATAAGTATAGATATCCATGCCCACTCCAACCAACCAAACAAACGGTGTGATCCAAGATGAGCCCCCCAAATGGTTTGCTTTGCTATATTTTAGTCTTGGTTCAGCAGTTTACACAATATCAAGGCGTGATGTGTGTATCATTACTGGGTTAAAGATGTGCAAATGACTAAACAAAGTGGAACAGGTAAGCAAGCACATATAAATACAATGGAGAAATGAACAATACACGTATACATAAACTATATATACTGTAAGCATATAGCAATAATTTGCACAATCTCCTACTTAGCTTCAAATAGGGACTTCAGTCTTTTATGATTTTCCTGTGTCCACTCTCCTGTATCCGTCTGTCTGTATCTGTTCGTCTATATCAATCTGTATATCTTCCCATTGTCCCATCATGTTTTGCCCAGCCCCACTTCTTGTTACACTTGGCAATTGGAAAACCTAGACAGGCCAGTTTCCATATCCATGAATGATTTAGCATTGTAACAAAACTCCAACTAAATTATTTTCATATTGACTTTAAAATCATAAAAATGAGCATAGCAACACAGGACCAGATTTTTTTTATATATATAGAAATATGTCTGGATACAAAAAAACTTTAGACTTGAGGCTGTGCTTTCTTTTTTAGGTATGTGAGAGTGCTGTGCAAATGTTTTAGGAAGGTGTAAAAAATTGCTGTAAAGCAAGAATGCCATCACAAATAAAAATTCCTATAGTTTTTATTAATTTACCAAATGCACAGTGAGCTAACAGAAGAAAGAACTAAATCAAAATTTTTATAGAAGTACAAACTAGAAAATGGTCAGCAGAATCCTGTAGGACCCAGGTACATACATCGACTGTCCAGATGTCTGTTTAGAAAAGGTCTTCATGGAAGAATCGTGGGTAAAAACTCACGTCTCTTACTTGGAACCAATGCCAAATAACTCAATTACCGTATTTTTCGCCGTATAAGACGCTCCGGAATATAAGACGCACCCAATTTTAAAGGAGGAAAATCTAGAAAAAAAGTTTCTGAAAGATTATTCCCCTTCTGATCACTCATGTGCCATTCATACCGGTATTCCCCTTCTGAGCTGCAGAGACACACGCAGGATCGGGTATCGGGTGAGTATAATATTTTAATTATTTTTTTTAACACATTTGTCGTATAGGACGCACTAACTTTTCCCCCTAAGTTTTGGGGAAGAAAAAGTGCGTCTTATATGGCAAAAAATACGGTATGCACAAAAACATGGAAGCGATAGTATGGCCGTCACAGAGCCCTAATCTCAACATCAAGTGTATCTGGTATTACATGAAAAAACAGATGGATTTAAAGTAGCCTACATCCACAGAAGATCTGTGGTTAATTTTTGAAGGTGTTTAGAACAATTTACCTGATGAGTTTTTCAAAAAAACGTGTGCTACTGCACTTAGAGTAATTTAAGCTGTTTTGAAGGCAAAGGGTGGTCACACCAGATAATGATTTGGTTTAGATTTCTCTTCTGTTTATTCATGTTGCATTGTTAATTGATAAAAATATATAATATTTAAAGACCTCCCAGGGTTTCATTTTCATTTGTGAAGGCATTCTTGGTTTATAGCATTTCTCACTGCCTAAAACTTTTGCAAAGTACTGTATATGTCATTTTTTTTAGAGCTACACATTTACATATTCATAGTTTCTTCATGCTTAATAGGAATACACAGAATAGGAAAAGCAAACCTTTTTTTATTTAATTTTATTTACAGTGCCAAGAGAAGATCTAAGAGGGAGGTTTATGCTATGCTTTCTTGATGACGGAACCGGAATGGATCCAAGTGAGTAATTTACAATATGTACAATAATTGTTTTGGAAATAGGTGTTATACAGTGACATTTTTAACAGCTTTTCTAAATCAATAAATGGGGCATTTAATTTTTTTGCCAAAAATTCTATTGCAGTTTCTTACAATTTTAAATTCTTGCATTTTTTAAAGCTAGTTTTGATATTGTTTTAAAAATGATTTTGTTTAAAAAAAGTCATCCTTTGTAACTATTATAGGTGAAGCTGCCAGTGTAATTCAGTTTGGTCGGTCTGCTAAAAGAACTCCTGAGTCTATTCAGATTGGGCAGTATGGAAATGGTTTGAAGTCGTAAGTTTCTGCTAGTATTAGATCTTTAAACTGATTAATATGCATTCAGTTGTACTTGTTGCTGTTGTAAAGGAAATCTGGGCTATTGTAAGTGTAAGTTGCTGAAAGTTATTTTAGCCATTTGTTCCGTTTAAGAGTTTAGGAGTTATGACTTTTGCCCTGTCGACACAACTGAAAATAAGAAAAAAATCTTTCCAAAGTTAGGTAAATCTCCTCTTAATTTTCACTGGAACAAGTGATTGGCCATTGATTGGCTCAAAATGTTTTGGTTTTCCTAACCTCTTGTCTTGTTAAGGGCAAAGAGAGAGGGCAAATCTTACTAGCAGGGAGATAAATGGCAAAATGTTGTATGCTATTATAATAATTTTTTATTTCTGGATGTTGGGGGTCTTATAAATATGTTTTTTTTTTTTTTTTTTTCTTTTTGTCCTTTTTATTGCTTCTATTGCACGGCCTGATCTTCTATCAGTGGGTCTATGCGAATTGGAAAAGATTTTGTCCTTTTTACGAAGAAGGGCGATACAATGACATGTTTGTTTATGTCACGCACTTTTCATGAAGAAGAAGGAATTGATGAGGTTTGTAAACCTAAGTGACCACAAGTCTCTTATCAACTTTTTTGTATTTTGACATAATTTCATATAAGCATTACCTGTTCTTTCAATGAGAAGTATTTGAAAAATACTTTTAAAACAACATTGATAAAAAAATTTGATGGAAGTTTGGTGGTAACCAAACCTTGCAATATTTTAGGGTAATCTGTCCTGAGAGGAAACTGGAGGCTGACTCCTATTGTCCATGTGTTTACCTTGATTTAAACTAAACATGTATTCATACATTTTTTGTTGGTGGATTTGATCCTTTGTTCAGTTTATTCATTTACTCTGTCAGATTTATTTCCCCCATTGTTCATTGCTCTGGATTTTTCTGCTCCAGATTTCCTAAACTATTCTTTCTTTAAAATGGCTTGGATTTGCTCTACTTGCATTTTTACTCTCTCAGATGACTTTTTAAAATGTAGTTAAGGGGAAAGTCAAATTTTCCTAATTTTTAGGGTTGTCAGCCTAATTTCTGAGGATGTACAGGGGACCGATGTAAAAAACATGCAAATTTGTCCATGTTAGAACATAGGCAGAAATAGCTGATTTTCAAATGAAGGCTAAAGCCAGCCATCAACTTTTTCATAGATATAGAGGACAAGAAACTGTTTATATTATAGTGAAAGTTTAACTCATTTAATGTAAAAGCCATTTCAGATTAGAATGAAGAAAAGTTTAAAGCAGAACTTAAATAAAAAAAAAAAAAGTCTTTGTACTGGCTGCATTACCCGATCTCACAATGCAAAGAAACAAGATCAAGTAACAGCCTGCTGTAAAGGGGGAAAGAAAAAGAGGGCAGATCTTACTGCACATATGTGAAATTGACATTTATGCCCGAAACGATCTCAGAAACGTGAATCTGAAAAACCTAAACAAAAATAGGATCTATTCCACCAATAAAAAAATGTATTCTTTGACTAATTCACTTTGCTAAACAATTTTGATATTTTATGAGGTTTTTATTTGGCATACTGCTTTAATGAAGAAAAAAGTAATATAATACAACAAAAACAGGTGGCACATAAGATCATATTTAAAACCCACATACAAACTAAAATGTAAAAAATGTAAAAAAAAAAAAAACAAAAACATTGTTTTAGTCTAAAATGCAGAGACTGTCCAACTCAAAGCAGTGACATCACAGGGATGTGTTTTAGGTTAGTTTTCCCCCAGCCTGGTTTGCTGAGCTGAGCTACTAACCAAAAAGCAGTAAACTATTGATTCTCCAAAATTATCATTGTTTGCTGTTTTCTGTTTATTGCCATTTAGTAACACCGGGTGTTTATATTGCACTAAGTAGTCAAGTAACCAGGCTGATGAAGGGGTAGCTTTGCACCAGAATGTGACCTGACATCACCGTGAGTGCAGCCCGATGGCTTTATTGCCTGCTGTGGCTAGGGCAGAAGTTTACCACCTATATGACCTATGACACATTTTTTTTTTAATTAATAAATGGTTTACTTCTGTTATACTACAAATACTGTTTAGATTTTTTTCTGTCTGTCTTGTTCAGACATTTTGACAGATCATTAGAGGCCTGAACTGTTATTGACAGCTTTGCCTGTTATAGGAAGGATATTTATCACTGTGTCCCCAAGCTGGGGTGTCATGCTAAGGAATGTTAATAAAAGGTTATGTGCAGTAGGAAATTGGGGGACACGATTTGATCCCTATTTTTGCTTACCATTACACCACTAAATACTTTTATTTTCTATTCTAACTTTCGTAGGTTATAGTCCCTCTTCCTACATGGAATTCCAAAACGTATGAACCCTTAACAGATAATATGGAAAAATTTGCTATTGAGACAGAGCTCATTTACAAGTATTCTCCATTTCACTCTCAGAAGGAAATTATGGAGCAATTTAAAAAGATAACTGGAGAGTCAGGTAACAAACATTTCAGTTGAACTGAAGTGATTTTACAAATTATTTTTATTTGTACAAAGTTTGTAGGTTCCTCTTTTGTGAATACATTAAATGTAACAATGTATTATTGCACTTTTCTAGGTACTCTTGTTGTTATTTTTAATTTGAAGCTAATGGATTCTGGAGAACCAGAACTTGATATTGTTTCTGATCCAAAAGACATTCAGATGGCTGGGACTCCTCCAGAGGGAACGTAAGTTTCAATAAATTGTACATATTGTGGTCATGTACTAAATGTTCTATTTTTCAAGTGAAGCTAAAAAGATACTTGTGTTTACTGTTAGATAAAAACCAAATATGCAAAAATATTACATCATGACCTCTCCAAGTACTACACTCAAACCTTTTGGGATGTGCAACTTTCCTGTTCTCTTATATAAGATCAATATAATTTTGGAGGCTTTTTGTCATTTACACACTAAACTCACGTGTTAACTCACAAAACTCAGTTTTTATTAAAATTTCAGATGGATGCAGTATAGACATCTTATGTTATGATCCTACTTGGCACTTTCATGATGTCTTAGCAAATTTTAGAGCTATCTTTCTTGTATTTCTGAGATGTGCTGCCTCTTTCTGCCTTGTTGTCTTTTCCTTAAGTTTTAAGCCAGTCTTTACTGAATTATCCTAAATATAGCTCATCTTCCTTGCTAAATAGTTTATCTGTCAGGATTCCACTTTTACTTTAGAGCACAAAATGTATGATATGTCTGCAGACACATTTTTTTCTCCAATACCTTTGTAGGGCTTTGTGACTGACCGTGATATTTTTTTAAGATTTCAAATCTGTTTAATTGTCGTAGGAAACCTGAACGTCGTTCATTTCGAGCATATGCTGCTGTCCTTTACATTGATCCAAGGATGAGAATTTTCATTCATAACCACAAGGTGCAAACAAAACGACTATCCTGTTGCCTTTACAAGCCCAGGTAAGAGTTGATTAAAATGTTCTTCATTTTGGAAATGGCTGAAGATGGCTTCAGCGTTCATATATATTTTTTTACATAACCTAAACTAATGAGCTAAACCTTTAGTGTGTAGAGGAAGATGTACTACTGCAGCCAGCTGCTTTATGAAGAAAGCCAGCCGACATTTTAAAGTAGCTAAAGTAGTAGTTACATTTTTGCCTCCCTAAACAGCTTACGGCTGATTTTAAATATTACCTTTAAATGTTTATCTTTAAGAGGTATGTTTATACACAATTTGCATAGTGAATTTAGTCAATGAAATGGCTTGTTTATTTGTTGAATGATAACTAGAGATGGACAAAAGGTCTTTAATGTGCTTAAAGCATATTGTGTAGACATGGACAAAAGGTACCTGAAAAGTGAATTACATTGAGTGTAAATTATTATGTCCATGTAATGTGCTTTCACTTTATAACATGATAAATATGATCACAGCCATGGACAAAGCAATAAGTTAGGAGAGTACAGCTATGACTGCTATAGGGGTCAGTGGTAGTTAAATATTGTGAATGGTAACTAATGAACACATTAACTTTAATCCAGTTACTGAAATACAAAGCAGACACGCTTCTTTTGGGTAGTTGTGTAAAAGTCAAAGGTACATTCCCATCTCTAATTACTGTGTCAGTGTATTCATCTATTGTAAATCACATAGAACAAATAAACCAACTTTTTTCATTGAACAAATTCACTATGACAACATTTCCCTAAATTTCGGTTAATTATTTTTTAAAAAGAATAAAATCATTTTGCACAATAATCAGAATTGACTATAATGTTCTAATAAATACAAAACATTGAACAACAATTTTTTTTCCAATTTTTAGAATGTACAAGTATACGTCAAATCGATTTAAAACACGAGCTGAGCAGGAAGTGAAGAAAGCAGAACATATGGCTAAAATTGGTAATGAGGGAAAGTGGGGTGAATAGTTATTAGTTAAATACTAATAATAAAAAAAATTCTTAGTCGATGACAGACACAAGAAGTCTTGTACCTTTTGGGTATCCTGCTGCTAACAGAAGGATTGGACTCTAGCAAAACAAAAATCTGTACGCAGTTTTTTGATCGTTCAGCCATTTTGTTAAAAATAAATGTAAGAAATCTGCAACTAAGGCTGTTAAAAATCCTTTAAATGTACCTTTGATGAACTTTTTTCCGTTTAACAAAAATGGATATATACTGCAAATAATCAGTTGCTTAAGCGTTTTTACCACAGAAGGGGTTAACAATAAACATATTTTTTTAATTTAATGTTTTGTAATATAATATTTGAGCCTGCCCCACTCTTTCCCATAGCTTCCTATAGTTTCAAAAAAAGCTATGTGGAACTGTGCTTTGTTCTGTCTGTTATGTCTGCCCTTTGTCACCTTCAGCCATCTTATTCTCACTTTATATCCACTGTTTGGGTTGTGCTATGTCACTAGAGGCAAGAACTCTTACCTTCTTCAGTGAAAGAAGTCTGGAAAAATTATTTGTAAAGTTGAAAATCTGTAGATGGAAAGTTAAGTTAAAGTTTGCCAAAAACATCTTTGCAAACCTTTCTCGGCATTGGGCTGTATTCCCAGTGAAGTTTTAGAAGGTCATTTTGTTTTGTTTTTTGGCGGGAAACTTGGATAGTTCCCCACTTTTGGCTGCTTATTAGTAACACACACCCTTCTTTGTTTATGGTCATGCTTTCAGTGCTGCTTTGCTACAAAAATATTTTGGTGGTAGAAGGGTTTATCCTTGGCTGGCCTACAGTTTCAGTATCCTGTCCTGTAGATGGCAGTGTAACCTAAAGACTTCCTGTGTTCCCTAATGGACCTAAAGCGTACCTATACTCACAAAATCAGCTTTGGTTTATGGATAACATAAGCCCAAGTTATAATCATCTGAATACTTTTTTTTCAGCTTGCTTTTACCTTTAAACATTAAAAATTAGTTGTAGCCACACCCCCAGGTCTCTCGATCACCTAGTTGGTGAACTGCAATCTAGGAAATGCCATCCCTGGGGGGAGTGTTTCTAATCTACTCCCACTGCCCTAATTATGCAGATTTTTTTTGTCACTGTGTGACTGCTCCTTAACTTGTGAGCTCTGCGTGCAGTGAGGGGGGAGAGAGGGTGGAGGAGAAGGTCAGGAGAGGAAGAAAACTTAACCTAGCCAGTCACAAGCTGGCCACTTCTAAACACTTCAGAAATCATTATATATTGCATGAATACAAGCTGACCCAGCCAGTGCCACCGGGAAGACTGACATTTTTGTGCAAGTAAGTAAGAATAGCTTCTTAGTTGAAAGACCTAGGTTTTGAGTATAGTTCCTCTTTAAAAACAACTTTGTCAGTGCAACAATTTTGATAATTCATATTAATACTGGTAATATTTTTTTTACTAATAATCTTTAAATTTAACTTTAGACTCAGAAATATTCAAATATATTCCTCAATAGCCAAAAGTCCTCCTTTTATACAAAACACCAGTGAAAATCCAGATATTACTTTGAAAAAGTAGCAGTGATATATTAATCAGTACTACTACTACACATAGCCTGTTATAGGAGATTCAGCAGTTTTTTCTAATAAGGACTGGCTGCAGAAATCTATAAAGGAAGAAGAATGCAAGACCAGCAATGACCGTTTCATACCTGTGGTGGAAAATCGCATGGTTGGCTGCTGCTGAGCTCAAAGCACACTTCCGGTGACACATTGGTATACGGTTTTGGCTGTGGTTGCATCTATTGGGCATTTCTTCTGAAAGCAACCGTGCATAGACATGGCACGTTCTGTAACTGTGCTAACATGCATGCGCAGTGAGATCTGCAAAATTTTTCATCCTACGTAAAGGAGAAATTGGCGGTGCCCGGAGCACTGGCTCTGGGATGGATGCTGGGACGACGCCGGGACCAGATGCAAGACACCTTCAATCCCGCAAGGCAGTCCAATCCATCAGGGGGTAAGTGTTATTTTTTTTTTTTTTCGGGGGGGGGGGGGGCGTTTTGAGTTGTTCCTCTTTAAGAAAGAGCGACAAAAATTAGTCTTTATTACTGAAAATTCCTGCATAGAGGTTACCTACAGTTATTTCCTATTCTGTGCTGCTGGATTTGTTTCCTCATGTTTAGGTTAGTGTCTGTTTTCTAAAAGAATTATTTTTTTGATTTTTAGCGGAGGATAAGGCTCGGGAGGCAGAGAGCAAAGCAAGAGCCATGGAGTCTCGACTTGGAGATGATTTGTCTCGGGAATCAAGGGTATTTCTTGGAACATGCTTTTGAAGAATTAATATTTTAAGTGTCATATTTGTATATATTTTATATATATTATTTTTTTTTACAAGCATATACTATTTTCATTCCTTTTTGTTTTAGTTGAAATGCACTTTTTGCACATTCCAGTGGTGTATAGAGCCATGGATTATTTTATTAATTTCCATATTGCCTATTACAAGCATCCTTGCCTAGACTGTTTAGGGACTGTGGTGCCATTTATAACAGAGCGCAGCTATCCCTTATCTGCTCTCCAGAATACTCACTTAACTTTGCTTAATTACTTGGATTGTTGGTTGTTAGACCCCTTGTGAAAGCAATTAAGTTGAGTGAAAAACATTGCTGCCTTTTTATTTATTTATTTATTTTTTTGTCTGTCATCTGAATTTTCCTTTCTAATAATAACAATGTATTAGCTGTGACTTTCCACAACCTTCTCATATTAAAGAATTTGGGTTTGTATCTCTTCATTTATTTTTTTCAGGCTGCATTAAGACAAGTGCAGAATGCTGCTATTACAATCCGTCGGGAAGCAGATGTTAAAAAACGAATTAAGGAAGCTAAGCAAAGGTAATTATAGGCAGGAAAATTTTGTTTTTTTTGAATATGGTTGAAATAATGACACATAATGGAGGGGTATTTGAAAACAATATGATGACACCTTTATACTGATTCATACTTGTGCATTCTGTCAATCCCGTGTATCCTGGCAACCAGAGCTAGGCAGCTGCGTAGATCAGCTTTTTTTCTGGAGAGATTATTGCAGAAGGGACATTGGCTTTCCCCCTTCTACAATATTGATCTGTCTGATCAAGCATTTTTAAATGTGGACATGTAGTTCCACTTTTATATTAGCAAAAATTATAACCCGTAAAAAAAAATTTGATAAAATAGGGTTAGTTCATGTTAATTTCTCTGGGATTTTTATTTTAAATATTTGTTTGGCAACAAATATGGTTTTAAATGTGGAATTCTATATTTATATATTTTATTTATTTATCTCAAAACAAATATTACCTAACCAGTATCAAAGACCATAATACACAAAAAAAAAAATACACAGAACACTATATATACCGGGAAAAAAAACTTCTTTTACTACCTATTCTTTTGTGTCGTCAACTGAGCCTAAAAAAAGAACATGATTAATACCATTACAAAATAATGTTGAATCTCAGAAGTGATTATGTGTGTGTGAGATCAAGATTTAATACATCAACTTTTTGTGTCACACATCAACATGCAGGGCATTAAGTCAGTCTATTCATTGTGGGAATAGACAAAAACAGATGTGCAGATTTTTTTCTGATACAGCATATATTGAAACGGCACATTGTGTTGGGATGTCATTTATAACGAATAGGACCACAGTGCTGTAGTGTCCAATGGCAAAGATGTGTCTTAGCCCATTAGGAGAGGATACTTTGGTTACCTAAAACTTTCGAAAAAAGTTTTCCTCACACTTTTTTCCCTGACTCTAATCTTCTACATCTTAAACTTTGTTTACTGCAGTTGCACCGTAGAGGTCTCCTACATTGTGTACAAACCATTTAGTCTTTTCACTTAAAGTCCAGTCTTGTACAGTTTATCCTCATAGACTTCAATGAGTCCAGCCAATATACCTTGGCAGTAAGATTTACAGTTTTGGAGGAGAGTGTGATCTACGTTTTCTTGGGAGAGGAGTGGCAGATAGGAAAGAACTTGTAGCCTGCTTCTCTGGCAATATCATTTGTACAAAAAGAGTAATTTTTTTTACATTTTATTTATCATACTGGACACTATATATCTATCCATTTGTATACTTTGTAGGCAGCATACTAATCTGACCTCAGGAAAGTAAATTCATTTTGGTTGTTTTGAGTTTAAAGCACCCATGAGCATAAACTATTTGCTTAGTGAATAATAGTGAAGAATATTAGGCACCCAAGTTATGTTAAGCATTAAGCATATTTCTAATGAATGTTGCCTTCATGTAGCATACACACTTTACACTAGGATGTGTGTATGCCTGAAAACACAAAAACAAATGTACTGAGATCCAGGTGTAATGTTGGGGTCTTAAATATAAACCGTGAGGTAGTGATGAATAATTACAATCCTCAAATGCTACATTATAAACACATTCTTGTTTTCTTGTTTTTGGTTAAATACAAGCTGTCAAGCTTTCTTATTCCCTCCTGTTTGTTAGTTCAGGTTCTTAATGATATTTTTAACACTATTTGCATTAAAAGTAATGACCATTTTTTATGCAGCAGTCTCCACACATGTTAAACGAAGAACTCCTGATTTCTTTCTAAAACACTTCTGCTACCTCAGGGCATGTTTTCTGATGTTTCGCTAATTCTTTCTACAAGGATGCAAAATCTGATACTTTTCAATGTATCTTGCATACTGCTTTACCACTTTCTAACAACACACAAAAGGAATTCTTTTCATTTTCTCTAATGGGGTCTATTTATAATGGGGTAAACATATTTTTCACTAGATAAATGGTGTTATTTTTACACAATATACCGTATTTTTCGGACCATAAGACGCACTGGACCATAAGACGCACCAGTTTTTTAGAGAAGGGAAATGAAGAAAAAAAAGATTCTGAAACAAATAGTGTCCTAAAATATTTTATGTGCATTAAAAACCAACATCACAGTCATAAACACATTTTTCCCCCCACTTCTGGGGGAAAAAAAGTGCGTCTTATGGTCCGAAAAATACGGTATACACTTTTAAATTTTTAAACTTTTAAATTATTGCCACTTTAAACAAATACTTTTGTACCATATTTATAACCTAGTAATCACTTCTGTCAGTGTGCCCCAACCCCCCCCCCCCCCCCTAACATTCTGTTTTCTATCTTGTCATAGCACTATGACATAGATTTAATGATTTGCGGTAACCTGAGTAATCTAATATTCAATTGAAGTTTAAAAAAAATTGCCAATTCATATTTTTGTCAAACTTCCTGGAAGTTTACTACCACCCTTGTTCTGAAATATAGTTTCACTAATTATGGAGTGAATCTAAATTAGACTAACAACTTTTTAATGAATGTTTTATTAATTCATGTTGAGGTGTTATTATGATTTATTTGTGGGTATGTATATTTCAAATCCTTCTACAACTGAAGCAAAATACTAAATATGCTTTGTAGATTTTGTGCATTGAATTTGTTTTTATCTTGTAGGGCCCTTAAAGAACCAAAGGAACTCAACTTTATATTTGGTGTAAATATCGAACAGAGGGAACTGGATGGCATGTTTGTGTATAACTGCAGCCGGTTAATTAAAATGTATGAGAAAGTTGGCCCTCAGCTAGAAGGAGGAATGTAAGTACCAACTAGGTATTGTCATTTGAGAGGAGGGCGAATTTTTCAATTCTTGCAGGTTCATTTAAACACAATTTCCTACAGAAAATAATGATAATATCTATTATATTCATAGAAGCTGTATTCTTAAAAGTCTCTAGTCTGTTACTTTGTATGTTGGTGCCACATATTTGTTTTAAAACAATCAGACTTGTGACCAAATGCCTATTTACTGGAAAAAAAGTAATATCCTAATACCAATATTGGCCCGTTCACACAACTAAACACGGTGAAAGATCGTTTTTTTAAATATATATTTTAGAAGGCAAAACATTAAAACAATACTATCATAGCTGTAGGGAGGTAGTGGATTTTCTTGATTGTGTTTGTGAGTTATTTTGTCTTTTTTCTAGGGCCTGTGGAGGAGTAGTGGGAGTAGTTGATGTCCCCTATCTTGTCCTAGAACCTACACACAACAAGCAGGACTTTGCAGATGCGAAGGAATACAAACACCTTCTGAAAGCTATGGGGGATCACTTGGCACAGTATTGGAAAGACATAGGCATAGGTAAGTTTTTTTTTTTTCCAATAAGTTGATGAATAACTGGGTGTTACTTGATAGTAGATACTTTTGACTGACTTATACTGGTAAATATAACATGCTCAAGATACGTTTTTAAATGACAAAAAAATCCAGATAAATTCCAATAGTATTTTGCTTTCCTATTTTTCTGATTTGTGTTCACCACTATGCATGCATTGATTTTTAATGATTTAACTTTTATCCCACAGCTCAAAAGGGAATTGTAAAATTCTGGGATGAGTTTGGTTATATATCGGCAAACTGGAATCAGCCTCCATCATCAGAGTTAAGGTATAAAAGAAGGCGAGCGATGGAAATCCCAACCACTATTCAGTGCGGTAAGAAGCACTGTTTGAAATACTTTGTGTTTTCTGTTGGTAGAAATAAATTGTTTTAAATATTAGTAAATAATATTATAGGAGCAAAACTACCATTTTCCAGCCCTTCAGATTTGAGAGTGGGGGGGGGGGGGGGGGGGAGCAGGTCTTTGCAATGTAGTGCTGTAAGCTTTTTAGCATAAAATGTGAAGGCCCAGTAATGACTACTGTGTTAGGTGTGTGGAGCTGAATGTTAGGGTTAGGACAGTGTTGATGTTTACTTCATGCTTCTGTAGCTAACGTTAAAATGGAACTAAAGTTAACTAAACTAAAGTTTGTCTGATTAGCCAGGCCATTATTGCAAAAAGGGATAGGTGATGTCCCTTCTGCAATACTGCATCTTACATGCTTGAATGCTCAGAGGTTTCTGTAACCAAAGCTAAACTGCGCATGCACAAGGTCTGCTTTGGTTGTCTGGGAAACCCAGCAATTCTGGCTTCCCTTGAGTGTGCTGGGATAAATAAACTCCCACTCTCTTGCTTGGGAGTTATATCATTTAAGCATGACCAATAAAGATGGTCAAGGAAAAGAAGGAAGATGAAGGTACCCGGCGCTGGAATGGGGACAAGTGAGTTGACCAGGTTTAGTCCCACTTTTAAGCATAAACCAGAGCTAAATGTTCAGATTTTAAATAATTATGTAGTTTTACTTCATATGAAATGTGCTTTGTTCTTTTCAGACCTGTGTTTGAAGTGGCGGACACTTCCCTTCCAGCTGAGCACTGTAGATAAAGAATATCCTGACACCTGGGTCTGCGCTTTGAATCCTGATGTAGAACAGGATAGGTTTGTACACTGACAGAATATGCTTTGTGTATACATATAAAATCATTTTCAAAGACACAAATAAACCTGTGAAATCCTGGAAATGTGTTTCTGATACTTTTAATGTTGTGTACCTTATAACTATACATATCGCTGATATTATAGTAGTCTTCCCTAAACTGTTTGCCTTGGAGCAGGGGTCGGCAAACTTTTATGGCCACTTTTGCCGGCTAGCATTAGGCCGGAACCAACTACCAGCTAGCCCGTATCTGGCCTAAAGACCGGCGTTTGCCGACCCCTGCCCTAGAGGAACCCTTAAAATTACTCCTGTATACACGAAACCTGAAGTAACTCCTATCTACAGCTTATGGTACTATAGATCATACCATAACCAGACTATTCGATACATTTAGTGGATCTTTATTGATACCCATTTAATCTAGATGACAAAATTATTTTTATTAATCATGAATTGGGCACGAACACTGCTGTTCTAAACTTTATAGAAAACCTATGTCTCCATGGAACTTTGGGTATTATACAGGTCTTTACCATCACCCACTCCCCTTTAACAAGCAAACAAATACATTGAGCTTTTAGTTATGGCCAGATTTATGAATAATTTGTAGAGTGATTGCAGTGAAAAAAAAAAAGTTAACTAGTTGGTAACATACCTGTTCTGTTTCAGATGTGAAGCTTGTGAGTTAAAACAAAAACTTCCTATTGGAATCCTTAAGAAAGAAATGGTAACACAAGATGAGAAGAAAAAGCATCTAAGTGAGAAGATCAAACAGCAGCAGGAGAAGCTGGAAGCTCTTGAGGTGTTTATTATAGCAGCATACTAATGGGCAGTGTTTGTATCATGGAACATGTATTTATATATCTACTCAAGGTTATTTATTGTGAATGTTCTGTAATGTTAACCTTTTACCAGTTGTTTTTCACATCAAGGAAGTACAATGGAAAACTATATAATCTATATTTCCACTTCCACTGATAGTTGCTTAAACCATCCTGCAAGCAGATCTCAACTTTCAGAGCCTGCTGCTTGCTATTTCCCAAAGTCTCAGAAAACATTTGAAAAAAAGTTTAATTCTAAGGCTGGCAACTGTTTTTGAAAATGGCAAGAAGCTTTAGTTGCTTTAGTAGCATTAATAAGACTGCAAACCATTCTATGTGGACATAAATGGAGAGGTTTTAAAACACTACTTAAATAAATATATATATATATATATATATATATATATATATATATATATATATACACATGTTATAGGCCTAATTCTGTTTAAATGTGTTGGTTTTGTCATAATGATCCTTAATTATCATCCATGTGGTTGATTTTAGGGTGGAAATGTAATTGATGTAACGATTACTAACATGTTTACATGTTTTTGATTTTTTTCTACAGAAACTGTCAACAGTGCGCTCTAGTGCAGACCTAAAGAAGCTCCCTTTGGAGGTTAGCATTAGTTAAAAGTTTTTTGTTTAATTTTTTTGTCTGTTTTATTTAGTCTTAGTTTTTATATACTTAGTCCTAACATGTTTCATGTTCTCACGCAGCCATCTGTGCCATCTACTCGTTCACTACGACCAAAATCACCACCTCTGCCGGCAGTATTGAAAGAGATTAAACCACCGCCAGCTCCCTCCCCACGAAGCAGCAGTGAAGTGAAGAAAATGGATTCTACACGAGTGCTGAACTGTGAAAGGGCCAGCACATCAAGAGCCCAACCTGAACCTGTTACTTCTGCCAAAACTAACAGCACTACTAAGAACATTAACAAAATAATACCATTTGTGAAATCTCCATCCATATCCAAACCTAGTGTTCTGCAATCAGCTCGTTCTTTTAAACCCACACTAATGTCCTCTTTAAATGTGAAAAGTTCCAAGTCCCTGCCAGCAAAGAAACCTGCTCCAAGTAAAAGCCCTGTGGTAAGGCAGCACCTACTGCTGTATGATTTAATAAAAAAAATTCCTTGGGGGTTAATAGAATAAAATGCTAGCATCATGTACCTTTTGGGCTCTACAGTGATTTCCCAGTCTTTAAATGTTCCTGGAGGAAAGCATTTGAGTATATTGCTTTGCTATCATTTTGCTTGCGCATGGAACTAGTCCATAAAGCTTGGATCTTGACTATCTCTCCTGTGGGTGAATACTTGCTGCAATTTGTGAAAGGTTTCAATTCGTATCATCTATGCTTTAGATGGCGTGTGGTTGCAGTAGCTTTCTTGTTGTGCGGCTAGGAAAATTGTGATATCTGCATTTGAACGTTACCAAAAAAGAGTTTTAGCTCTTCTGTTGTTTTGTTGACCTGTCATTGCTGCAGGGTGGCATACCTGCAGATTTTGTCAAAAGCTCACTACCGTTGACAAGTATAATTCTTCTTTAAAACCATCTCATAAGCCTCTTCCTCAAATATGATATTTTTCTGAATGTAGGTGACCAGTGTAAGAAAGAGAACTTCTCAACATATAGTAGTTGTAGAAGAAGATGAGGGGGAAGATATTGTGCCAATTCCCAAACCCGAGAGGGCAAAACGGTCAAAGCTAGCTGATGTAAAAGAGCCGAATGAAGTCGAGGTGAAGGTAAGAGTAACTTCCTAATAAATTTACATGCATTTTTTTCAGGTCTACATGGTAACTCCAAAAATACAGGAAAATCATATCGAACCTGGCTGCTTGTGAAACTATTAAAAAAGTACATGAGCTGAAGCAATGCAGTCTTCTAGATGTAAACCTAAGGGGAAGGAGTTGGAGTGCACTAGACATAGTAGAATGTGCCATGACCAGTCATTTAGGGCATGCTGAGATTATGTACTTTCCATCAATGATAGTAAAATTATTTTACCAGGAGTGCAAAAAATGCTGTGTTTGAGGAAATCTATTTGGTTTAATCACGTGAAAACTTTAACATTTGTCCAAAACTCTACATTTCTACTGTGCAACAAACTGTTATTCTTTTTATTTTTTATTTTTTTGGGCTTCCCTTACTGATAAAATGTGTTGGATATGTGTGTTAGGCCCGTATTGCCTTTTAAAACTCATATGTGACTTTTCTCTGCAGGCTAAAGACTCGGTGTCTGATTCTCCTATGTCATTGCAATTTTTGCAGCAGACAGACAGTCCAGGTGCTGATGACCTTATATCTACTAAAGCCGCACAAAAAGGTAATAAAGCAAATTATAAAGCTTGTAATGCGCTTACTAAATAGTATAACATATTTATTATTTTCAGCCAGATGGTGAACTAATATTATTATTATTATTATTGTTATTAATAAACAGTATTTATATAGCTCCAACATATTACAAACTAAGAGTTTTAATATGGGTCCAGGTGAAGATACAGACTCTGAATGACACCTGATGTAAAGATGGCACCAAGAAGAAAAAAATATAAATGCATTGTCAAGAGATCTCTGTAAGGGGTTAAAAAGTAGAAAAAATGAATGCATTTAACATAAAAATATGTATTTGAGACTAAATTCGCTGTAGGTCTTTGATATGAATAATTTAATGTACAGCACTGCGTAATATGTTGGTGCTATATAAATCCTGATTATTATTATTAATATTAGGAATAATAATAATAATTATTATTATAATTTCTAGAGAATTACATTTATTTGCAGTCCCAATAACCACTTTTACCTTTCCTCAGATAAAGGTTTACATGTAGAAGTGCGTGTAAACAAGGAGTGGTTCACAGGGCGTGTAACTAATGTAGTAGCTGGGACAGAGGGTGTTCGCTGGAAGGTGAAGTTTGACTATGTTCCCACAGACAAAACGCCACGGGATCGATGGTAAGATTTGTTTGTGAATGCGTTGAGTTTGCAAATCTTAGTGATATTTCACCACTTGCGTATGTTTTCATTTCAAAAATATATGCATAAATGTAAGTATAACCAGCAATTACCTCCTATCTGATTGGTGTGGGTGATGTCACTGTTGGCCACCAAGCACTTGAAGTCCTTCGAGAATGACGTTACTTCCCAAAAAACTGGAATGGAGGGGAATTATTGTTTATTTTTATTTTTTGCAAACTATCTTTTATTGCAGATGTATATTAGATTTATGTAACACAGCACAATGGTACAGCCTTTTACTTTAGGAGAGCTTTATTCCCCTTTCAAAAAATACATTGCAGCACATGAAAAAGGTTTGCGTATATTGTTAGTATAACATTAAGAATAATTCAGACTGACCTGGGAAGTTGGCACAATGGCTGATTTGTGATTGCTAAACATTCTAATGACCTTGCACTAACTTGAAAACATTTAAAATTAATGTTAATTTCTATGAGAGATTATGAAAGCTGCCATTGCTAGCTCTTTCTAAAGAGCAATTACAATTTACATAATCTCTCAGTGGTATGTCCACTTTAGGTGAGCATTTAGTTCTTGAAAAGTATACACAAATGTTTATCCAGATCATTCAAAGTTAGTCTGGGGATTATTTTTGAAAGGTTTGGTTTTTTTTAGCTTTAGTATGTGATTTGTGTTTTTTAACATAGTGTTTACATTCTTTCTGTTTGCACTTGAAGAAACATTATTAATTAAAAATTTAGAATAATAAATGAAGCTGTGCAGCAACAGATGATCCCCTTCCCCTCCCATTCTTCTGTGCACAACACATTTATTGCTGGCTACAATCAGTCAGAACTAGATCACATTAGTAGTGATGTGCTGCTGCAGAATGAGGCAGGTCAGAGCTGTTTTAGCTGTGTCCTAGCTTCCACTCTAGGTGATAACGCTATGATGTCACATCCCTTCATATAAAACACAATTCAGAAGCATTGCAATGTCGGTGATCTGCTATATGCACGTCTATTCTAGCATACCTACCCTAGCCTGACTTATTTCCTTGCCTCACCACAAGTGTACTATGTATCAAATCATCTAAATAATTTTGAATGAATGGTTTTACTGAGTAAAATTAGAAATTTTGTAAACGGTGTAAATTTTTTTATTCTTAGGGTGGAGAAGGGTAGCGATGATGTTAGACTAATGAGGCCACCGTCACCAGAACATCCAACACCAGATACACAGGTAGCTGAACCCTCTACCTCTGACAACAGCAGAATAGAACCTGACACTACGGAACCAAGTGGTAGCCTTCCACAGGTGGAACAACTTGCACAAGTTTTAAGGTACGTTTAACCTCCTGGGCACTTAATTTCTGTCCAGATTTATATGTCTAAAATCGGTACATTGTCTTTCATGAATTCATTTTACATTGCAATCGAAACATGCCCAATATTTTTATAAATGTATTAATAAACTTTAAAAAAAATCTGTGTGTGTGTGTGTATATATATATATATATATATATATAATGATGTTTACTTTGTATTGGATTCAATACAGTTATTTTGTATTGAATCCAATACAAATGAAATTTAAAATTCCTGCCACGCTCCCAGGCACCCACCTATACACTGACTGGGAACTGCTGGGATAAATCAGCACACTCGCTGTTGGACCAATCCAAGCAAGAGGACTTGGCCAGAGGATGGGAGGGATCAGATAGGCTGGACACCGAAGGACGCAGGTGGTACCAGGTAAGTATTTATTCTTTATTTTTTAAGCCATCACCATGCTGCTATCCAAATGGAACTCTGATTCAGGTTTTCAGGTTTATCAAATTTTCAAGGAAACCTCTTGCCTTCCCGGTTTCCGGTAGGTCAGAACTTTTCCTGTGTCAGACAATTCCTTTTTTGGTGTAAAAAAGAAAAAATCGATGTTTAGTATATCACCAGTTTTGTTAAGGTTTTAGTGTTGATTAAAAGTAAAATTGCTGATGTACAAAATCATTCGTTTTTCTGGGAGACTTGGCTAAAATTTGCGTTGTATGGGTCCTAAAACAATTATAAATTTGAAATTGCTGATACAAGTGAGAAATGTTTTTGCTATATTTTGATGGACGTTTCCTTTTCAATTTAGGAACTGCTTAAGGTATTTCCTACCACCCAATTTTCATATAACCAAGAATGAACTGAGCACAATGAGCGCCGAAGACCTTATAGCCTTTCCTTTGGTGAGTGAGGTGCACAGCAGTGACAGCACATCTGTATTGAACTTGTGTATATAAGAGTAGTGATTTAACTTTTACTGCAAATATGATCATAAGCTGTTAATTTCAAAATTACTTTCCTTTGCCTTAACCAGCAAATCGATTGAATTTGTCTAAACAAGTATGTATGGATAGTGCCTGTTTGTGTAGAATTTGTTAAACTGGTATTATGAGATTGCATGTTTCTTTTTCTGTAGATCAAGACAGCTGGTATACATGTTACTTTAATTCACATGATGTCTCTCACTATAAATGTATATATAGCTGTTTACACTTTTTCCTTAGCCCATCTGTTTGTAATAAGAAAGCTGTGTTACAGAATCTTTACATCTAACAAACTTCAGAGTGTGTTGGATTCCTATGTCCCCATCGGCCCACAATGGTTCTCACCCTCCAGTCACTACTGTGCCCTAAAGGCTGGTGGGTGTAACAACAGTGTTGTGCAAAGGTACAACCATCTGATTTACTGGAAGTGTGCAGGTTGTGATTATTTTGCTGGAGGCTTTGCTGTTTTATGAAGCTTGCTGTTGTTCTGTTGGGTGAATATAGCAGAATCAAATTAATAAATAAAGGCATTATCTCAACATAGGCAAATGGTACTTTGGAACTTACAACAAGCAGCCAGTAGGTGAATGCCTGCTATGTACAGTGGTAACTGGTGGTCTGTTCACCATACCAACAATTCATATTCTTTGTTATACAGCCAGCTGGAGTCACAAAGTTGGCCTTTATATTAATATTGTAACATTCACAGAGCTATTTATAAATATATCCTGTTGTTACATCATGTTGTAAATTGATAAAGATAGAACCACAGACCTCAAAGTGCGTGCTGAAATCAGGATAAACATATTATGTAAGGTGCTGGAAGAGTATGACTACACCATAATGCCTTCTATTGCCTTTGTTTGGTCTCTAACCAGAAACAAAAACTTTTGGTAAAATAAAATTATTTGCAAATATTTTAGGACACCCATGAGACATACAAACTATGTATATATAGTAACCAGTGACAGAACCCCAGTCCTCTTGCTGTTCTCATGAAATCTACTCCTCTCTATTTGTAGAAGGAATATTTCAAGCAGTATGAAGTGGGTTTACAGAATCTGTGCAACTCGTACAAAAATCGAGCTGATTTGCGTGCTAAAGCCAGTGAAGAGCTCCAGCGCAACACAGAAAATAAGTTAAAAGAATCTGAAGAGAAGCTGCAAAAATTAAGAACAAACATTGTTTCACTACTACAGAAAGTTCAAGAGGTGAGATGCACCCTTCAATAAATGACCACTATTGTAAGATACTCTTATCTTTCTAAAATGTTCAAGAAAGCATTTTATAATACAGTGACTTCTGCAATTTTTAGAGAAAAAACAAAATGTCAGAACATACTAGAACAGGGGTGTCAAATCAAATACAAGGGAGCCGAAATTAAAAACTTAGACCATGTCAGGGGCCAAACTTGAAATTTAGTGAAAAAATTAAGGAAGTTTACTACTTCATCCATAACTAACAAAAACAAACCCCTCTACACACAATTTAGGGTTGAAAAGACTAATTTCTATCTATGCAGGCTGTGTGTTGTTCATCCTCTCACATCACAAGTTTGTCTGACACAACATTAAACTGTTTATTTAGTGCCAACATATTACGCAGTGATGTACAATAAACAGGGATAGTTTGCCCTTGTCAGTGAATTCTTTTAATGGGCTTCGGGTCTGCTGGAGATGTAGTGGGGAATAATTATTACTAATTATTATTAGTTGTAGTCTATAATATATGTGCACGCTAAGCAAACTGGTTGCGAAATAGAAACAGAAAAAAGAATGGAGGTGGGGGGGGGGGGGGGGATGAGTAGTTCCCAGCAAGTTAATAACTAAACTTGGATCCTAATACAAAAGACCAAACCTGAAATCTAAAACTGCACATACTTGTTTGATTAAATACTAGCACTATTTGTTATATTAGTTTTTACTTTAGTACACAACCTTTAACCTGTGTTCTTGTTTTTCCAGGACATTGATATAAATACAGATGATGAACTGGATGCTTACATAGAAGACCTAATAGCAAGAGGGGACTGACCTGACTGAAACTACTTAAATTTGATGAGGGACTGAATAAGCTGATTTGCCCCTCCCCAGTTACATGGGAGTGCCAAAGGGGTCCAGCCCGATTTCCTGGGCAGACATATATTATGATGTTACAGTTTCCTATGTTTTCATGGTTTTTACATACCAGGCATGTGCTTTTCTTAAAGTTTTAAACATTGTAGTTCATTTCTTTGTTTATAAATATTTATTTTTTACTGGAAAACAAAGTACTTTAGGTGGTTTATAAATCCTTCTTACAAAGAAAGGAGTCGGCCTGTTGATTTAAAGTGGATCAGTAACTATCAGTAACTAATCAGCAAAAATTATCTCCTGTCGTTTCACCGTAACTGAAAACTTTCATAAATACCTTTTTATAAAAAAAAAATCGATCCTCGAGCCTTAGGTGATTTTACAGGTTAGATCAGTGTGTCTCAACCTTTTTAACATGGAAGAACACTTGAAATAACTTTCAGGTTATCAGGGAACCCCTGCTATTATTATTATAACTGCAGTATTAGTGGGATTGTCATTGGGAAGAATGCCTCCTACATTGTTGGCCAGTGGGAAGAAAGTCACCCTTACAGATAGCCAAAAAGATCAATGGTGTCCGTTATAGTGACCTGTGAAGAACAAATTGCTCATTGCTTAAAGCGGACCTAAACTCAAAATATTTACTTTGCATGAAAGGGCTTTATTAAAGTAAAAATTTTATTTATTTATTTGAAGTGCAACACCCTATTTTAGCTGATCTTGCACATGCACAATGAGATGGCAATCTTTTTCCCGATGTACATCACCTGATCTCACGCCTGCGTAGTGCGAGATCAGGTGACCAGAGCAATCGCCGTACCGAAGAAGGATACCAGGACAACACGGAACCCAATCAAAGAAACCTCCCGATGGATATGGGATTAAAGGTAGGTGTGTTGTTTTTTATTTTAACTTTAGTTCTGCTTTAACCTCCTTAGCGATAATCCCGAGTGTGGCTCAGGGTTAATTTGCAGTACCAAAAGCGGTAACCCCCGAGCCACACTAGGGGTAGAATTGCCAGGGAGTTTAAAAAGCTTACCTGATAAGCGGTGCTAACGGCGTCCTCCAGCGTTGCCCAGCATCTTGCCCTTGTAATGCTGGCCAGCATCTGCGTCCCCAGCGTGTGAACTTGGGGATGCAAGGCCAGGAGAAGCAGGTGCTGGCTGGGAAATTTAAAATACTAAGTATTTTTAAATGTACCGCTTTTACATTTAAAATACTTAATATTCATACCTCCAGGGGCGTTAAGGAACAGTTTAGCATCCTCTGGAGGAACCCTGGGTGAGAAACAGCTCTTAGGAATGGCTTCTTTAAAGTCATGGGGTATTTGCCAGTAAATGTTTTGAATCCTGGACAAGATCTATTCCAGGTTTGCTTGATCACCTAGCTTCACTAAAGAAAGTGTACCATCTCCAGCCTTGGAGAGCTTGAATAAATCAGGCCCAATGTTCTGACAGATATCTAAGCAGGTCTATGAGGGGCTGATCAGTTTGAGACTAAAGGCTTCTTTTACCATTGAGTCAGAAGGTAAGAGGACCACCGTGTGAAAGATCTTTATTCTGGCTAATCACTGTGTGGGAGCAGCAGGGGTCTAAGTTACCCTGAGTGAGTATTCCTGTATAATACAGCCAAGGCAAAAATTTTTGTACAAAAAACAAAAATATGATTGTGCCTTCTGAAGTCCCAAAAAGAGATGCTTCTAGGCTGCTGTAAAAGACAAAAAGATGATCACTTTGTTAGGAAAAACACTGATGGATGTGAATTGTGATAAACACATTTGAGTAGTTAACACATATTATATTTACTGAATATGAAAAATAGGCTACTGCGTTTACTCTGAATTAGTAGTACACGGTTATTTATATTACTTCTACAATGCTACATCAACTATGAGATACAATCCAGCATGATCCTTATCCTCATCCTAAACTGCCTAACACTCACTTCATCCCAGTTTACAGTCATGTTATCAATAACATGCGTGCCACTAGACTGAGCATATACCAGATAATGCACTCAAATACTGAGCCCTGTCTACTACCATCCACAATAACGTCCCACTAAAGATTTGTTGTTAGTGACATTCAGCCAGGTTTCTATAAACTAGTGAAGGTGTGAATCTTTTTGATTTGATCTGTAAGCTAGGGGTAAAATACAGTGTAGATAGCATGTCGGAGGAATGGACCACTCTAGCACCAAGTGCAATGCCCTACATCTACAGCAGTTCTATACACCCTCTGCACAGTGCTTCAATCAACACCAACGTTAAGCAATCGCAAGCATTGTTAACCACAGCACTGTGGCCCTCTGGGATTTCATTGCTAATTTTACCAGTATTATATATGCAAAATAACTATAGAATTGGTGGTGACCTTCATTAATGCAATTGCTCAAAATGTAAATTCTATATGCAGCACTACTTAAACATGCCAGATATTTAACCAAACATTAATAATCTAAATGAAGATTGAAAAAAAAATTCCTAGAGAGCAACAGTTCTGTGGGTGCAGAACATGTTTTTTAAAACACATTACAACTTATTCACTCCTGAAATTCTGAATAGTATGAAAGCAAAAGGTGGTCATACCTGGTTTACCTAATACACGCTAAGTATATTTGTTAGTTATATGTCTAAAAAACCAATAGTTTTTTTTTTATCTAGTAATGTTTGAAGTTTTCAAGGTTGGCCATTGCTTGGCATTTTACCTGATGAAGAGTTCAGCAAACACTGCCAGAGGAATGTGGTACATAATAAGCAATACAACCGGAATAATCAGCTACTCGGACAATGTAAACTTTTACCAGATTCCAGCCAAGTTCAGGGAGCAATGATATTGGTATGCTTTTTACAATACATATTCAGCTAGTTATATAAAATGAGATTCTTTGCCAGGACCATACTGCATACATGATATGTTCTATAATGAGAAACTTTTGTTTTTTGCTTCATTTATTTTAAAGCTTTTTTAATTAACTTACCAGCTATGTTGTCCCACTTACCGAGGCAGCGGGTCACAATCTCTTGTATGACAAGTCGTAATATGCTTGTATGATTTCCATGACAGTGAGGATGTATACTTGGATTTTTGTCACAAGGGGTATGTGTACTAGTCTAGTGCTTTAGAGTTCAAGGGCTTCATTGGCCTAAATTTTATCCAAATGCCATTTTGCCAGAAGATAATATTAGTCATGCTGACATTATTAAAATATGAGCGATGCCAGCATGCATATTTATGGAACCGTATTTATGCTACTTGAACTTCCATTTAACATTTTGGCCCTCCAATGCCTAAAGGGGGATCCTAAAGTCAAAGCAAGGTAAAAATAAACTGAAGTATTTCTTCCATTTTGCTACAGGCCAAAAACTATTAAATGTACCCAGGCTGCACTTAATTTGATCAAAATTTTAATTTTATACATACATATGACTTAACAATAAACATAACTGATTTTAGAATAAAGCATATATAAAAATGTTATTAGTGTTAATAAATCAGTCTAACGATAAGAAATATCCGATGCGGTTTCATCAGTCAGACGTCTCCTTCATTTGAAAGCTCACAGTCAATAGCAGCAGAGTAGGAAATTTCACATTTTCTCAAGTACCGCTTTTAGTTTGTCTGATGCTTAATTTCCAGAGGGAATTTGTGCAAGAGTTCCTGGACTTCAGCTTGTAAAGCCACATGCCAGTCATTTATTTCTCTAAGCAGGCTCTCTGCCTTTTGGAACAGAATCTCCTGACGGTGCTGCAGGACGGCCAAATGTTGCTTGTTGTCCTCCATCTGCTGCACTGTGCCCTGTATATTACTTCCAGTCATGTAACATCCTTTTGACTTCTGCTCCATTAGATGATTAAACTCCTCCTCTGTGAGTCCAAGAGATGAAAAATTCATAGTCTCAATGTAAGATGATGCAGAACACTAAATAGGGCAAACAAAATGATTATTTAGTAACTGATCACCAGTTTTTCACTTCCTGTCTAAAATTAGTTCATTACCGTTCTAGAATATGTTAAAAAATGTCTTCTAGCAGCTGTTACCTGTGCCAGCGATACACCATGACAGATCAAAAAATGACGGTGATAACCTCTGTACAAACAACAGATTTATATTGGAGACTATTATAATTATTTTGGGTGATAATTATTTAGCGTGTGTACACAGCCTTATACCAGCCAATAGAAATGCTCCCCACTATGTTTATTAGGAATCATCAAGCCCTGGTAATTTAATCATCATCAAGCCCAATAATTTGTTTCTAAAGGTAAATCATTCAGCTTTAACCCCATAGAGTTCACCTAAAATGCTAATTTTCACAATAATGATCATTTTAGTACAATTAGTTACAGCAACTTATTTAACAAACCATGAGCGTGGGACATATTACTATTGCATTTAAATCCATTATGTCATTCCCTGTGGTCTGTGCAAATGACATAAGATTAGCCCTTGAGAACAAAGTAATGGGGTTCCATCTGTTACACAGGAAATCATATTTTTAAAAAATCTGTTCAAAAATGTATCATGTAGCAAAGAACATTTAGATGCCATGAGAGGCCCCCTGAGATCTGATTGATGTTGCCCGGCCAACTCCCTGAACAAAGGATGATCCATCTTTCAACTTATAAAACAATATTAAACACAGACCTTGTTGAAATTCTTTCTGAGGCTTTGCTACAGTATGTGGTTCTGTTATTCACACTTGCCAGACAACATGTGTTATCAGCATGCTGTAAGGTAGTTGTCAGAGAAACAACTGCCAGACTTCAGATGACCTCTCACCTTCGACTCCTATGTTCTATAGTTATCTTTATAGAAAGTTAGGTTTACAAAGGGAAAACTATTAATCTTTTATAAGCCTGATTATTATATTTATTGGCCTTGTTTCATGTATAGGTTAAGAAAAAATTCTCTTTCATTTGCTGAAAGCTTGTTTAGGGTCAAGGACAAAGGCTTAATAAAATCACACATTGCAAGGTAACTAGTGTTGTCAGAAGGTGGCCAGTAACGGCAGACCACATATTTCTCTTGACAAGTGTTATTTTACAATGTCCATATATTCATGTGACCACTAAACTACAGTGATGACAAACTGAATCTGAGCTGTTCCAGGTTTCCCACGTTATTAGCTATAAAAGTTCATAATAAATGTTATCACTTTACATCACAGATCTGAAGGTCACAATCTGTTTTAGCAGTGTTGTAAAGCACATAAACTAAAATATGCTGTGCAGCTGTATGCAAAATAAAAACTGTTAATGAATCAGGGTAATTAGGAGTAATAGATGATTTTTGACTACTCAGGGGTAAGCTTATAAGGCAGCAATTTGTTCACTTTGGTATCTGACAGAATTTCCAAAGCCAGCTTGGTAGCAGTTTAACTAATCATTTGACACAAAACCATTATTGTTTCATAATAAATCTGTATTTAAAGATACAGAAATATAGAGGCTGCTATTGCCAAGTTCCTTCCAAAAATCTCACACATACTTCCAAAGAACAGACCTGGAACAAGAATGTAGCTAGTGAAAACAGAAGAAAGTTAGAACTAACATGCATACTTGGTTTAGGTCAGTAAGTCAATGTATTTCAGCCAACATAACATATGCATTGTGGTAGCAGTCTACTTATTTTCTCATTACAGTATGGTTTAATGTTCAAAACTACTCAATGCTATGAATTCCTGTACTTTGCATGCCATTGTTACTCTATAATTTGCTAAATTGGCTGCTAAAGTGCTAATGTCAGCTTGCTTGTGCTTGTACTAGTACAACTTACCGCCACATAAATATCAACTGAAATGCAAAGGAAACTTGATGCTGGTGAAATAAAGGTCAAGAGAGGGTCAACTGCAAGTAAACTTTATATGTCAGTGGAATTTGGAAAGATCTCAAAGGTGTTTTAAACGGAAGTCACATGCATACTGCATTAGCAACAGAAAGCCTGCCAAACCTAATTGTCAAATACTCACAAAATTGGTAAACCAGTAGGCACACTTTCCCGTCATTAGTCTCTTGGGATTGCAGAATCTGGTGATATACTTTAAATTAGAAAAAAGACGAGGTGGATTTGCCTTAATAGTGATGTAGACAAGGCCAGATATGAGGTCATCAGTGTTAGCCGGCTCCTTTGTAGATGCTTTTATGGCTCTGAAAAGGTGGTCACAAGCCTTTGTCACACAGGACAACTTGTCTTGTGGAGCCCTCTTGGAATCTATTTCTAACAGAGCTACAAAAGAACGAGAATGTTATGGTTACTAATTTTTTTTTTTTTTAGGTACAAAAATACACAAAATATTTTACATGGATTGAGAAAAATATGAATATGAACAATATAAGCCTATTTAGTTTCACTGTCATTTATCTAGAGCTGACTGGACAGGGATCAATTATCACCAGCAGCCAAACAAACACTGACATGTACACCACAAGGATACAAGGGTCTACATACCACTCACTCAACGCGTGATTACTGGCTGAATCTGGCATGTACAGATTTACCTATTTTACTTACAACTCATTGGTAAAAAAAAATATATACTTCACTGACCCGAAACAGCACTGGCAATCTGATCAGCGACTTCTTTATCATGTTCACACAAAGAAAACTGAAGGATTTTTGGAGTAACCCAGCTCAGTGATCTAAAGAAAAAAACATCTTTAAAGATTACTTGCAGAATGCACGGCCAACATGACACACACACACACACACATGAAGAATATGCTGAACATGACTGTTTTGTTGACTTCCCGAAATGTAATTATATGCAGTTAATTACTAATAGTCCCTGGATACATGCAGCAAATCACCAAGTTTCAAGTTACTACAGCTCACATTTTTTCACAAAGCTCTCTACTTACAGATCACCCATATCACCATCTGGTTTGCTTCCCATTGCCTCCAGCAAAAACAAAATAAAATCAATGCCTATTAGGATCAGCAAGGATTTCTGGAGAAGTAAATATAGAAGGCTTTTAATAATTGCGCACCTAATATGATTCTGAAGTGAGAGATCTTTCTGCTCCTCGTGTGGATCATCCATACAGAAAACAGACTTGTACAAACGAGTCATGATTAGTTTCTCAATATTATCCAGTAATCGATCTTTTTCCTCTGAGGTATCTGGAAAACATCAAATGTTCAATTCATTAACACATTACCATTTTACAGTGAAATTACATGTTACGTATTAATATTTTAAGGATATAACCATCAGTTTAATCTAGACGATCTGCTGTCCTGAACCATGAACACCATGTGTGTTGAGTATTCATCCTGGTGAATAAAGGTTTATTGAATATAAAAAAGCCAGCTTCTTTAATTATAGGGATACAGGAAAGCAGAGACTTGATGGGGCTGCCTCCAACTTGTGATGTGAATCTCCCAGCATGCATTGTAATAGGCATCTAATCAGCAAAAATAAATGATCAGGAGTACATCTAGAGCTCATTTTACTACCACAAAGTTAAGATGACTTAATAAAAGTCAGATAGTGTTGTTGTATAATAATGATCTATACAAAGTTTAGGCCTTCTTCTAAGTATGCAGAAACCCAATCAGGTACTTGTAACTTGAAATGACAATCACTTATAATGATTTGAATATACAGGTAGTCCCCAGGTTACATACCAGATAGGGACTGTAGGTTTGTTCTTAAGTTGAATTTGGATGTAGATCATAACTGGTACAATTTTTTAATAAATGCAATTAGGACAGATGTTTGTCTCAATGTGTTATTTGGCAGCATGGTGTCAGTTACTGTATAAAATGCTTTACCAGATGCCCCATACATAGACATGCATGTTCAGGTACTCAAATCAGGTTGAATAAATAGAACATATTTACATGTATTCAGGACAGATTTACATTAATCGTGTCAAGGACCCTGGATAGCGAGCGATCATGTAATGCCATCTTTACGTACCTATATTTTCAAAAATCTGTAGCTTTCTGACATGTATGATACATTTTATAAACTGCATGATGTGTGGGTTAAGATATCATTTTCATGACACTAGAGTTAAAAGAAGTAAAAACGGATGAGAATATATTGTCAAAGAAATCCAATTACTCACCAGGAATTTGGTCCCCAATTTGCTTATATAAAGCTTGAACATCTTCTGCTATTCTATCCACAGTAAGATTCTGCAATACATTTATAAAACACTACAAGTTAAGGACTTGATCTAAAGGGTTATGGTACATATGACCATTTCTTTCATACTGTCCACTTAGATAAAACACACATACACAGTATACAATAAAAACAGCTATTAAGTTTCATCTGTTGTCTGATTGGGTAAAGAAATATCTTTACCATTACATTCCAACCACTACTACTAGATAAACTACTAGTTATAGTTTTGAATAAATATGAAGAATTCCTCACAGATATTTCAACCAATATGCTGTGAACAAGCATATATTTGAGCTTCCCAATATATGAAGACAAACCTTTCTCTGCTTTAAATGATAAAGCTTGCCATTCCAGCAATCCAAATTATTTGGCAACTTCCATCTGTGTAGTGTGTCTATTTTCCCCTATTGGTATAGGCACAAATCTTTTTTTTGGGGGGGAGTATTTCATTATGTTAGTAAAACCTGTTATAAATACAGAAACGCCCATAAATACTCATAAGTGTAGTAGGTGTAATAGCTGGCATTTATAGTACACATACTATCGTTTGGGTTTGCACCTGATAATCTTTTAGGTTTCCCTTATTTTTCCCAGGGAAACCTTTATGTTTTGGATAGAGTAGAGAAGGAATAAGCCCCATCAGGTTATTTTCTGTTGTCTGTGCACCACTGGAGAGATTTTCTTTCATATAGTCTTAGCAATGCAACAGCAAGTTAAAGGAAATCCCCCAAAGAGGGACCAGTTGGACACAGACTGCAATAAAAACTATACAATAAAGTGTAACCTTCCTCCACGCTATCCTAAACTAAAATCTTCTCTCTAAAGATACACTTCGTACATTAATTGTAATGACAAGTAACAGCAATATTTTCTGATAAAAAACAAGCTATTTTTAAATTTGGAATAAAGGACTTACATTTGCATTTTGTATCCTTTGAATGAAATTAGTGCAATGTGTCAGTAATGCTTGTGCCTCAGGTCCATGAAGGGCTTTTAGAAAGTCTGAAAAATTCCCTTGACCCAGAGAAAGAAGGTGGGAGTGAAAGGGAGGGTGCACAGAACCTGTGGAGTAATAAAAATTACAAGTTAGTCATTGTCTGATGATAAACATAGGATTAATAAACCTTCATATGACAAGTTTCAGTAAAAGCGCACCTACAAACCTAGAAATATGTATCTGTGCAGGAACCCAAAACACTGCCTCCTCCATGGAAATGAAAGTGACACACCACCATAAACAATTGACTTATACCAATCATACACAACAAGTTTTAATCTACGTAAAATGGGCCACAACATTATTTATTGGTTATGTAGCATACAAACTCTTACTAAAATATTAATTTAAATTAAATAAGTTATAATATAACTACTTTCTATAATGTAAAACAGATGTTTGGCCTGAAAAGCCCAAGCATACAACTGGAGCATCCAAAATATTTACTAACAAGCCCCCCTCAGAATAAGTGACCAATCAAATAAATAAATGCTGCAACAAGGAAGGGGGGTGGGAAGGGAGCATTTCTAGAATAAGCACGACTGTCCAAACTGCAGATATTAAACAATGATGTACTATTTAGGAGTTCAGTCATGTTTGAATGGTTGATTTCATGTTTCATGGTTCTGAAACTAAACAACTTACCTTTGGCAACAAGATCTTCATTTTGTGGGCCAACATACTGCTTTCTGTTGACATTATTGTTGCTAGAGGTATGGTGTTGATAACCTGGACCCGCATCTGGTTTACAGAGAAGTGTATTGTGATGCCTAAAACTGAAAAAAAAAAGTAAAAAGCTGTCCTATATATATTTTGTAGCTCCAAAATAATAAAACTATGGATGGGTCTCATAAAGGAGAACCCTGACAATTACACAAGGTGGTGTAAGAAAAACTCCACACATCAGGCGTGGCATAACTGGATTTACCAAGTGGTTGTAATAAGCAAGTAAACAATCTTGCTCAGGACTAGAGCTGTTAATATAACAAAGGGAAATCTATTAATGAAAGGTAATCTCTACAGCAAAGCAAAAGTCACAGGAACAGAACTGATAGAACATGCAAATAAATCTAAAAATGCCTTGCATTATAATTGATAAGGAGGTTGCAGTCTCTACCCAAATATAAGTTCAAGACATATCTGATCCAGAGAAATTTCAGTAATAGGAGGGATTTTTATAGCAGGATTCTAAAACTCAAACTTAATTGGCACCCTGATATTTACCAGTTGCTACTTTGTTATTCAAACTAAATGCTGATGACGTGTCTCAATGCTGTTTTGCTTTGATTGGGCAAATGCAACTGATATGCAAACTACATATACCTGAATATGAACCAATAAGAATATCAATAAAGGTAGGTATTTTTAACCTGAAGAGGCAGGTAATCTACTTTAAAATGTAATGTGTCAGTTACTGCTAGCATTCACTATCCAATAGAATTCACTTAATAGATTGCTTGGGCTCAGATGTAAATCTTTTTTTCTTTTTTACAGGTAAGATATTTTCTACTTTTGATTTTTTTGAAAACGATCTTTTAGAAAAGGTTGTTGACCACCAATAGATGGCACTGTGTCCTGTGAAAACTGTGTAACAAACTCTTAGTTATCAAAAGGCAATAGTTTGTTACACACTTTACATGAGAACTTCCCACTAGTGTGACCCAAGTAAAAACCAAGATTATTTTTCAATTGGTATTCGGGAAAACAAAAAATACCCTAACCCCTATGTCCAACATACCAAACAATAGATGCACAGTCTGCAACCCTATCTTGCACTTACTGCTTAACATTACACCCTATGTAGAATCTGAACATCCAAAAATACCTTAATTAGCCAGATACACCTTTTTTGTGTCCCTCTCTAATTTAGTTGCATTTTGTTGCTACCGGTAACTTCTAATTGAATTTTTGCAGAGCAGACTTGTATATGCATACCACACACACTGGGTGCTTGAAACAACACAATATCTATACATGCACCTTATGAATGATGGACTAGTACTTACCCATTTGTAAGGGGCTGAGTCTGCTGTCGCTTTTGGATCCAGCATCTGGAACAATAGCCATGCCATGCAGGGTTTCCATAGAAGCCACAATCTTTTCTGCACATCTCTGGTTTGAAGACAAGTCCTTGGAAAGGTTCATAGTCATTGTGAATAAGGGAGAGATTTTGTATGGGGGGAAACGCAACATGTTCCTGTCCTGGTGAAACAGAACTCATGGTCTGTAGGAATGAGAAACATACAAAAAGAATCAGCAGAACTTAATTTAATCCTTGAAAAAAAAAAATTAAAGAGATGTCAAAATAAAATTAATTTTATATACGTTATAGTATACCAGATGTTCCTAATAAATTATTCAGGGCCCACATTTAGTTTGTGAATAAATACAGCTATTGCTAACCTCCTCCAGCAAATGCTCAGCTATCATGCTGCACCCCCCATCTATAATGCTTTCTAAGTGACAAAAGAAATATGTACATAGTTCCAATTACTTGACTTGCTACAAGTTTGTTTTTGGTCAGTAATTCAAACAGCACTGGAGCCAAAGACAGCCAGCCGATTCTTAAGCTGCGTACACACGTCAGATTTTTAATCGGCATCGGCCAGATATCGGGCGAGAATCTGGCGTGTGTACAGTCGGCATCGTTCATAGTCCGTGGATCCGTCTTGGCGGATCCACGAACGATGAAAGACAACCAATCCTAATGCAAGGGAAGGGGGAGAGTGCGCAGCAGGGTGCCGCTTCGTGGTTCTCCCCCTCCCCTCTCCATAGAGCAGAACGGTGCTGTATGTACAGCACCGTTCATGCATCGTGTAGTCCTTTGTCTTTGGAAAGGATCGTGAAAGATCCTTTCCAACCACAAAAATTGCACGTGTGTACGCAGCTTTAGTTTCAGCCATAGATCAGAAATGATGGTTGGATGATGTAAAAAACAAAAACACTTTTACTTACCTAATTCATTTGCTACATGAGGCTACTCCTCCTTGCGGCAGTATCATGCCTAGACATCATTCCCTACTAGTGATGACTATTACGTCCCAAAATCCTGAATGTCCCATGGAAGAGGAATGTACTTACCTCCCCAATGGAGAATAATAAGAAAACTAAACAAAAAAGTCCATATGTTGTTTTTGGGAGCTTTATTCCTGAAATTCGGCTTTAAGGAAACTTTATGGAAGCTGCCACTGCTGACCTCTCCTTCTTCAAAAGGGCTATTTGTCTGGTGCTCATGCAGAGACTTTATACTTTTTTCAGCACAAACTTGGAACATGTATAGAGATGTGGAGTTCTGGCAAAGTATACTTGTTCTAGATGAGAGATTCAGAAAGTATTGTAGTCATAGTGAGGTATGTAATTAGAATTTTTACGTCAGCAGTGACAGCCTTCTTTCTCCCAGTGTAGGTATCCTTTAAAAATAACAACCCATATTTATAAACAGGATATTCGGTATTTCTGGCATCTCTTCTTGATCCTTGTGCAACAGCTTAAAGTTTATACCTAGCCACAGGTTTGTTTACTTAGTCAAGTACATAGCAGGGAAAGGTTAAAATACAGGTAATTCTTTCCAATGTGCATCCCAGTAATGCGATGGAACAGGAAAATAGGAGAAAATCTCTTTTAAATGAACCCAATTTTAATTCTAGAGTTTCGTTGAACAAGTGTTCCCACTGCGGGATTTTCCCTCACTTAATGTTCTGATCATGATTTAAAAGGTTGATTTCAAATGATTCAGAATGTCATTATATACACACAATTATACATTTTTTATTCAGTTGTTCCAGGGCTACTTATTTAAAAAGTAACCAAGGAATTTAAATCAGCATGTAGGTCAGTCAACTAAAAAAACAATAAAAAAAAATGTCAGAAATAAGTGCACTACTTCTATCATTAGTTACTGGACAACACGAATCTGTAGATCTAGCATACCAAGGAAACAAAAATGTTCTTAATGATCATATCAGCCAATGGGATGCCAAGCATTTCCTTACAAACACTGTACACAAACCTAATTGGTTGTTTCCAACATCTTTTAAAAAATGTGGGTGGAAAACAAACAAAAGCAGTATGTTTTGTGTGCCTTAAAGTGCACAAAGCCTTATATTAGTTCTGGCAATTCAAAACACAAGAACAGCCCTACAACACATTTACTGAGCTATCACAGGTACAACAGCATTTTAAATGATTCACACATTTTCCCAAGCAGTCAGTCATTCAGCTTGTTCCACTTCAAACCGTGGGTTTATTTACGTCAAAGACCTCTCCATGGTCTCCCAGAAGGTTCAACAATTGTCTTTTATGGTATAACTTGTAAGGCACAGCAGGAGGGCCACACTTTGATACCAGGAAGGAAAGCGCTATAAATAAAAATAAACTAATAATCCTTTTCTAATTATATAGACCTTTCCAAATTTTACAGGAGCAACCTAGGTGCATGTGTATTTTCCCACATTCTACAAACATAACAAGGAACTTCTATGTTTTATGACTGAAAAGCATATTACGCTAAATTCAGCTGCATTGGCCAGCCCCGATTTACAGCACAATCACAGCACCGAACGTGTTATTAGTAAAATGTAGCTATAGATTTTTAATGTGGCTTACAACAGTAGATTTTGTTGAATCAATGTAGAATTGCCTCATGGAATCATTTTTTTTTTTTTTTTACTGTTGGAGCAATTTGAACCAGGGGTTATTTTGCTTTCCTCTGGATCAACTGCCTATAAGGTTTATATCTGGGATATGTTTATTTCCCTAGTGGTTGAACTTGGGGGACTTATGTCTTTTTAACCTGACCATGTGAAATGTAACAGTAACAGACCCTAAAACCTATAGCCAAGTTCTACATGTAAACTTTGAGAAAGTGAGAGCCACAAAACATCCAATGTATTGTATATCTTCAACTAGCTGTAAATCACCTGGCCTGTCATCTTTCTGGTTGAAGAACCCTTCACACCAAAGAACAGTTTTTGCATGGACATAATGGGATACAGGAGTGGCATCACTGCAGGGAGCCTCTCCTCCATGGGAAATGAAGATGTAGTGTGAGTAGATAATATGATATCATGCACATTGGAGATACACAACGACATTATTCACTACACTACACTACATCCCATCCCTGGGCTCAGCTGGTGGAGGGGTCAGTCATGTGACCCCCATAGTAGCTGGCAGACTACATATCCCAGCATTCCTACATGTGACCACACAACGGGTAATTATAAAAGAAGCCGCGAGTCTGTGTGAATTGCAGCCCAACCAGCGCCAAAGTCAGGAACAAAACAGGGATTTTCATTTAAAAAGTTTCAGCAACAATCTTAATTTTCTACTAATTCACATTACTTTGATAATCTGCCCAGCACCACAAATTGCAGGGGAGACTCATTCACACAGAATTCACCTTCTGTATGTAAAGCGTCAATGTACATTCACCCATGTCTATTCATACTTTCCAATGTACATTCACCTGTGTCTATTCATACTTTCCAATGTACATTCATCCGTGTCTATTCATACTTTCCAATGTACATTCACGCATGTCTATTCATACTTTTCAATGTACATTCACCCATGTCTATTCATTCTTTCTAATGTACATTCACCCATATCTATTCATTGTTTCCAATTACATTCACCCATCACTAGTTACATTCCAAGCACATTGCCCCTCCTCAGGAATATTCTAGCATTGTTCTTTATAATTCTTCCCCTGAGTGCTGACATATAATTCAAACTTCAATCTTATCATCCCATTACCACTGCTGGGGAAATATCATCTACACAAACATTGCGAGCGTCTAATGGTGTCCTGACAGATGGGCCTGCAGCACCCGGAGCTGTCATGACAAATATACCCCCACCCCACCCCCAATACCCCAACCTGAGCCGCCCCGCCCTCTATGGAGGCAATTCAGGGGGAGCCCACACTCACTCTGCTGCGCCTGTCACCGTAAGGTCACGTGTCCGGCCGTCAGCTGATCGCTCCTTCCTGCTCGGGGGGCCGGAAGTGGTGTGTGTGCGCGTTTTCCTCTCCTCCTCTCTGTGTATGTTAGCCTTCCTGGCGATTAGATTACATTTACAGGGGTAGATAAGTGGCAGGAGGATGAGGCACAAGGACGGATTCTTGTTATGCCAGAGGGAGGGGAATAGTGTGAGCAGAACTCAGGGCGCCTGAGGTAAAATGCCGAGACTGTTGGTGTTTGTCAGAGGTGCTGTGTAAATAAATATGAAGTATAGATAAACCTATGGGAATGATTGAACGCATGCCACTTCATGTTTTTCCTTATCTGCCCCATTGGAGAGATTTCTATTTACTTCTTCTGTACGCAAAGTCCAGCCTGAGAGGAATGTCACTATTGTTGTCACCAATGTTGTCACCTCTGGAAGCTGCCCCCCTTCCCCTGTTCATTGGCCCTTTATTAGCAAATAACTTATTAGAGATGAAAGATTTCTGGGTGATTATCTATTTGTCAGGGTTATCACTGTGTCCATCGCCCTGTACTATGATGTTCAGCCGGGTGCTGGAAAAATGTCCAAAGGTTTACCATTTCATTTTATTTAGTATTTGTCCTATGTGTGTTAGGTTCAGGCCTAGTGCTAAAATAAGCAGAAAATTATCTCAAAAACCCAACGAGCAAACCCATCTGTATAAACCAAACCCAGCTATATAAAACAAGAATAATAAAACAAGGACACCGACTCAGCATTGCTTTGATTTCAGGAAAGCTGGGTTAGCAGAATCCCCCGGTGTCTGAACAAACCCTTACTGAGCTATCCAGGGTTCTCCCCGGCCCTTTATCTGGGGCAGAACCTTTCAGTTACCACTTGGCTGGTTTTGGGTGCTTACTGAAAGGTTGGGTCACAATACGGGTCAAATAATATCTGGAGAGAATAGCAGCATGTAGACACACTGACAGTTGGGGGTTGTATCACTGATTTTTTAATACGGTCATTACAACAAAACAATAAAAAATCAAAAATTATGAAACAAACATAGTGTCAGGATAACAAATCCACTATAAAATAGTATCCAACATAGAGAAACAGATGAATTCTGGGTCAGTAAGTCTTATATAGAAAATACTTTGAGTTAAACTTGCACTGTGCATTTTCTGTGCACGAACCAGGGGGACCAATATTTATGGAACTTCAATGTTTTATTCATACTTTCAGCAAACAATTTTTCGTATAGAACCGATTCCGATACATTAGGTACCTTCCTACTTATCCATTATGAGGCTATAGATTGCCTGGTTGCACATAAACAATGTGTAACAATAGGCCTGTTCCATCGGGTATTGCTCAATCCCTAGATAAAGTAAGGCCAGAGATGGGTTCAGTTTGACTAATATACCTGGATCACTGATTTTAACTAGCTCAGTGCCAGAAGATCATAGAAGTGATTCCAGCACCTGTGAAGCCACCTAGGCACTCCTATAATCGGCAGATGTGACACCTTCTGCTTTTCCTGGGCTTTTCTTTTCCACCAGGGAGCCTGGGATCATAAGAAATAACTTCATGATGGACAGCATATAGGAAAGATTGCAGCTTCAATTCCTGCTATGTGCAGTAAACATGGTGATGTTTATTCTGCAGTACAGAAAAGTCTTTCACTCAAGGGAAACCTTAGAGCCCTGATGTTCTCATAAAAGAGACCCTTTCTCTGCACATTACTATCACATACTAGCTAGTGATGGGTAAAAAAAAGATGAAATAATAGGAAATAAAAAAATGTACAATGTAAAAAATACATGCATGTGTATGTAGTTTTCAACTGTACTTTTTGAGTTACACATGCTGGAGTGAGAGGAATTATTTTCTTAGGCTATTATTTGTGGTTTACTTAAACTAATCTAGAAGATTTTAAAAATGCCACTTTTGGACTAGAATAAGTATCATAGTTTGTCATTTTTTTGTCACTGCTACACACAACTTATAGGCATGACATCACTGGAATCTCTTCAAGACCCTCTATTTCATTCTACAGAGAAAAAAAACTTTCTGCAATAATGGGTGGCTAATATTGTACAAGACTCTACAACTGCTAAGACAGAAACCTGAGGTTCCAAACCCCTTGACCACTCTATTCCTAAACAAAAAATAAAGATTTTTCAGGATAAAGCTGGAGTGTTACAAAATAAGTGTCAGTCACATTTTGCGGGTGCATGTGCTAGGAATGCCAGTTGCCTTTGGTTTTGATACTCTTTCAGACATTAAGCTGGAACAGGTAACTAATGAAGCGAGAACTCCTAATCTTTGTCCTTGTTCTAGGTATGCGACTGAAGTGATTGACGTTATTGGATCATCAGACTGAAGAAAAACATTTTTAGGATGTCTTAAATGGAAGACTTCATGTCAGAGACATAAAGTATCAGTGCTCTAGTTCAGGTCAGTTAAGTATAGCTTAGGAATTGTTGGTAAAACTTAGATTTTCTTAAAATCAGTGCTTTAAATTCTTTTCTGTAGCAAATTATTTAATAACCCACCCTCCCATTCATTGTCTTACAGTAATACCCAAATTAATACATTTCCTTCAAGATATATTTTATCTTTAAAGCATACATTTAAATGGTCATTTTCACAGTCTATTGAGGCACTTTGTCTTATGCAGCCTATTCAAAACAAGTAAGAATAGGACCAGTATAATATTTTCTATTGCAGGGCAGAGTTAAGTGGTGCACCATAAAGCACAGTTTAGATGTGTGTTGAGATGCAATTAGGTTTGCATCCCAGTCTGTTACTTTGTGTTTGAATAATAATAAAAATAATATTATATTGGAAATCCATTATCTGTGTATTAGTGTGCAAACTGTACAAATGCAGACTATGGGGAAAACACTTTTTACATATTATTCACATGGGTGTGTGTATATATAATATATGTATATATACCTTTGTGTTGGAAGTTTATTTACTATGAACTGCATGTAAGGAAAAGAATACATCAGACCAAAACAGCTGTGCTTACAGCATATCATATACCAAATTTATCAGCCAAAATTAGGACCACCTGCCTAATACTGTATAGGCTCCTTTTGTCATGCAAAAACAGCTCTGAGCCATCCGGCATGGAAAGCACAAGAACTGTAAAAGCTTCCTGTTATCTGACACAAGATGTGAGCAACACATCCTTTAAATCACACTGTCTCTGCTGTCCTTCCTTCTTCCTATAGTGCATCCTGCTGCTTCTTATTCCTCAGGTAAATGACACACACATGATCTGAAAAAAAAAATAGATTCATCACACTGGTTCACCTTTTTCTATTGCTTTATGGTCTAATTCAGACACATATGTTCCTATTTTAGGTGCTTTTGACAAAGGAAAGGGGTCAGTTTGGGCACTCTGACGGGTCTGCAGCTACACAGCCTCATGGACAGCAAGCTGCGATGACCTGTGCTTTCTGGTAACTTCTTTTATGGGCAGCATTAATGCAGAACTAAACCCTGCTATGCTCACCTGTCTTTGTAGGATGCCGCCACTGTTTTTTCTTCCTATATACGGACTCCTGCAGATGTTCATTCAGTCCCGGCAAGAACAGGGGAAGCGGGATTGCCGGGTATCCTGGCAACCAAAGCTGAGATCCATATGAGCATACATAACTTGGTGTAATATACAGGTTCCTGGAGTGATCAGGCAGAAAACAGTGCTTATTGCAGAAGAGATGCTTGTTTTTCAGAAATCAGTGCTATAGTAACTTTTCTGGAAGGTTCGTTTTAGAGCTGACTGCCCATTGTAAACCAATATTTTCCAGCACCTTGGAGAACATTTGTAAGCAATAATGAACCATTTGAACTTTGTTCATGGTGTTATTTATTTATCATTAACAAATGGAAGTGATCATTTTTTTATTATTTATACATATTTGGAAGTGATCACATTCACTGCTATTTTAGATTGCATTACTTGCAGCTATTGAACCATGTATGGACAGTAGATTAGAGTTTACTCAAGTTAGAAGATACATTTTAATGAGTTTTCTGCAGCATATTCTGCTACAATTTGCACAGTGCTTTATCCCTCTAAGCCCATTTATCAGTGCATTAGAGTATGATGTAGTTTTCAAAAGATATCTGTATAAATTAGCACAAGACAGGCAAAGGGTTTCCAGTATAAGCCAGATCTGCTGTAGGTAAAGGAAAAATCACAGCAATACAATGTGATTTGACTGTACAAACAGAGATATGTTTGGTGACAATGCAGTCATCATCTTTGTGTCCCTGATAAGCACCCACCAATCTTCCAGCTGAGCTTTTCCCTTTCCTGTCAGAGAATCCCTGCAGCTGTCTCAGAATAACATTAATTTCCTTCCTGGATATGAATCTCCAGCAGTCATAATACCATGTAGGCAAGAGGGGGGCACAAGGTTAAGCAGAGTGGACTGCTAATAAGAACTTATTTGTTTGAATATTATTGCATTCCCAGGCCGCCGTAAGTCTTGTTCTACAATCACCCATGTTGTTTTGTTACACATCTTTACATAAGCATGGGCCCCATTGTATGGACAAATCCTTACTACATAAACTGCTTATTACATGTAGTGAAGAAAATACTTTACTCCATTGCAGACTTGTTTTAAAGCTGCATGTTTAAGGTCAGTAATTTTTTCCTCTATTTTACTGTGTGGTAATTCACTGACCACAAGTATTCTGATACCTGATATGCATATATATGTTCTTGCCAGCTACTTTGCTATCATTCGGACAGGGAGAGAAAAGCCAGGACAAACCACTCTAAAACAGTTGAATCTATTGGAAGATTGGAAGCTCCCTTATTTCTGTCTAGGTGGGATCTTTGACTCCTTTGTGACACTACACACTAGATCATACGCAGTACAGGGACCCCCATCATGCAATTGTTTGCATCTTCCCAATTCTAGCCTTTCATTACAGTATACAAAGTGCTTTTTTAACTAAAGCTGTTCTTTATTTTAGTACCTGTATGTCTTAATATTGGCCTCTATTAGATAATTTCTATGGTTGCATTACAATTGGAGTAACATAAAAAGGGACTAATGGTATACTAATGAAAAGTGAACTGCAGACCATTTAAAAAAAGACAAATGAAGAGACATGCTGTTAGGAGGGGAGAGATGATCTCTTCAGTCTACTGCTTCTCCTTTAACTGTCCACTTACAGACTGGAGGAGGGACAAGACCTTTAAGTTTTTTTTTAACTGCAGCAAAGCAAAATTAGGTCTCCATTTCTTCCTAGCAGGGGACTTAATTGTGTGACTGAGCTGTGTAAATATAATAAGACTGAGAAAAAATCCTTTGGAAGCTAAACATTTCACATATATTTATTTATGTGTTTTTGCTTTTATCTTTTAACTGATCTCCCAAACTAATCTCCCAAAAGGATTTGTCTCTCTGTACTTTACATTGCTTATCCTGGTGACTAGATTACAGTCAGAATTTTGCTGTAGTGGTACCTACCCTTACTTTGACATCATCATAACTGGCACATGAAGCATAGGATACAACTCTTATATTCTATAATTCTTCCACATTTCTATTATGTTTTTCTCCCAGATGGACCCCTTAAATAATTTCAGTTTCTGAACGTGCAGTTATTATTAACAAACTGCATTTACATAGCGCCAACATTTTATGCAGCCCTGTACATTAAATAGTGATAACAAATGACAGACAGGAGGAGGAGAGGACCCTTTCCAGAAGAGCTCACAATCTAAGGTGGGATCTCTTTCCTATGTTATGTTGGGGTTTATTTGGGGTTTATTTTTAGCAATCTTTATAGAAATGTTCAAACTAGGATAAATTCACTGATCTAATTCTATGGCTTGCACAAATGCAAAGGCACTCTGATGGTGCACAAACTGGTAAATCTTCACAAGTAACAAGATGAGGAGTGAGAATACTCATTATCAATATATTTCAATGTTTATTGGAAAAAATGTTTCAATTGAGTACAACAAAGACAAATTAACAGAAACCAGGAATAAGAACATTACACAACAAGTCAAACCCCCTACAATGGGCATTCAGATAAAACTTGTTACAATCTCCTGGGACATCTATACATGTTTAGTGAACAAAGATCTAAAATGGTCTGAGGAATATTTTACAAAATACAAGTAGCCCAGGGGTCAGGGAAAGGAAGTAATAAGGGGTACAATGGGGAGGAGACAGGAGGACCAGGGGACGAGAGGGTGAGTAAGAAGCAAGATGAAGAACATTTATGAAAAGAAAAGTCAAGGCCTATTTTGATATTGAAACCAGGGGTCCCAGGTGTTATGGAATGGTGTAAATCTATTATTTAGCATGCAGGTTGTCTGTAACACACGGAGAGACAGGACCACTAGAGGGCGCTACGGCTTGCACAGAGGTGGTGTGAGCCCTGAGAAGGGCCAAGGGGCAGAGTCCAAGCAGTAACCAGGTCTTCTCCAAAGCCTCTGATGGTGAGGATGTTGCACCGCTGGTTACTGCCAGGTTGCGGTCCTTGGGCACACCAAGGTGGGCAAAACACAGTACCAAATCACAAAACAGAAGGATAGTCGAGGAAGGTCGGGGTCAAGGCAGGCAGCAAACAGGAGCGGTCAGGTCACACGCCAGGGGTCAATTGCCAGGGATCCAGGAGACAGACACTGGTGACACAGGAGCCACTGCGGGTACAGGGAACACAGAAGAAACTGGAAGCAACAGGAGGCACAGGTGACTCAGGGATATCCACAGACAGACAGGAACACTGGAACAGCACAGGGAAGTTGGCTAGGAACCAACAGGCTGGACAAGGAGGGGTTAACGCAGGAGCTCGACGGAGGAAACACTGAATTAAGCACCAGTGAACAGGAATTAGCTCAACAGAACCAGGGGCTCAGCACAACAGAGACACATTGCATGAACACTGAGTGCTGTGTCTTAACTAGCTAAATAGCCAGAGATAGTTTAGAGGCTATTCAGAACTGCCCACATGCACGGGAGAGAGATGCCTGTGCTTCAGAGCAGCGGACCCCAACTGGTGGTCCGTGACTCTGGCCGGTGCGCCCCCAACCTGGGTCAGGAGAAGGACCCCGCTGATGGGGTGTACCAGCCAGAGCTGTGGACCACGTCCCCGTACAAATCCCAGGGTCAGGATAGTGGGCGGTTTGTGTCTTTGGACACAATCCGCCCACTTTCCCATCGCAGGCTCGGATCTGCAACGGGGGAGTAGCCGGGGTTCTGACATCATGACGTCACTATAGGGGAGGTTTCTCCCCTTTGAGTGACACCCGGCTCCACGCACATGTGGACCGAAATGGTTGGCGACCTATGCTTTAGAGGAGAAGTGGTAAGTGTGACATTGTCATTAACCATTACCTAATGTAAATTACAATACAGAGAGAGGGATCCAGTTTTCCAATGATAGGCTATTGCAATATGAGCTACTAGTAATATATGTGAAATAAGGCATAGGAGGTTTAGGTAATGGGGTATGAAACTTTATAAACAAAGCAATTTCAGGAGTCTTGGGGAGGCCAACCTGGGCAACCAAGAAAAAAAGATTGAATAATATTGTCCAAAACCTTTGCACCTTGGGGCAGTGCCACCAAATATGTACAATGGTTCCCAGTTGATCACATCCCCTGAAGCATAAAGGAAATATAACAAATGCATTTGTTAAGTTTGCTGGGCACCAGGAAAACATTGTAGAATGTTTTTGTGATTAGCTTCAGTCAAGAAGTGTTATGAGAAAATTTAAATAATGTAAGCTGATTCCTGAATTTCCCAAATGTTACTCTGGTCAGCCTGGGATTGTGTCATGTAGAAAAGCTTCCTAGTGTTATTAAATAGAAAGGAATAAATCAAAGAAATTCTACCTCTAGTACAATCTGAAGACCTGTAGGGGCGTTCCAATGAGGAAAGTAGAAGAGGGGAATTTACCAGTTTAGGTTTTTCTTTATTAAAATAGAATGTGAGAGAGGGATATAATGATCCTTAATTAGAACTTCAGGTTTAATTATATTGTTGCCTTACACAAAATATCCTACTTTTTAAGAAGCCTTTGTTGAGCCACCATTAAAAATCAGAGGAGAAAACGCAGGGATAGAATTCTGGATTAAAGGATTCTAGGTAGAACGTTCATGTTACCAGCTTTGATTCTCCCGAACCCAGAGGGGGCGAGGTCGACTATTTTGCCAAATCAGACAATGCAGACCAATGATTTAGTTGGGAGATCACAGAGTAACTAACTATGGTAAAACTATGGGGAAAAAAAACAGAGACAGGTGCTAAGCGCAGTTGGAGGTGAAGAATTATGTTGTAGGTGCTTAGATGGTTTGGATACTTGTTGCCACAGCAGAGAAAAAGTTGTTTAGTGCCCCCTGCAGGTGATTTGTCAAAAGGATGCAGAGCCATTAGGCCAAGATCCTTTAAAAGTATTTCCCCATCCTAGAAAGAAGAAAAGGAAGTAGTTTATATTCCAATACTAAAAGCATAGTCAAAAGGGGTAGGCCCAGCAATATTTAATTTCTCGGGAGATCAAGAAAGTCATCAGCAGTTTGAGGGTGCTTTTCTTCGTAATAGTTAGTTGCAAAATGTCAGTAAACAACCGTACAGAAGACAAGCTATTGTAATATCCAGCAGAGCTCTGACAGATTTCATGATGGCTTCCTTAGTTTGGAAGAAATTGGGCTTTACAATGACATCTCAAGGGAATGCATCAGCTCAAGGGGATACCAGTGCACAATGAATCCAATCAAGTTCAAGTGTAAGTTGTCAAGGTCAGAAAGTAAACCCCTTTATAAACTAAAGAGTAAAGCTTTCCAGGTCTTTTACTGATTCCCCCACCGAATGCAAAAATTGTAGCAGCGTGATCTGTTCTTGGTGCTCTTTTTACTATGGGCTAATTCTAATTGGTTTTCCAGAAGTGCGATAGAGAAGGTTTTGATTGTTTCTGTGTTTTGTTTCATCCATCTTTTGCTTAGTGCCATCTAGGCATTATCTCAGGCTGACTAGATGCTGCTTAATATCTCCAGTTATCTTGGCGGTCCCTTTGTCAAGCTCTCTCTGTAGTAGATCCCAGAAACGTAATGAGGATAGAATCTCCTGAGTACTGGATATGATTGGAGGGATCACTAGATGTGCCGTAGGGACTACAACCCCCCATAAATTAATCAGATTGAAGTACTTAGCCCCCTAAGGAAGGATCCAGGTGAGGCAGGGAAATCCCTATCACTGACTTCCTGGGGGGGGAAGTCCGAAGGTCCAGAGCATGCAGGAGGAGGACAGGTGGGTTTACCCAGCATGTGGTCCTTAGGAGGAAGAATCTAGAATGTAGGACATGGCACTTCTTCTTGGGTGCCTGTAAGAGTGGTATGCTCTGTGTGATGTTGAGTGCTGCCCCATCTTAAAGAAATGCCCCATCCCAGGCTTTGTTGGGCATAAGGAAGGCACCTGAGCTGTCCACCATGTAGGAAAGGAAAGCTGCTCATGTTTTTTGCTGTTTGGCACTGTTTAGAAAGCTACTGGAGTCAGAGGGTTGCTGAGCCTGGAAAGCGAATGCACCCCCCTCCCCATTATATTTTTATGGTAACTGATCTGTAAAGGGTGCTGGGATTTTCACAACAAATCAATAACATGGAAGAGAGGCAAGTATAAATGACTATGGGAGTTGTCTGCTGCAGGATTTTGTTTGGTCTAGAGCAGAGGCTGGCACATACAGCAATGGGCCTTTGTGCAGAACTGACATGGACTCCCCCCTCAGCCTAATATGGGGTCCTTGATAGCTGAGGAGGATCTGGGGTCCTCATGCAGCGGCCCAATTTGCACCTCCCTATGTCTACCCCTGGTCTGGAAGACGGTAGCTAGTTTTTGTTGTCCCAATTAAACTAATAATAGAATGGTGGTAATGTGGAGGAGTGTTTGTATTACTCAAAACATGGGAGACCACCACAAGTACTGTGCTGTACCACTGTCTCCCATTTGACTACAGTCTCAGTCATCTTAGGATGTGTGTTTTTAAATACAATGTACCACACTTGGAAAACAGTAATTTTTTTATTTGAACAGAAGAGGGCGCTCTGTATTTGGTGAATTATACATACATTCGTACAGTCCATGTCATATAAAAGATTTTGGCTGTGTTATAAAAATATTTAAATATGTATTGTTTTTTTCTAAATCAAGTGGGGAAAATTGTATTTTTATGTTATCAAATATGTGAAATTGCTGTCTAATTACATTAAAAAGGGCAATGTTGCATCAATTGTGAAATATGTTACACAGTTTTTGGCAAATCCATACATAGAAGCCCTCACTGATCAGATGCCAGACTGTTGTGCACTATATAATACCTAGATTCGGCACTTGTTTAGATTGTCACAGGCACCCTTAGTTGTTCTTTAAGCTGGCCATTTACTAGTATGAACTTACATTTGCTTGATCACATTTAGATTTATGTAAACAGTGCAATGTAGTACAATATAGTAAACAAGATCTTTGTTTTAGGGTAAGTTCACACCAGCCTTTTTGCAAGCATTTTAAGTGGTTTTATCTTTTAGAACTGCTTACCATTGAAATTAATATTTTGTTTTCATTCTTTTTTTGCACGTGGCTAGTCATTGCAGTGTTTCCGTGCATTTATTTAAGAGAAGAAAGTAAGAATATACCCAAATATATGTATATTCAGAGGAATTTCTGTAAATTCACCTAACATGATATTTGAATGTACATGCACTTTATATAAATCTCTTCTCATTTGTTTGTTATATCTGTCATCAACTGATTCTAGATTCCAAGACATATAAATAGTATATTCAGTGTATTCAGGGTGATTCAGTATTTACCCACGGCAAAACTTCAGTTTTGGGTGGTTAATACCTTGTTGAGTTGCTGTCCATTGTTGTTGTAGCACATTACAGTGACGACAGCAAGTAGGAAAGCATGCCCGTTGGTACCAAATGTTCATTATTAAAATGCCACAGTCTATCTTGGTATTGTTCTAACCATGTCCATCTCTTTTTGACTGCAGTGTACCCATGTACTGATCGTTACTTCCACTAGCTTAACACAACATATCACAAGGCTCAAATAATCTCATACACACACACTACAGTGGTTTTGTACATAAGATTTTTTTTGTTATGGATACAATGGACAAAATGTGTTTTCTTGTCTTAGTCATGTACATATAAAGAACTGAATAACTCATGCTCCACTTTACACCCACAGCTAAATGAGTCAGTGTCTTGTCTGTTATGTTCATATAGAAAGTCTGAGAAACAAACAACTTCTTCTGTGCCCTCTCATTTTAGAAAACCTATACAGATCAGTAACATAGCATTGTTTAACAACAATTTTACAATTTTAACATCTGTAACGAAATATAATTAAACCACTATCCCTAAATCACACTCTGCAATTATGTGCACCCACAATTAGGCAGTAAATGCAGGTCAGAGATTCTATAAACAGATTCGTGTTGTATTAGGCTATCAGAGTAATCAGTGCATCTATTAACTGATAAAAGATCTCCTTTCCAGATTCCAGGTCACACTAATGTATACAAGCTAGTTGTGGTGCATGAACACTGTAGAACAACAGTGTGTCACATATTGGAATCTAAAATGTACACCTCTGAATTGTCATTAGTTTTTTACAAGTTTTTAGGAATTTTTCCCACACCAAAACATGTTTACCTATGTTACCCTAAAACTAGGCAGACATTATTATTGAGAGGATCCGATGCCAGTGTTTCCCTACCAGGTTTCCTCCAAAGTTTGCTAGGGGTTCTTTGAGAAAACAGCAATTTGTGCCTCTGAAGTCTGCTTAATTGGCATCAATTATGTTTTTGGCTACCTGTAAGGATGAATTCTTCTCACTGGTCAGCAATGTAAGTGACATTCTTCCAACTGACCACCATTCTAATATACTGTGAGCTGTGGATATAGAAGGGGTTCCCTGAGGACATGAAAGGCATTTCAAGTGTTCCACCATGTTATAAAGGTCAAGAAAGTTTGCCCTAGGCATACGCTACACAATTTTCTCTTAATCTTAAATGAATCATTTCAATAAACTATACATATTTGATGTTACTTCTGCTTATTTGATCTCCGATCTGCATTGCAAAGGTTTCTATCATCTATTATAAGTATCTAATTTAAATAATATATATGTGATGCCTTTCCTGATTACTTTGCGAATGACATTGTGGCCAAAGACTTGAGTGTAAATATTTTAATATAATACTTTTGGTTGATTTTTGACAATTTGATATTTTTTTGTCTAATTGTTTAAAGACATTGCAATATCTATAGCTAGCTTTAAAGAAACTCACTCATTAAAGTAGACATGGATAGGTGTCCACTTGTAGCAGCAGACTAAAACAACCCATGGCATTAATATGAGGGATGGAGTGGTTTAAGTGTCAGTGTGATGAAGGTGGAGTCTCCTTAATACAATTCAATCTTCAGCATTATCACACATGCAAAATGAGTCCTTTATTTCTTACCTGTAATGTGTTGTAATTTCAGATGACAAAGGAGGAAGTAACTTTCCCTAGTGAGATACAGGCAAATGAATTGGATGTTAATCCCAGTACAACGTGCTTTGTATACTGCTAGCATTTGTATTTATTGTGTTCATATAACAGTACTTGTGTATTGATGGACCTGTAATGGTCTGTTAGGGATGTGTATGGCAGGTCTAATGCCTCTTTGTTTGTTTCCTAAGCTGTCTGTTTTCCATTCAAACCTAATATCTTCCTTTCACTTACATGAGTCAATTGTTCTCTTAATTCAGGTATAAATGTGAGACTTCTGCCTTCTTCTGCTATGTGTTTCAATTTTTTCTTTCCTAGCACATTTATTTTTTTAAATCACAAGACAGATGACAGAACATATTTGCAGGTGGCCCCTAGGTCTTAGAACAAGGAATCAATTTATTGTTGATATCCATTGAAATTTTTTCAGCCCTGTCCACATAACTTCTGTGAACTACACAGCACCTACATTTTTTTATTGAGATGAATTTGTAGTCTGAGGGTCATAATGCTGTTCCTTTATTAATGCAGCAAAGTTATTTAGCAGACAGTTTCACTAGTTGAAACAGCACAGAAAAAATCATTCAATCATCCAACCCAAGAACTAATAATCTGCAATGTCTTACAATTTTTGTTGTCGGACTTAGATACACTTAGAAAATATCAGACAGTTCAGGAGTTTTTATGACAATCATCTTGATATATTTGTAGTGTTCTCTATGGATAGGAAATGTATACTGTTTGTCACACTTACCTCTCACCCCTCTAAAGCGCAGGCATTTCTCTCCTGCGCATACGGGCATTTCCGACTCTGGGCGTGCCTTCATTCCAAAGATTTATAGGCTTCGTCCAACTCATTGGCCAATCAGGAAAAAGCCTCTTAACCATCCCTGGCTATTTAGCTAGCTCAGACACAGCACTCAGTGTTCGTGCGACGTGTCTCCATTGTGCCGACCCCCTAGTTCTGTTGAGCTAGTTCCTGTTCACCTGGTGCCTAATCCAGTGTCTCTTGCCTTAACCCCTCGTTGTCCAGTCTGTTGGTTCCCTGCCAACTTCCCTGTGCTGTTCCAGTGTTCCTGTCTGTCTGTGGATATCCTGTGGAGTCACCTGTGTCTCCTGTTGCTTCCAGTGTCTTCTGTGTTCCCTGTGCCCACAGTGGTCCCTGTGTCACCTCTTCTGCTTGCTGCCTGCCTCGACCCTGGCCTTCCTCGACTATCCTTCTGCTTTGTGATTTAGTACTGTGTTTTGCCCACCTTGGTGTGCCCAAGGACCACAACCTGGCAGTAACAGAGGCGCAACATCCCTACCATCAGAGACTCTGGAGAAGACCTTGTTACTGCTTAGACTCAGGGCTCACCCCACCTCCGTGTAAGCCTTAGCGCCCCCCTAGTGGTCCTGTCTCTCCGTGCCTGACACTGTTCATCTTTAAGGTCTTCCTGATCCTTAAGATACATGGACCAATTTATATATATATATATATATATATATATATATATATATATATATATTACTTAAAAAAATAGTTGTTAACCAAGCAATGCACAAACACAATTAGTTACATGACTATGTAATCTGTACAGAGCTGTGTAATATGTCAGTGAAATATATAATTAAATATACTAAATATTACATTGAAAAAGCAGATACCAATATGTAAAGAATACAAGGTTTTTCTGGTATGGAATCTTCACAGACAGTCTGCACTGTATGTAAATATTGCTAAAATACTTTTTTCCAAAACTACACTTGTTCAACTTGGTATCGAAATTAAGATTTAAAGTCCAAGGCCTTGTTCCCGAGAACATTATACGTGATGATATGATATGTGCAGGTCTCAGTAAAAAGTTATAGTATATTTGTGATCAAAAATATTTTGCCTTATTGCCACAATAATAGTAACAAATACTTTTTTATTCTGCAACAAATGCAGCCCTTACCTAGCTTTCTACTATGGATAGACGGTAGACTGATGAGCAGAATTTAGGTAGCATTGTTGGACAGCCCTGCTATAGACTTGTATGGCTAACAGTACTGGTTTCTATTTAGGTGCAGCAATGTTATCATTGTCAGTTACCTACATTAGAAGAATACACTTTGCTCAATTCTCTAAAGCCAGTTTTTATTGACGGTGTAGGTGGCACAAGATGTGGCCTGAGAAAACTACTGGTGTCCTCCAACCAGGAGCAAAGCGACCTTTCACTCTGATGATCATAAGGGAGAAAAGCAGATATGATGTTTTTCACTTATGTTTAACCTAAAATGCTACTGTATATATAATAATTGTGACAGTGAGAATATAGCAGTGTTTCCCAACCAGGGTTCCTCCATTGGTTGCTATGGGTTGAGCTATGTACCTCTCAGGTCAATTATTACTGACACCGATCTGTAAGGATGACATTCTTCTCACTGACCAGCAATGTAAGAGGCATTCTTTCTTTTGACAACCAGATGTACTGTAAACTGTGGATATAGTAATTTTAAAAGGGGTTCCCCTATTTTAAAAAGGTTGAGAAAGGCTGGGATATAGATTTCTCCCCATTCCCACCTGAAAAACAGACATTTGCCCAATATATGCTATATAAGTTATCCTTATTCAATTTCTTGTTTTGGTAAATGGTTCTTGCAGTCTGACATTCTCATGCAAGTGTATTTTTTTTTTTCATTTAATATTCCCAGAGTTTATCTTCAGCTGCAATTAAGCCCCAGTGTTTTTTGTTGGCATTTATTTTGTTTTTCAGCAAAGCTTAACATGGAACAAAGGGTCACTGGCTCTTATCATAACTTCATAACTGGTTACATAAACACTTGGGAAAACATCTGGAAAACCTAGGAAGATCTCAGAGATAATTTTACTTCACCAATGTCCCATCAAAGTTTTACCTCTCTTAGTCCCAAGTAGCCGTATGAACAGTCTTCGTGGTAATGGTAGGTCTCTGTGACCACAAGCTGTCATGGTAAGTTACACTGCACAGCAATGTGACCTACTGTAGCTCAATTGAAAGGAAAAAGGGATTCCCCCTATTCATTTTCATTGTAGATAAGGTGGGGTTGATCATCAAAATCTCCAAAAACAGTTTTTTTTAAGTACCTTAGAAGATCATATTTATGAGATTTACTTAACTGAATGTAGGTAACATAACGTGTCACTTCATCTGAAATTACCACATCTGTACATACAGAGAGAAATCTTAATGACTTGACCTGCACTGTCATGTGAATAAATATGTGCACCCTTTAGTGGGAATTTACATATTTACATATTTACATAATACAACATATTTAAATGGGCAAGGAATGGCTCAAAAAGAATAAATGAATGAATGAATCCCATTGGAATGTTGTGGGGAATTTGAAATAGTTCATGATATTAACCCCACAGAAATCTTTGCAGAGAGTAATGGTAATAACTAAATTTAGTGTCAAACACTGATGAGAAGTTATGTAGAATACATGTGGGATGTAATTTCTGAAAAAGGGGGCAAAATCAGCTTAAAGGGCTAAAGGTTTACTTTTTCTCTGTATAATATTACATCTAATAATAGTTTTTCTGAATTAAATAATTGAAAAAGAAAAATTACCCGGTGTTTTTATGCTAATATATCACCTTTATCTTTAATTATTGCTTGAGTGACAATCTAATGTTTGCCCGTTTAAATATAACACAAAAACCTCAACAATATCATGAGGTGCACTTACTTTTTTCACATGACTTTACTCGAATATTACATTCTTTGGAATATGGTGCAACTAACTGAGTATGCTAACAGGGACACAGTTCCTTTACCATGAGTGGGTTACACTCCAAATCACTTAAGACACTTGAGCAAGTTGATCCCTTTTTTAAGTTAAAAGGAACTGGGACAGGAAAAGCTGCAATGCATATGCTGAACTGAAGTGAAGTCTGCTTACCTGTGAAAAACCCATCAGGAAGGAGAGGTGTGAAGTCCAGTGTGTTGTCAGAAGGGATGTGCTGAGAAATGTCTCTGCTTTGATTTGCAGTAATTGGCAGAAATTTGTTTAACTGATCTTAACTAGAGAGAAGGGAATTAATTTGCTAATAGGGATCAACAAACAGCACAAAGTTAAAAAGGATTCACTAGCCTTTTAATGCACAAATCACATAAGAAAGATCAGTTCTAAGGTGTGAAAATAAATATTTGCTATTTTGACTGTACATATCATGGCCTTTCTTCTATTAATGACTTATTTGCCATCTCTCCAGTTGAAGTCCATAGGAGGCAAAACTAAAGATATCAATCACTTTTTTTTTACTTGTTAGTTGAAGGTGTTTAGGCAGATATAGTAGGAAAAACTTACCTGGAATATGTGAGATACTGTATTGCAAGCAACGCTTTTATTGACCAAATCACATAGAATCAGGAGAAGCATACCACAAACTGCAGCAACACATAATTTCTGCCCAGTTGGGATCTCACACCGTAACTGTCTCCTATGAGGCCTTTGTGAATGTCCAAGATACCATACCTTTACCTTTTAAGAATCAATAAATTCTACCTTCAAATATTATTTTTTAACCACAGTGGTCAATATGCAGTAGTCAGCAAGACATAAACAATTTTCTTCTGCACAGAAACTTTGTGTGTGCAGGTAAGCCCAGAAGAACCTCAAGCAATAAATATGATTTTCTGCAGAAGTTTATTTTTCGGGAAACATTTTGACACTCCTATCTTTTTCCTATCAGTCACTAACAATCTCTTTTACACCTAGAATGTACCAATTGTTTTTTTGTTTTGTACAAAAATTAATTTAATATAGAGCCAAGATATACTGGGTTTCTAATGTTTGTTTTTACCTTGTGCCAGGATCATTGTTTATATTGTATACTGTTGTACCCAGAATATTTATGTTTCGCACATATATGTTATCTTAAGACTTTGTTTTGCTCTTTGTGTCAGCTTCTACTTTTCCTTTAAATTTATGGCTTTAGGAAGCCTGTATCATGTCACATTTATCAACACTTCCACTGCTGTTTTTTTTCTTAAGGCCATGGCCCATATACTTTACTCAAGATTTGCTCTTTTTTCTCCTCTTAAACATAAATGTATAAAAAAATCTATTCATAAACATCTCAAAAGTGAAATAATGCTAAATATACATTGATAGTTAAGATTCTGCCTGACTACTTTGTTGGGGCAAGCGTGCATGCAGAAATTATATATATATATATATATATATATATATATATATATGTATGTATCATGTGTCAGTCAGCTTCTGCCTGACTCTTATCACAATATCAGACATTAAACAAAAAATGTGCCCCACTCCAATCTTGCTACTAAAATAGTTTTTTTCACACTTCAAACTTTATTGGCAAAACAATAAATATTAATTCGCAAACCATGTACATTTTTGACACAATGAAATAAAACAGAATCATAGTTTGTCAAATAAAATATCATAATAGAAGTCTCTGAATGTGTTCAAATATACAGCATTTTCAATGAGTAGCAGTTTAAACTTTCGTGTACAAAAGAAGAAAAACGAAGCTTCTAAAATTTTGATAGCTGACAGGTGGGAAACATTTGTCGGGGAACTATAAGAACAATTTAGACAATGTGTTATTTTTAAATTATCTCACAAATTGCCTGCTTACATTGTCTTATATCCAAATTTCGTAAATTTCTCACAAGTGAGAAAAGTCTTTTAAATGTTCTAGACATTATAAATTGGGATTTACAATCTTCAGTTGCACTGATAAGTAGTCAAAGTACAAGGAAGCTAATTTTAAAATATTCTACCCCAAAGTAATGAAGAGCTTAATAAAAATATTAATAAAACGTTAAATGTACCTCAATATCTTATCACTCACAATACCAAGTTAGTATTAAAAAAATCAAAAGTTTATTTTTCTTAAAAACTTTAAAAAACTGGATAGGTGAGTAGAAGTAGACACCAAACATTGACATACAACAATTAGATTGGCACTGTTCAACTAATGTAACTAACAATCCAATTTTGTATTAGACTTTTCCTATTTATTTAAGCTCCATGATTCCTGCAGACACTGCATGTAGTCTAATGCATGGAGCAGATTGGGATATAACTGTAACTGCTGTATATCAATGATGTAAGTATAGACATTTTTATGAATAAAATAATCTTTTAATCATTGTTATTGTTGTAATGATAAAATATCCTAAATACCTTAAATCTCCCATTAATATCTTTTTTTTCTGACAAGCTATACCATACCGTGTGATTCCAGATACAATGTACAGTGGAGATATTTACAGTGATTTTATAATCTTCTGAAAATGCTAGTTCCCTGAATGTGTCTGACATCAGTGCTTTTGGGTCCCAGACCAGGTACAAGCATGTCTTACATGAGTATCAGAATTTTTCTCTTTCACACAGCACCAAAGCAGAAATATGGCAGCCAGGGAACTAGCAGTCTAAATATTTATGTCATGTTATTTGAATCCACTGTACAGCAGAAATTAGACTTGAATCAGACAGAATTGGCAGGTATGTGCTGTTATGCAATCAGTGCTGCATTACAATGCTCAGTGCTACCAATGTAACAAGTCTTCTGGCAATGGGTGTTAAGGGGAAGTAGCTTCAATAACAGGTGGAAAGCACAGGAAGAACCAAAGTTATAAATGGCCTTCCACTTAGCATACAGGTCATACACGCCGAAATAATGCTTTAGTAAATAGGTATATTAGCAGAATTGTATGGTTTGCTCTGTACTCATAACAATATATATGTTTAAAAAAAATTACTGACATTTGTTTTCCTAAAATTTCTAGTTCCCTGGCTGATCATAGGGCTCCAACGTTTTGTCTTTGATCACAAACTTTGCTTTGAGCAAAACAGGCAGGCAAGTGTTATTTGTGAAAGGAAATCAGCAAATTTTGCTTGTGTTAATGTTGTTTGAGTAAGATCTCCATCCTAAAAGAATTTCCTTTTAATTAGAAATGTTATCATTATTGACAAAAAATCTGAGAAATTCTTGTTCTCATAAGGACCGGTGAGCCTGTGCAGGGTTAGCAATTGCAAATCCTTATGTTGATTTTTAAAATATTCATGATCCAAATAATAAAAAACACTTCAATTAAAGAAACATCCACTATTGCTGACATGACTGCCAAAACGTCCACAGACCTTGGGATTAGACTGGGGTATTTTAGGCCTTCACTTATAATTAGGACATTTCTAACAGGTTCAGAAAATCTCATATATTAGACATCTGTGATGGAAAAACACTTGTATGAAGGCTGCATTTACTTTTGTATACAGTTGTCTTACAAGCATGTCTATAGACGCCAAAGATTAGGTGTTGATATTAAACAATCATTTTGGTTAGATTTTGACACCACAGAATGCAAATATATTGCAGAGGACTGAGAATTATTGGACTGTTGTATCTGTAGATGCATTTGTACCTGAGCATTGTTCAGGAGGGCACATAGCCATGTTGGTAGTGTATGATTTAGCAAAGTATGGCCAGCACACAAAAAGTCTTCATTGACCTAATGAAGCATAATTGACATGCATGAGACCACCATTTGGCTGAGATCAACTTATCAGCTCCAGCAGCAGCTGATCAGATAACAGTGCTCTACATGTAACAATATTCTGGGATCTAATTTGTTTTGTCTAAAGCACATTTTCTGATAAAAATTCTAATGTGCATACATTTGTGCCCACTGATAATGTGTCAATGAAGTCTTATGTATGCTCACAGCACAATAAGTGACTCTTTATGATTTGTTTCTAATGGGTGACATTAGCAGCAAAGGCTGAACGGTTTTGTTTCCTTCAGTATGGATGCTATGGGACAAAACACTTCTTCAGAAACAGGACCAGGGTTAAATGTGCCCATCATGCTTAGTAGAGACTTCATTGCCCATGTCTTTGCACAAGCCATATAACACAAATCTCAAAGGTCATAATGTGAAAAAAACCTAAATAGGCTTTCTATTTAAAATGTTAAAAATAAAATGGTGCTGGGCCTGATTTTGTACTTCTGTAGCATATCATGAGTCCACCACTCTTAAGCTTGGCATTGTTGTATACCATTTTGTGTCTCCTGCCTTTCCTCCAGCTGCTGTCTGTCACAGTGTTATCTCCCCTGGGCTCCTATTGCTAATGAAGTTAAAACAGGTTGTTAAATAGACACCAATTGCTCCCAGGAACCCCTTCTTCTTCTGAGGTGTGAATTCCACCCCCATCCTGAGATCTGAGACTGTTTTTACAGTATTCTGATCCTTTTACTAAAGCTATGTTTAAAAAGGAGCTCATGTTCAAAAGTAGGGATAAATTGGAACGGCTTGAATTGCATACATCATTATCTTGTCTTAGGCATTATCTAGTTCCCTAATTCTCTTTTGCACATGTATTATATTTTCGGACCATTATGGCATCATACATTACCAGAATGACCCTGGTCTGAATGAAAATTCAGATAGCAGTAGCAAATTTCCTATTGATAGTGTCAGAAGATGAGATATCTGGTTACCACCATTGCACCACATGTGCTGGAGGTCTTTAGATACTTACTTGTGATCATACACTCACAAGTGTACACTCACAAAGTTCCCCAACACTCTCGTATTACAACAAGCAATGATAAAGGATTGCATGGATGATATATCAAGTTCTGCTGAGGAAAACTGAATTACAGTTATTGTACTAGTAATAGTAGTAATAGTTTAGTAAATTGTATGATACTAGTAAATTTAATTTTAAACTTGGTCTTTTCCATGCTGCTCGTGTCATCTGAGGTCACATCCCATGTTTATCTTAATATGGTTGGTCATGTACTGTTTCTGTTCATAACTGTGTTACTGTTCATATGTAAAGTGTTCCATTCAGAAACCTGGCTCAATACATACAATTTCTCAGCCCATAGCTAAATAGATGATGATACAAAAACCATTGTCACAATGTTTTAATCACTAAAGTATAATATAGAAAATTTAGGTATGAGAATTTTTTGTGTCCTCACATATAATTCTTAATATTGCTTCCATAACTTGTTTACATCAAATGTTAAAAAGTTAAATATTCTAAATCAATCTAGATACTGAATAATTGATACCTATGTCAATTTAGACGTCAACTTGGAATTTTATCAATTACTTTTAAGACTTTAGTCAATTGACTATTTTATCACCATCTTTTCTTACAATAAACAATAAAAGCAAACATTATTATTATTATTATTATTAATTGGAGCATTAGCTATATAAATCCTGTTTAATAATAATAATAATAATTAGATTGCAGCCTAATGTCCAGCCTTTGTCTGTTGTCTTTGCACATAGCAGTTCTCTATGGTCATTAATCCTGCAAGTTCAAAGCTTATCTTTTTTTCAATTATTGCCATATTTTAAAAAACTTTAATACCTGGATGTATGTGTTTGAAGACATCTCTACCAAACTTGCTATGTTCCACCATCATTCGGAAACGCATCAACACATTTCAACCAAACTTGCTAGACATATGACTTTTTAAAAAGGTTACAATAACAACAAAAAGGGGTTAAATACCCAAAAGACCGCTAATCTTTTTGCCCCAACACTTCAATGTCTTTGAACTGCTGAAAAAATGACATGTACTTGTAGTGTATGGCACCTTAGAGCAGTGGATCAGCTAGAGCATTGAAATTGTGTTTGTTTTATAATGTATTAGGTCCAACACAGTGTAAAAGTGCAGCATTGTTTTGTGCCTTTTTAGTTTTTTCTTCTCACATTTACTGAGTTTGTAATATGATCAGATGAGTTTGTAATATGATCAGATAACAATCTGCAGACAGTTTTATCTCCCATTGACTTGGTAATACATCAATTTGCTTAGATATGTAATTGTGATTAGAATGCCTGTAATTCATTTGTTTCGGGACTTAGTCACACTCACGCATTTGTTTTTGATGTTGTTTGGTTATGTTTGATCACAGCTCAGCAAGCATGTAAGCGCCCGTATTGGTTACTACAGGCATTCTCAGGATTCTGTAAGTTATGTATGCTCGTTGCTTGTTGAACACTTGTAGGTCATCTGGGTGAAATTGGCGTTATTTGAATACATTACAAGAGATTTTCATGCCCATGATCCTGTCATTCCGAAAAATATGTCCCAAAATATGTTGCATACTTGACATTATCAGCTTGCCTAATGAATGCCACATTGGTATGATGCAGTAATCAGCAACTCATTGTGGAAATTTCATGAATTGATCATCAGTAGAAAAATAAAAAAGCAGACTGGAAAAGTATTATATGGTATTTATGCTCCATTGTTTATGTCTGTAAAATATCTTGAACATAGCCATAAGTGTAACAAAACAACAGTGCAAAAGATAATCTGAGCAGGAAGGATATGAACAGTACAGTGATAAGACTTGGAGACACACTCATGTACTATGCATGGACTGACGTCTGTAGACTGTAGCTGAGCTTTGTCCAACACGTGTCTGCAGTAGGCTGTCTCTTGCACATTGTTTGCAGGGACACGCATTTAATCTATATATCATGACATGTCTGTTTTTTTTTTCTTTTATTGCCCTTATTTTCCTATGGTTAAGCACATCCATGTCCTGTTTTCTTCACTCACCCACAACAATAAATGACAGTGGGTATGCACATTACCAGAAATGACTAAAATGTTTAAGGCCAGGATTTGCAATAGAGGTGCCCATGGACTATACAGGAAGAAAGGAAGAATATGTGTGCGGGCAAAAACCAACCTCACTCTGCAGTCTGTAGTATCAGAGCTCCAACAAGTGCGATTTACATGTAAATGGAGAAACATTAGCAAATGGTGCAGGTTTTTTAGATTTTCAGTTTACTTGAATGACTGACTTCTCATATGTACAAGTACGTTAAATACACCTATACTGTAGAAGAATATCTTACTGTAAAATCAAAGCTACAAAGTTTAGACACATCGTTGTAGTATCTGTAAAGGTTCCCAATTATCCAGGTCATAGTATTGTTAGTAGTACTTGGTCACTTTAACCTGGCCTTGCTTTGTAAGGTTTGAGATATTTTGATATGCAAGTATTTTCTAACAAGTGCCCTTAACTGAAAAAGCTTTTTTTAGTGGCACAATGTATTCAACTTTATAGAACATTTCCTGCGTAATTGACTACTAGTCATACCTGAATTGTTTCTAAATATACTTTCCAAATATCACCGGAGCCTTCAGAAGCAACCCAGCTTCCATGGTGTGAATAAAATAGGCAAACCACTTCCTCCATTCCACAAGGCAGTGCAAGCCTGACCTATCACCTATGCCTAACACAAATATAGTGAAAGGGGCACTAAAAAGTGGTTTACAGGAAAGAGCAGATGTGAGCTTCCCATTTATGATGTATAGTGTACAGCCTTAAATTTCACTGTGAAACTTTACATGTACTTTACATGTAGCAATATATAGGACAGTGTTTCTTCCTGCTATAGCTTTCTAGATAAGTGATAATAAATGATTTCTCAGGAGTACTATCTCATAATTGTTTTTTGCAACTCTTTTGCGTACACAAGCCTAATTATTGTTGTTGGAAATTATGGCTAGGTACAAACCTGCAATAGTTATCGTTTGAAAACAAATGATACAGGATTATTCACAATTATTTTGAATGGTATTCTGCACAATTCTGTACATGCTGTAATGATACAATCGTTCAAATATAATTCACCAATAATGTACGATCGTTCAAACGATGCAAGAAGTGACATGTACAGGAGAAAGTGTATCACAGAACAATCCACCATCACTGAATGACCGTACACACAATAGATTATGAACGATCGTCGCCCAATCAGATCCGCCGGAACGGTCGTTCGTTTCCAGCGAGATTCCTCGTTCGTCAGTGTCGTTGACCAGTCATTGTGCACTTTTTGTGTTAACAATTATCGAACAATCCTATATTGCACCTGTGTATGCATCCTATTTTTCACAATTGTTTCCAGCTGTGCTCTCCTCCCTTCACCTTTGTTGTGGTCATTTGTCATCTGACATTTATAGATCCATTAGGACAGATCTATGAATTATGTCTTATAGGCCGAGAATCATCTGACGTGTGTATATAGCCTTACAGTTTCAGGTTGAACTGTTTATTTTATTTATTGGCTTTACAACTCACAAAAATTATACTGTTTGGCCTAATTACAATCATTGAAACTGTTGGGATAGAAAAAAAGTGGTGCACATTTATTGTGTTATAATCTTACATTTTTCAAAAACATCCAAGTCATTGCCTGACCCCCTCACATTTTAGGTATCTGAGACAATTATCATTGTCCGGTACCACAATGTCTAGCTGTTCCTAGGTACCACCGATGTCCAGTAATCATTCTTTCTACGTTTCTGGGTGAGTTGCTATTAGACTGCTGTTGACCTGTATTTTTCAGAAGCTTCCAGGTCCCGAGTTCATCAGTAGGCCTGTGAAACCCAATAGGTGATTCTGAGCCTTTGTACTGGTTTAGAACAGCTGCATCTCTTTCATTTTAGTGAGTTGTGTATGCAGACACTCATTAGACCTAGTGCTGAGTGAGACACTGCAGTGACCTAAGGAACAGAGAAAAACTTGTTATACCGATAACAGTGCTAGGACCAACTTGGAGAAAAAGTGATATAAGACGAAGGAAATCCCTAGTTAGAGAGCATCATGCCTAGGGATGTATACATTTTTATTGACATGTATTAAAAACAGAGAAAAACAAAAGATCTGCCTAACTGAGGTGTGTTTGGACTTAGGTTCCTTCAAGCTAAACATTAGGATGGACTGTCCCTCTTTTAGAACCAAATACCTCTGTCCCTCCAACCAAAGTTTGTCCATCTTTTTGAGTGATATACACACACCTATAAAACATATATTACTAAACTAAGAGACAACCCATACAAAACGCATAAAAATAATAAACACTGATCTCCTATAACAATCTAAAACAATGCAGTTAAGCTATATAAGCACCACTCTGCTCAGTTCTGAACTAAACTTATATTGGAACCTTTAGGATCATTATTAATATTTATTATTATTACACAGTATTTATATATCATTGCAGTCTGTTCATGTGTACTTCACCAAACAGGCCCACTTACCAGAGAGAATGCTAAATTTCGGAAAGTTCACCAGTATTACCACACAGAAGGTTGATATGCTATTGTATGCAGTATCTGTGTATTGTATAGTTATATAGAGAACATTTGTATTTATGCATTGCACATGCCCAGCTGTTTGTAACTGCCTTGCCCACCTTATGTCAATTTGCTAAAGGCAAAGTAATAACAATGACAAGTTAACAGTTTTAAACCTGTAAACAGTCTGACTTATTATTTTTTTTATCCAAGACCATTCTATCTTACAGAGCTCTTTTGTATTCGTATTGTGCTGGTGCCTGAAACTTCTATTTGATTTCTATGAAGGTGTATATTACATTGGGTTTAATGGCAATGCGTCTGGGTCTGGGTTTAATGGCAATGCCCCCCCCCCCCCCCCACACACACACACACACTGTAAAGTACAGTAGACCCTTCTTAAAAAAGAAAACATGTACTGTAGGTACTGTCTTAGGTTACTGTTCGGAGCATGCAAATTATTTTTTGGTGACAAATTTTTTGCTGATATATTAATTTAATGTAAATGTAGGATACCTGCAGTCTGTGGAGATCAGATACTATTCACTTTATAAAACTGATAAGATGGTAAAAGTCCTCCAGAGTTTGTTAGGGGTTCTTTGAGCAATGAGCAGCTTGTGACTTTCAGGTCAGTGTAACTGACACCAGTGATCTTTTTTGCTATCTGTAATAGTGACGTTCTTCCCACTGGCCAGCAACGTTAGAGTCATTCTTCTTACTGAACACCACACTAATGTACTGTGAACTGTGAATATAGTAATTACAGTCAGCATTCCCTGAAAACCTGAAAGTTATCTCAAGATGATTTCCCCATGTGAAACAGAACTCTAAATAGTTCTGCCATTAAAAGAACTTCCATCTCTCCAGCATACCTACCTGCTGTATTCTTGTCCAGTTACTGAAAACTATAAAAACGTACTAACAATTCCTCAGGGAGGATATTCTGAGTTAAATAAAACATTTATTAACAATCTGCTGACAGTGTTTTGTACTTCTAGCTGTCCAAATGTGACAACTCAACCTTATACTGTACAAGGCTGTAAAAGATTTCATGTGGTAAATGTTTTTGTATTTCTCCAACTCTGTCATTGGAAAAGACAAGAACCTTCTGGAGTTTATCAGAATCTGCAGGGATAAACCTTAATTAATATATATATATATATATATATATATATATATATATATATATATATATATAAGCCACAACTGGTCAGCTTATAGGAACTAGCTATTTAATTAGATTTACACCCTTATTTTGGTAGGAATCTTTTTACACTAAAATAAAAAAACAAATTACCTGTCATTGTAAGTTAATGTGCTATATAAGGAACATCATTGCACATTTCTGTTTATTTCAATGAATATAACATCAGGACAAAAATGTATTGTCTGGATTCAGACCTGTGGGTTCTGCTGCTGCATTTTACTCCATATACAGTGCAGCACTTTATTTTGAATAGACTGCCAACACAAAAAAATAGACTGAAATTTGCACACTTTGTTTTTTCAATGTAGTCATCACAACACCTGACATGTCTATTGTTGTGTGGCTGTGTTTGGGTGCCATTCAAAAATATTCCTAACACCCTGCTGTACATTCATTGTAGTAACAGGCACTACAACATGCAATTAACTGCTTGTTACTGAAAAGAATAGGTAGATAAGCGTGAATCCTGCTTTTAAGTAATAATTATTAGCATATAAGAATATGACCACAGATACATAAGTAGCCTGCTGTGAAAAACAGTAAAATTCAGCAACCCATGGCAACCAATCAGAATTCAAGTTTTCCTAATTAAGAACAATGGTTAAAGGTTTCTTATATTGCTATTACTACTTAATTTTGCTTCTTGTCTTTGTATAGGCACAAAAAATAAAAGGCTTAATTCAGTATTATTAAAAATGTAAATTCTGATTTATTACTGTTGGCAACAGCTCTGTTTATGTTCTATTTTTGATCCTATTTGATATTAAACTGTGTTTACTTCAGGTTTGAGTGAAGAAAGTACAATGTGTGCTATACACAAGGCATAGACAGAGCCTGCAGGAGGTGAGTATTATGAATGGTAAATAGTGCACATCAGCCGTTCATATGGGGTGGGAATTGTAAATTTGCTATTCAAGTACATTATGTATGTTTTCCCAGCTGTAGTTACCTTTTAAGTATATTCCCTGATCTCAATTTACACAGAATGAATAAACAAGCATTTTAAACAAATTAAATATGCAAATTGTTTTAAAATAACCACTATCAGTCCTAGGGAGAAACACTCACTCATTGTTAGGATTCACATAGGTTTTACCATTATATGACTACACTAATTTGAAATCTGATTGGTTACTACTAGTTTCTGAACTATAAAAATGTGTGTTAAAAATCTGGTATTCTAATAATTGTATGGGGTCAGTACATATACAACATTATTCAGTATCTGACTTTCATTTAACATGCTTTTATTTATATTTTGTCCATAATATATGAATCATTTGGACCAGCAACAGTGATAATGACAGGATTAGGTACTAACTATAACACTGCCATGGGTGCTTAGTCAGTCATAACAAAACGTTAAAACCATGGGAATAAAAAGTACCATTTGTAAGGACCCCTGGCAGTGCCGGAGGTTTCAAATAAATAACTTTTCATGCAAAATACTATATTACATGCAATAATTGTATACAGTGTCAAGAGTACAATAGTTTTCTGTGATAGTGGTCTTCTAAGTACTGCACTTATTTTTCAAGTCCCCAAAACTTGTGAATTCAATGAATCCATGAAGAATTCTATAGTGGTGTAATGCTTGTATTGTACACGGAGTGGGTAATAAAGAGGTAACAGATGGCTTATCACAGGAGACAAGTTAGAAATAAACAGGCTTCCCCCATGATAATGGAGGGCCATTCCTCCCAAATGTCAAGGCTTTCCATGTCTGAGACTATCCAGAGCCCTACAAAGTGACCAGCAAGATGAGGCTGCTAGATAAACGTTATGACTGGCAGACCTTCTATCTACTTCCCCCACATCAGAAGACAAGAAAGGGAGAGGTTATCTATAGCTAGTAGTAAGATAGCAACTAAAAAGATGGAAATGCATCTCTCTACCCAAAGATTTGTAAGGAGAATGAGACAGAGTAAGCATATTTCTACTGGTATGCCGTATACTGTTGGACTTCCTGGTGGTTTACTGATTCCATTTTGTTTGTAAAGATCCCACTCCTAAGTAAAATTAACAAGTATTAGTTTGTATTACTTTTTTTTTTATTTTAGCTATTGAAATCCTTATTTTTTTTTTAAATACAGCGTAGTGCCATATGGTCGGGGAGTCTTTTTAAAAGATACGCACAGCAGCACACAAAAATGCCCTAGGATGGCAAATCTGCTTCTTCTCTATTGATATAGTACAGTTTGACCTCACACATTAAGTGTGTTGTTGGCAGGATCACCAGCAGAAAGTGAAAGAAACATTCTAAAAAAGAAATCAAATGCATCTGGTAAGCTGCAATATATTACACATTAGTTTTGGGGTTCAAATACTTTTTGAATGAATTGCAGCTCATTGCAAGACCCATAACCAAGGGCATAGCAGAGTGAGTTTTATCATGCAGCATCACAAGACAAATTGGTTGAAAATATAGTATTTTTTTGGTCTTGGGTAAAGAAATATGAGAGCTGAAGCGGGTTATACTTCCAAAAAATAGGCAGAATATTTGGCTGCCAAATTAAAAAGCTGTAAAAGGAGATGTGGGTGCAAGACTTTGCAGTTATTGTAGGTTTCTTTGCATGATCTTTTCTTGAGCCTTAGGCTGGGTACACACGTGCAATAATTGTCTTTGGAAAGAATCTTTCACAATCCTTTCCAACAACAAAAGACTGCACAAGTGCTGTACATACATCGCTGTTGTGCTGTATGGAAAGATGAGGGGGAGAATGATGGACTGGCACCCCGCTGCACTCTCTCCCCTTTACTTTCTTTACGATTGTTCGTTGTCCGTTGATCCACCAGGGGGTTGTCGGAACGATGGTCAACGAGCGCTGTACACACACCAGATTCTCGTCTGATATCAACCCTGATGCGATTATCTGATGAGAATCATCTGACGTGTGCGTAGCCTTAATCAATTTGGCTGCATTTTCTGCCAGACTAAAGGTGCGTACACACTTCCAATTTTTATCGTTCCAATCGAACGACGAACGATCGATTGGGCAAAAAATCGTTCGTAAAAAAGTAACCAACGATGCCGACGAACGAGGAAAGTCGCTGGAAACGAACGACCGGACCGGCGGATCGGATTGGACGACGATCGTTGAACATCGTTCGTGTGTACGGTCGTTCGTTGATCGTCCATGTTCAGAGCATGCGTGATGAACGAACGTCCGTTCACTTTCCTGTCGTGCACATAGTTCCTCTATCGCTTAAACGATCGTATCTATGTACAATATCTATGAACGATCGTGTCGTTACCTCTATGTGCAGGATCGGTGCTATACGATCGTTCGTATATATCGTGCAGGAACGTTCGTCGTTCGTTTTCCGCCGATAATAATTGGAAGTGTGTACGTAGCTTTAGGTTTAAATGATATTCAGTTTATTTTATTATCTTAAGCTCTGTGATTCTCATAGATGTGTCTTTTGTATTCCCCGATACCCTGCTCACCTCCCTATTGTTTTGTACATTTTTGTTTTGTATACAGTTGTTTTGTTATGATAGATGTTTGTATTCCCTTTTATGTGACCTGATTGCACTGTTTTGTATTATTTAACTGACAATTATTATTAAAAACAGAATTACCCATGGGTGTGAATTGGGTGTGAAGACAGTAAGGTATATATAACTTTAGCACAGTAGTAGTATAGTCATAATCATAGTGATAAATATAAATATTAGAATAAACTGACATGATGTTTGATTGTAAAAAGGACTTGTAAAGTTAGTTAGCACTCTGACATTGCACGTCTGGTATTTTACGTTACTTTCCTAGAAGGAACATTTCCTATGTGGATTTTTTTTTGTAGTCTCTATTTCTAGGTTGCTGTCTCTTTCATCCCACACTTAAAAACATACAGGTAGGATTATTGGCTTTCACCCAAAATGACCCTAGTACATGTGTACTTCTATGACTGCTGTACAATGGATTGTGTATAGTGCTGGCAGTTTATGGATATCTTTTTAGAGAATGTTAGGTTGTTCCATCTAATGTTCTTATTGCAAACACAAATGCAAATTAGCGCCTGTTTACGTACCAGAATGGTTTTGGATTGTAGGACAGTGAATCCAGAAGAAATTCGAGAATATAAAGCTTTGTCCAAGATAGTGTCACTTAAGGACGTCAAACCCCATATCCCTAATTTACAAGTCATAAATGCTTTGCCAGCTACAAGTTTATGTACAAGACAGTATTCATTGGCATCCGCCCAATAGTTTCAGGGTGTGTCATGATATACCTACAAAAGCTTGCAGCAGATATGGGAGATGTGCTGGCCTTTTATCAAAGGCCACAGATATCTGAGGGAGACCAAACATAAAGACACAATCCTCTCATTGGAAGATTTTTGTAGGAGAGCAGCCGAACACCTCTGGCGTCAGTTTATCTTTGGGGAAATCAGTTATCAGCTGAACATATCAAGTTGATCAGAGTTCAGTTAGTTGATTAAAAAACATATTTCGTTCATTTTTGTGTGTAAAAATTACAGGCTTATTTGGTTTAATATATTATTTTCCTTTTATGGTTTAAGTAAATAAACAAACAACAACAAATTTTGTTAAGTACAAGAATTTTATTGCATCATATAACAAAAAGTATACCATTCTTTGCCAACGAACGCCCCTCTCCGAGGGGATATGTTATATTCAATTATTTGTTTATTTACATACATACATTGTAGTGCTCGATAATCTACAACCATACAACTGCTGTGAAAAGACAAATTCCAGTCTGGGATTATCTGAGCCTTGCTGGTCCTTGTAGTTCCACAGCAGCTAGAGAGCAGAGATTGCCCAACACGTCAAGCAGGAAATATAAGAGGGTCACAAACCCAGGTGATAATTCACCCCTTCTGTAAGGGCAGCTTAAACATTTGTCTGCCACAAAGTAGACTCCACACTGAAAAACAATGTAAAATAAAAAGAATTCTAACATTTGTCTTTCAATTTATAAATCCCACAAATAACAGTGTGTTAGATCTATAACATCTCTCTATAAAAGCTCTATAACATTATGCAAGTGCTTCATGAAGACAAATATATACAGAATTAAAGTCTGTAAGTAATGCACAAAGTACTAAGAATAAGTCGGTGTAATACTGTATTTTCCGGCTATTAACATTAAGGGTTAAGTATGAACATTGAACCCAGTGCATATCTTGCCCTATCCTTCCAGCTCCCCTGTACTACAGAGAGAGACAGAACAAGACTTTGATGTCCTGGAGACAGTACTTTCTGTCTGTTATTCCTAGTGCAAGCTAAAGGAGGCATCAGTAAGATGTTTCAGGCTCCAGAGTAAAGTCCAGCAGACTTGTTTCTTAATCAGCAAATGCTCTACCAGCAGAGATAAGTTCAATTAGCCTCCAAAATTTCACATGAACAGTGTCTTTGCTTTTCATGTCCATCCTTTATATCTTAATTAAACTTTAGTTGCCAAAGAGTGTATTTCAGATTTTTGCGTCTGGGCACTTAGGCTGGAGGAGGTGTTGCTGATTTGTCCATGGAAGGTTTTGTTAAGTCCAAAAAAAAAAAAACATTGGGAGCGGAACCGAAGGTCGAAGAAGGCATAGAGGAAAGGATTAAGGCAGCTGTTGATGTATGCCAGACATGTAGCATAAGGGTGCAGGCTAAGAATCAGGTTAAACTGTGAGCAGGTAAGGTCTAGAGCACCTATGAGTCCTAGGGTATGGATGGTTTTCAGAATATGAAATGGCAGCCAACAAATAGCAAACACAACAACAAGTGTGATAATTATCTTCAGGAGTCTTCTCTTTTTTTGCTCTTCTTTTTTAAGGTTCTGAAAATGGACAGTTACCTTGCAGCCAATGAAGCAGTAAAAGGTGGTCATAAGAAGCAGCGGAAGAAGAAAGCCTGGCACAGTGGTGAGGAGGCTGAGCCCTCCAATCCAATAATTCTCGTTCTCTTTTTCGGAGAAGCCAGTGAAGTCCAGGTCACAGACAGTCTTGTTGCCATCAGGGCGTGTTTCACGGAGAATCAAACTGGGTAGTGCCAAAAACCCTGAGAAGAACCATATAATTCCCAGGGACAGTACAGTTGTTGAACGGGAGCGCAGGTTGGCACTGGAGAGTGAGTGAACAATGGCCAGGTATCTGTCAAAGCTCAGACAGGTGAGGCAGAAAACACTGGCAAACATATTGAGCAGCACCAGGTAGCTACTGATCTTGCACAGCGCAGATCCAAATGGCCAGTGGAAGCCAAGAGCGGTGTAGGTAGCCCATAAGGGTAAGGTGACCACAAAAGCCAGGTCAGCAATGGCAAGGTTACCTATATAGGTGTCTGCAGATCTCCTTTTGGGCTTTGCTTTCCATACTGTGAAGATGACTACACCATTTCCAGATAGTCCCAGGACAAACACAAGCATGTAAAATACAGGTAGCAAAGACGATGATAAGTCCCAGTCCTTTTCAGTGCAATCATCAGTTCCATTTAGGTTGTCATAGTAAAAATACTCTGACTCATTATTTTGCATTTCTTCTTCATAGTTTGGCATTGTTGGAAGCTGAGAGGCAGTTAAGGATTCTGAACTTGTGGAAGCAATAGATTCCAGGCTCTGTAGTCAGTCTGAGCTCTGACCTGAGATATGAAAACAGCCTTCACTCAAAGTCTTTAAAGAATCCCCTGAACTCCCCACCCCCAGAAAGACAAATTAAAGGCAAAAGGCCACCCACTGACATCAATCAGGAGGCTACCCGTGTTATTTCAGCTCCTCCCCTCCTATTCCCCAGGCTCTGAGCCTCCCTCACTATCTTCATCTTTCCTCCCATCTGCATCCCCTGCAGTCTCCCCCAGAAAATATGTACTAGTGGGATTACTGCACCATCTACTAGTGTTTCCCACAGGCGAGGACATTGGTATTTCAGTTGGTAAAATAGATCCCCTCTCTCTTGTAAACAGTATAAAAAAATGAAAAGATACAAATGCAAAACTTGTGTCTGCCATATATGATAATTATTTTCAGCATCACTTCTCAGATTTATCAAAACATTTGCTTCTTTTTAAAAATCTGAAGGAAATATGCACCAGGAAAACACTTTAAAACTTTAGCTCTTTCTAAACCTCTGGTACAAAACAAGCGCTCAGCAATGTCAGAACTAATTATCTAGATCTACATGCTTGCTCTGGTCACTGAGTTAGGGTGTTAGAGCCAGAAGATTGTCATGACAGCCAGACGACTAGCATTCTTTTAAGTGATCAGCAGCCTTTATGTGTCTCACACTAAAGGTTCCTTTAAAACGCCATTTCTGCAACATTCCCCACGTTTATGAATTTGTGAATATACTGTATGTTCCAGACTGGCAATTCAAAAGAATTTTTAAGGTTACCTACAATGACTCTTGTATGCCAGTATTTACTAACACTATAAATGCAATATTTCATGGCTTGCTTTATCAATACAAGACAATTTTGTCTGTAAATGTGGATTTGTATAACATGCAGAACAGCGAGCATTACAGGGAAAGTATGTAGCAAAACTTTAAGATGCCCATTGGCACGAAATACTCATCATATGATCTGTGTGATTAGTAGATTTTGGAATGTTTGTATTTAAGTGAACATATTACACAGCCATATGAATTACATATATTTTAGAGTATGTTAATGGAGCAATCATTCTGAAGCTTGAGTGCTTATCTGACTGCCCTCACATGCCCATCCTTGCCCATGCCGTGCCCTGGTCATCTGATATTTTTATCAAGCAGATTTTCTTTACAGATCAGTCAAATCTACCAAATATCTATTGGGGTTCACTGCATGTTTGACACTTTTAGCTGCCAATGCAATATTCTTTTAGGGTGGCCATAAATGTTGCAATCTGATTGTGTCTTCTTTTTGACAATCCTAAGCAAATTTATTCAGTTTTTATCTAAAACATTACATACTAGATCTATCCTTTAAGAGAATGTACAATCAATTTGTGATGTTTGAGCAACTGTAGATTTATCAATAACTTTGTAGTTATTGATAGTCGATATGAAATATGGGAGCCCCATACATTGCATAATTGTTGGTAAATAGGTAGGAGATTGTGTGTTGAGATTAGGATTGTTTTTACACCTTTGATTTGAGAATGAAAATGACCAAATGGGTTGAAAATTTTTAATTGTACTGGTTGCAGTAGTTCCGATATAATTTTAATTGTCTAAAGCTGTGTACAGACTTTAGTTTTTCATTTCAACCATACAGCTGTTCCCCAACATCATGTAGTCTGACCACTAAATGACTGCCAGGAACGAGCGATGTTGCTTTCTAATAAGGGAGACGTATTGAAGCACTGGCTTCTCGCCTTTTCTCTTCCCATCTCAATAGAACAACTCTTGCTGGATGGGATCACTGAAGATCATTTCTAGCGACAATGCTTGCACGTGTGTAGGGGGCTTTAGACTCAGAGAAAGGGTCATTTACAGTCCAACAAAGCAGTCAGTCTTAAGCACATAATGAAATGTTTTCACAGAGACAGTTCCCTGCTTCCAATTGACTTTTGTTGATGTAATCAATTCAGCCAGATTTAAATTGGTGTTTTGAATGTCTGATGATTATATGATCGGATTATAATCAATGGAGAGCATTACATCCAGTGAATGCACAGTGGAAGCATCGTTCCCTTTCTGTATGTATATAGAAACATATAGTTATCAATGATTTATCAGCGTCCTGGAAATCTATTTGTCCAATCCTATGCTAAGGTTTGCTTGCTTGCCTGAATAAATACAGGGTGTTGGTGTGCTGCCAATCTAGATCCAGCTTAAATATATCAATTTTACTGAGCACAATGCCAGCATTTTATGTGTACTCATGCCTGAAATTGCTGTTGTTAAAATGAATATATTGTTCACAGACAACCTGATCTTTCTATCTTCCATTCTTTTCATGTTAGATGTATATTGCTTTTCTAGGATTGTATTTTCCCTATGCTATTTACTATTTTGCTACCTTAATCTTTAATTATTCAGCCACTTATCAATGTCCTGACTGCTTAAAGCTGAAATGTGTCTGGTTGCTATTGGTTGTTGTACATTGTAATGACTTGTTTGGATTTATTATAAAACCTTCTTTCCATGCTGCCAGTAAATTACCCTTTTCCCATGTGAAGTGTGTAGGTATATGCAGGATCACATTACAGTCTTATGTCTGATACAACTGAGCTGTATTGCTGACATTATAGGAAGGAATATCCACTTTGTACACTAACATCTGTTATCATAGCATGTAGCTAACTGTGGTGTAAGTGTGAGTATGACACGTCTTTGATTTTTTTTTTTGAACAAGGGCAGCATTTGGTTTAATAGGCCCCTTTACACCCTTGGGTGTGTTCTGCAGCACCTCGACGTATGGCATACTGTCTTTCAGCCTATCTTTTCTGATGTCTCTTTTAACTCTACATATTGCATGACCAGCTCAGTGGCAGAAATTGCTCTACAGCAATATATTGGACTTTCTCTGTGTTTTTATTACAGCATATATGTCTTATGTACTGTTTTTACTCTCACACTTTTCTTTGTCTCCATTCCCAAACTCCTCAGTCTTTTACTTATCTTTATTTCCTCTGTCACTGTCTTCCTGCTGCACCCTCTGTCATTTCCTTACATAGTTTTTCCCCTGCTTACCTCCTATTGTTTGTTATGCTGTATATATTTCTCTTAAAGTAGATGTAAATCCTGAGTAGCATCTAGTTGGGTAAAACACTATGCATCATAAACGAATTGCCTGATTCTTAAAAAAAACTTTTTTATATTGTTTTTATCTTGTTTTTATCCTTCTTTGCATCTTAGTGTTGTTAATCTCTTCACTCTCTTTCAGACACTCCCTGCTTGTATGCATATACTCATCATAGCCCTGGACTGGCCTTCTAATAATGACAACGGTAAACCATGTCTGTGCAGAATCTTGCCTGTAAATTCTAGGTGAATGGGGCAATCAAGGTGGAGCCCAGAAACAGTCAGAATATCAGGTAGCAGCATGGAGGAGGCAGGAACTGTCATGTCCGATAAAATGTCAAGTTGTTTTCCTGCTAAAAGATACCAATTACAAGCAGGGGTGCTTCTAGGTTTGAAGAGGATGCCCTCCTTAGAATAAAACACACAAACTTTTCTACTAAAAAACATTACAACTTGAGCACCCCCTGTCCACTGAGCTACCACTACCCTCTTTCACTGCCATCTGAGCAGAAGACTCACAAACTCTCATACTGGGGACATCACTAATCTTGAAGAGGTCCTCTGCAGCAAGGGGCCCGCTTACAGTTGTCATCAAGACCACTCCTGATCCTACACCACCAACAAGGTAACAGTGCAAGTTTGTAAGTTTATAAAAGGAAGTACCTGAGCATGGAAATATGTGATCACCGGGTATTCTTTGAAATGCCTTTAAATTTAAAAAGATTAAAAACTTCCTAATTTACGTTAACATGACATTAAAGCTTTTATTATATTTCACTGTTGATTGTTTAGATTCAACTTAAGGTGTTTACATACATAAGCTGACAGTTCTTGAGCTAGAAAATTCTTCAATCATCTAATGTCTGTGGGACAACTACAGACACCATTGACACTAACCCAATGACCTGAACGCAAGCATTACCTAATCTGACATATAGACATGACATATGACATTGTTTATTTGCATGCTAATTCTCAAACTGAATTTGTTAAAAAAAATTGGCATTTTTCAAGGGCATCATTCCATGAAAACCACAAGCAAATGCACATCCCTTTGTGCAATCACTACCAAGTGTCTGCATATACCTTTAACTGTAGGACGCTGAAGCTCAGTCCCCCCTTCACTAGAACTGCCTGTCTGTTGAGCACTGGTGCACATAACTTACAGCTTAGTCAGTCTTCCTGCCGAGCGGACCTAGGTTCTGGTGCTTCCAAGCCACACAAAATATTTTTTTCACACAACTAAAGCTACAAACAGACATAGGGGTACATTGTCATGGGAATTGATATTTTGTCTTTCTATGGGTTTTCTTTTAATTTCTTTTCTTCAGGCAGGGGGTACAGCAAGTCAATAAGTCAAAATATACCCCCTGCCTTTTCTGTGCCCTTAAAAACTTGCCCTGCTGCCCTTTGCTTAGCTGTTTCAGTGACACCTAACATAATAATTAATACTTTCCAAAAATGCTCACACAATAACAGAAGACACCGCTAGATGTCAGCAAGAACTATTGACTTCTATCAACGCAGCCCCAGCTTGCCCTGAGAGCCCATCTATAAATACACATCTTTTGAATCTTGCAGTACAAAACTGGGACCTTTCTGTCTGTAACTGAAGCTTCAGCCTTGCGATACAGCATAGACTGACCATTCTCTAATTTTCAAATTTGTGTTACAGATTCAGTGTAGGGCAGCATGATGGGTAAATGCCTAATTCTTTCCTTGCAACTGAGGGTCCTGGATTTAAGCTCAATCAAGGACATTATGTACATGTTTGTGTGGGTTTTCTCAAATTTGCAAGTTATTGTAAGTTCCTTCAGTGTCAGGAGCATGAAAATAGCTCCCATGCCCTGTGTAAAGCACTTCATACAAAGTATCAGTTTATTATCAATAAGTATAATAGTGTTACCCCTGAAAAAAGAAACAAAAAATGTGTTCTTTTCTCAAAAACATAGAAATAAAAAATGTAAGCTTATTATAATAAGCATAATTCTTCTATAAAGCCATTCCGACTGTTAAGGAAAGCTGAACCAATCCTTTCCAATGCCAGGAGGATTACAGTGGTCCAGCTAAGCCAAATTTAATGCATTCAGTATATTTAGGTTTAGGCAAGTCCAAACGTGTCACAATTGTCACCTCACACTCTAATGCACCTTTCACAAGTGTGTGTACAGAGATGGCCTGCAGCCTGAAAAACCATTCTTTTCTCAGAAATCTTGCCTTAGTTGTGGGATTAGAAGGTGTGAAATGGCTTTATTGACTCTGAAAGACTCTCTTTAGGTGGGATATACAGTGTTCCAGACAAAGCTTTGATGTCACATGTGGATTTACCTTGGGTATCAGCTGCTGGAAGGTGTATATCCCATTGGAAAACAGTTTTGTGTTCTCTGGGTGTCATCTTCTTTTGTGTTCCAAAATACTTCCCATATTGTTACCTATCCCTGCCAAGTTCACCATGGCACACAAATTCAGTGTCACATAAATTAGGGGAGTGGTGAAACCTTTAATTATATTGATGTTATGTTTGAATACAATAGGACCAGCAACTTCTTTCAATGTGATGCAAAAAGCTGACAATCATTTTGCATGGCATGGGGAAGGATTACAACCACTGTCAGGGTTTCATTAGAGAGATTTCCATTGACTTCCTAAGACCATTTTTTCACAAAACAGGAAGTGAAAGAAATTCTTGAATAACAACACAGATGGAAGTATTACACAGCTCAACAATTTTTTTTTCATTGAATTGGCTCTAGTTCTTGTGATACAGGAATCGGAATAGAAGATTTTACCAACAACAAATGTTAACACAGCAAAAATATTATCAATATTTACACTGATGTTTTGCATTTTTTATATTAAATGTAGCATAATTTTCATGAAACGTTTATTTGCCTTCTTTTTATTCATACATTTTCTTTTTTTACAGGATTAAAAGTTCTTTAAGAAGAAGTTGTTTAAATGACCCTAATGTATTTTGCTACATTTGTGGTGAATATTCTCAGCAAAAACAGAGAAGAAACATTACAGAATTTGTGAAACAAGCATATCTTGCATATTTTGGTAGTAAACTCGGGGACCAAGATAAGTATTGGGCTCCCCATATGGTATGCAAAACTTGTGTAGAGTGTCTACGTCAGTGGAAAAATGGAAAACGAAAAAGTTTGAAATTTGGTGTACCTATGGTATTACATCATAATGATTGTTATTTTTGTCCAGTGAATGTAAAAGGTTTCAATCGTTACAAGAAAAACAAGTGGGAGTACCCTGATTTGGAATCAGCAAGACGACCTGTGCCGCATGGTGCTGATGTTCCCATACCAGTGTTCAGTACACTCCCTGATATTCCTGTATCCGACATTGAAGATATACAGGGTTTGGTCTGTGTTTAATCGAACCAGCAGTTCTCCCAAGAAGAGCTCAATGATTTAATATGTGAACTAAGTCTGTCAAAACAAGCATCTGAACTTTTAGCATCCAGGCTAAATGAAAAAAACTTTCTGAGACTGGAAGTTAAAATAACAGGTTATAGGACAAGAGAGGTGACACTCCTACCATATTTCAGTGAAGAGGGAGACTTTGTGTACTGTCGTAACATCCCTGGACTACTAGTCCATATGGGAGTACCAGAATACCGAGCAGAAGGACAGCAAAGTGGATACACAAAGTACCCATGTTTCATCAGCTTGTGGGATAGTAGAGCAAGGCAGGATCAATGGAAAAAAGTGAAGTGGCGTCCAAGGGAAAACATGAAAAAAGGTGCAGCGAACATCATTAACCTCCTGGGCGTTTCACTGATGTCTGGATTTCTGTACCAAAAGCGGTACACTGTTTTTCATGAATTTTTTTAAATTGTAGACCTGTCACTTACAGAAATATGTCCAAACAAGGGCCTTGTAGATATTCTGAATATAATAAAGTTTGAAACACACAATCATGTAAAAAAAAATAACTTTATTAATAAAATAAATAAAAAACACAAAAATCAGCTTAAACAAGAATGCATAAATAAATAAAAAATACTGAAAATGAAATAATTCAGTATACTGTATAGTAATATATTTTTCTAAAACACCTCCCTAGTGTGGTAAATTTTAAAACAGAGTCCAACGTCACATACCTATAGACAAAACCACATAAATATATTTTGTATTGGATTGGATACAGGACTTTGTATTGAATCCAATACAAAATATTTGAATTTCCCGCCATGACCCCCATCGACGGGCGTATGCACTGACATCATCAGGAATCACTGAGGGACGCATACGCGAACGCCGAGTGTTCTCATTCTCTCCGTACTTCCATGCAAAAAGTATTACATTTTTTCCATGGAAATTTATTTTAGATTGTAGGCTTTAATTCTTAGGCATAACTCACCGAAAAATGGCCAAAATTTAATAAATTTAATAATAAACTTTAAAAATAAAAATTATAAAACATAAAAAAAAAAATCTTAAAAAAAATAGTGTGTAATGTAACCGCATAGTAGCTTTCATAATATATATATTTTACAAATATATATATATATTATATAAAGATTTCTTTGTATTGGAGTCAATACAGCTTTTTCGTATTGAATCCAATACAAAGTGATTTGAATTTCTGGCCCCGCCTCCCGCCCGCACCAACGCATGGACCGGCGTCACCCGGGAAACCCCAGAGATCATCACTGCACACGCTGGGAGAAGATTGAAGATGTCTCCGGAGGAGCTGCGGGGACAAGGTAAGTGGTTTTTTTTTCAGTTGTAATCTGATTGTCATACTATGTTGTATGACAATCAGATTGCACTGTAAAGCTTGTTTCTATTTTTAGCTACCCCGAACCTGGTACGGGGTAAACACTTGTAGCAAGTTTTGTTACCCGAACCAGGTTCGGGCTAACCGCCCAGGTGGTTAACGGGCCAATGGTTGACAAAAAATCATTCTCCCTCCACTACACATAAAGTTGGGATTAATTAAGCAATTTGTTAGAGCTCTGAACAAGGACGGTGATTGCTTCAAATACAATTGTAGATTCTTCCCTGGATTGAGTACTGAAAAATTTAAAGCTGGAATTTTTGATGGACCCCAGATTCGGAAACTTTTGGAAAGATTCGGATAAATGATTCAAATTTCGCAATTTACATGACTGATACTGAAGCTTCTGCCTGGGACAGCTATGTCATGAGTGTCAAGAACTTCTTGGTTAACCATAAAGCACAAAATTATGAAGAACTGGTACAAAACTTGCTCATAAACTTTTAAAATTTGGGTGCTACTATAAGAATAAAGGTACACTATCGCCATTTGCAAAACTTTCCAGAAAACCTTGGCGATTTCAGTGAGAAACAAGGGGAGAGGTTCCATCAAGATATAAAGGTATCAGGGCACATGAGATAGACACGTGATGGCAGACTACTGCTGGAGCCTTCAACATGATTGTCCTGATCAGCAGCATAAAAGGAAATGAAACAATCTGAGTTTTTCAATAACTTCTTTGTGATTAGTTCTGTAAATATACTGAATATAGAATATATTGACATTAAGTATTTCAAAAATTGAATTTTGTATACCTAGGCATATCTAGTTTAATTTTGCTTAATTTTCATGTTTCATTAGTTTTCTATGAGGTTATTATTGAGGTCAATATTTCAAAAACTACAGCCTAACCTAAAACTAGCAAAACCAATACCATATTTGGAATTTGTTCATCAAACATAACCTAAAATGACTTTAATCTGTTTAGCAAAAAAAACGTTTGTTGGCCAGTGTTATTATTACACAGTATTTTTTATTTTTGAATGTGGGAGGAAACCCACGCAAACAGGGGGAGAACCTGCAAAGTCCATGCAGATAGTGTCCTGGCCAAGATTTGAACCTCTGAGCCACCATGCTGCATAAATACTTTGTTGTAATTAACTTACAGGAATCACTGAGGGGCGCGTACGCCTGACCTGTATTCTAGATAGACGGTGGGACAAAAGATCATGCATGGATCATCCAAGGCCCCAACCAAGCAAATGTGCAAATCTCCTTAAATATGAATATAATATATGATATAAAATTATTTTTAAAATCTTCTCCTGAATAGTGATAGATTAATTTATTTATTTATTGCAGAGTTTTGGATGTTCTGTACAGTGTGTTGGATGACATAACATTAACCTTAAAAAAAGTCCCTATTTCACCATTGCCCATATCTCACTGTTGATTTTTATACTTCTGTTTTTGCATATTTTATCATTCTGTTCACTTTTGTTTAAGTCATTCCCAGAACTGACACAATCCAGTTGCTGTGTTTAAGGCAGATTATCGCCTATTCCTTGTAAAGTTCCCACTTATACAGTTATTAAGTTAGCCTTACACTAGTCGATGGGTGTACAACCAGTTAAACAATCAATATCTCTATGACATCATTGCTTCATCTGACATAACTGCTGTCCACCTTTCCAGCAACACAAACTCTGCCCCCAGCTCTGACAGGTTAATAATGAGAAGCATTGAGGAGAATTATGCATACTATGTTGTTATAGTAAACGGCGGGGAGCACTCCCTTTTCCTGTTGGTTGTAAGGGATTGCTTCCTGGTCACTTACAATAATCTGTCAATGTGGAGATTGTATTTTTTTGTTACAATCGGTTGGAGATTGTATTTTTTGATTGGATAATGATGGCCATTCCAGATCAATGCTCTATAGATAAATCCATCAAGCAATTTTTATTAAATCTAACATTCATTACATTAAAAACTTTGCATGCATGTATGCTTAAATTAAATATTCCAGACATACAATGTTTTAGCTAAATGTGTTTAATAAAAAATCTGGCACCTTGGATGGCAGTGATAATACTTTTCTAGAAAATTATTAATAAAAATATATATGCTATCTAACCGCTGCAGTAGAAAAAATATTTTCCCCCCATACCCTCTATTCAGTTTCTGGGAGCTTATAAAAAACTTTGAGACACTAGATAGGTAACTATATGCTGTGGAGGTATGGGACATTGCATTGTTTAAGTTCAGGTTAGTATGGGTCACTGTCACCTTGCTCATCCAGGGTAAATTGCCATTGCATTGTAAAGTCAACAACAAGGCAACAGTTATACTCACATTACCAGAACCACTTCCCCCCTCAGTCGCAGCCATCAATATAGATTGGTGCATCTGCATAGGAGGGGGAATGTGACCTTCAGTAAACCATTGCAAGTGGATGTATGTGGTTCTTATCTGCAAATGCTACAGAACTGTTAATAGACATGCACATTCTTTCTCAGATTGTGCACATTTATCTGAATATAAAGGGATTGGGGCAGGAAGAGTATGGAATGGGCAGGCATTGGCAGCACTGCTTATCACATTCGGGACAATGGCGATTAGTGATCTGCTGTACTCTTGAGGTTTTCATCCATTAGATATCTAATGTGAAATTTTTGTTCAATTCATCTGAAAACTAGTCTATGGCCAGCTTTTAGTAGTGGAAATGATGTAAGAGCGGAGTGCAGACATCTGCGCACCACATAAAATAAATCAGCTTGAATGAGATATACTTAATAGTCTTCCGTTTATGATAGGATACACATTTTATCCGACATACAAAATGTTGCCACTCTAGGGTAACCTGTAGACTCTTGAGTTACATCCTGTAGACAATGAACATGGCACCTGGGGTTTCTTTAATTTAACAGATAACTGAATAACAGGAAAAGACACTAATGTGCTCCTCAATATTACTGCAAACCAGAAGGGACCTTTGACCTTGTAGCTGTCTTTGTTTGAGAGATGTCTTGAGAATTTTAATGTTAATTTCCAGGCGGTCTGCTAAAAGCAGGGTTGAAATAAACATAGGTGAAATGCCAAAGGTTTTGTGATTCTGCTCAGGAAGAGTTAGGATACATATACTTCAGTTTCATTGCATTGTCAGATCCTGTAACACAGGGGTGTCAAACTCAAATGCACAGTGGGCCAAAATTAAAAACTTACAAGTTGGGGACCAAACTTGAAATTTATTGAAAAAATTGTGGAAATTTTTTCTTCTCAGTAGATATAAAACCTTTTCATATGGAAACAAAGAGGTTTTGCTTCACATTCAATCTGGAACAAGCTTATAATAGAGAAAGAGGCATAAGATTTTTTTTTTTAATTTTTTTTAAGGAAAAAATCTTATACCTCTTTCTCTATTTGTAGCCTTCTGAAGTAAATTTCAATGGCAACCTTTTTGCACAGGCTAACAATAATAACAATTTTCTTCTATGAAACTATTCAAGTCCATGCCTTGGAGTAGCAGGGAAAAGTACAGCGGAGGGGGAAGTGCTGGAAATGCCAGACGCGGCCGATGCAGGGCTGGAACTCCCTCTTCATTGAAATAGCGCTGCTACTAAAAATCCCGTCATTACTTGTGTCTATATACCAGTCCAATGCAGGGCCACACATAGGCAGAGAGCCCGTTGGTCTATAGACGCGAGTGATGCCAGGAATTGTAGTCACGGCACTATTTTAATGCAGCGGAGGGCCAGCTGCAGTTCATATTTAGGATTCCTTTGGAGGGGCCAAAAAAATTACGTTGGAGGCCAGATTGGCCTCTGGGACCAGAGTTTGACACCCCTGCTGTAACGCCTCTGCAGACTTCAGTGCAATTAAGCTATTCACCTTAATCTAGGACCTACCTGACCTGTAACTGCATAATTAAAGTGCAACTGTAGCCTAAACTTGTTTTTACTGTCTGCACCTTTGGGCAGATCTCACCTCACTTCCTGTCCTGGTGATGCCAGAACAAGAAAAGAAAGGGTGACTCTGGGACAGGAAGGCACAGAGAACACTGTCTGATAGACATTGTAACCACATGTAGTATACTAAATAATCAGGCATTTGTTGCTGTGTCTGTCACCATCAGTGAGATAAACTAGCACTTTGCATTCACATGACACCCAATTGCCAGGACAGGATTTAGGGGTAAATCTTAGCACCACAGAAACAGACCAAAGTAAAAACCTGGCAGAGTTTCGGAACCCCTTCCTATGCACTAATGATTGGAGTTTACTGGAATGACTGAATAATGTTTACATGTGCCCTGTGTAAAGCAGTAGAGTCCTATTACCCACAGTAAGTAATGCTGTGCTGTGCACTAACTAAGCCTGTTATACTCACCTATCCATGTTTCATCATAGGGCACTGTAATCTTCCTTCTTCCTTGCTTCCTGGAGATGATCTTCAGTAGCCATGATTGGCCAGGTTGACATAACTTTCTGGCTCCCAACACTAAGCTTTATATGTTCAGAAACATCTCCTGTACCTTTCTGCAATAAAAAGCTGCCTGAATCACCAATGTTCAAAGTAGGACTTTAGTGTTCCACTTTAGGAGTGTGTGTAACAGATAACCTGTATATACCAGTGATAAATTAAAGAAATATCAGGGGCAGCACAGGTTCAATTCTTGGCCAGGACACTATCTGCATGGATCGTGCAGGTTCTCCCTGTGTTTATGTGGGTTTCCTCCAATTACCTCCCATATTCCAAAAACATGCAGTTAGGTTAACTGGCTTCTCCCCAAAAATGTCCTTAAATAGACAGTAATAAAGACATATGACTGAGGTCAGGACATTATGAGCCCCCCTGAGGGACAGCTAATGATTTGACTATGGACTTGGATGTAAAGTTCTGTATAATATGTCGGCTCTATATGAATACTGTGTAATAATAATATCAGTAGTATGGAACTCATACAAATTTCCCAGTTTTCTAAGACCACAGTGTGTACATTACTGTGATGATGATTATTCCATTATGGAGAGCTTGTAAAGGATGATCCTCGACTGACACTATCTACTGACTTTTTAGTGTTTCTTTTCAAGGAGTGGGGGGCAGTTTCATAATATTACTGAATATACTGCAGAAAGTATATTGTATATTATTATATAAGGTTTCACCATGTGATTATTACCATACAACAGCACTTAACTATGTAGGATGCAATTAGAGGGGCATCATATTTAGCTTCTGCTATTAAAGCCTGCTGGCCACATTCTCCTTACATCTGACAGCTATGTATGACAGTATGTCCATCATATACTGATAAATGTCTCCTGAGCAATTTCTAATCTTCCCTGTGTGGGAGAACCACATGTGACCCTGTGGCAAACAGCAAATTAACATGGACAGGCTTGAACTTGATGCTCAATTACTCTGGCCCTGTAATCACACTGGTTGCTGCAAGAATAATGACTGCATCAGGTTTCTTTGAAAAAAGTCTTTCCTAGGTGCATGTTGCTCATTGTAAATTGGATAAGACAGTCTGCCAATCCAGCAGCTTTTATATCTGGCAACAAACCAAGTCTGTGAGCTGCCCCCAGACACCCCTGCCCATGGGGGGTAATAGCTATCACACTGCTTTCAAGAACCTTGTCTGATTGCAGTTTTTTCCCCCCAGTAAGTTGGCCCAGAAGGTGTCTGCAACAAGCCTCTCTCCTAATTTTAGAGACCCTAATCAGAAACAGTCATCTGAGGTGACTGAGTTTAGGGAAGAGCAGACAGACAGATTGAGGGTGGTCGGCTGATGTCCAGTTCCCTTCTATGGCTACTATTACTTCAACTAAAAGTTATAACCTGACCACTCAATAGATCTATTCCATACCACCAAATTCAAAGGTCTGCATGTATCTGGTGCCCATGGCACCTTGCTTATCTCAACTCAGCCTAGAAGAACATTTGTCTATCAGTGGTTATCTGCTGCCATTTCAGTTCTTTGCAGACAGTCCGATAATCATCCAAGACTTTTCAAACTGCAGATGATACACAATTGGGGTCTAATATTGGTTGCTGGAGACGGGCTGGTCCAAATTCTTGTAAAGAAACATTAATTCTTTCATATACATTAGCAATGTATATATTTTTTTATATTTATTGCTAAAATTATTCATTGTTTTAGAGCAATAAAGCAGCTTAACTTCCACCATAAGGATCGGTACACACAAGCAGATTTTTTATTTCATATGGTTTTCCCATTCAATAAAATATTTGCATCTCAAGTCAATGTAAAGTAAAATGTACTTTTCGCCAATCATTATAAACTGTTTTAAACTGATTTTCTGCATTTGGATGGAAATGATCAAGTGTATTGGTAAATCTTCATCAAAATACATAACTATGTTCTTTACTGTAAAAAGAGTAATGTCACTGTAAATGAAAAAGTTTATTATGCAGTGTGGATCAAAGGTGATTTGGGAAGAAAGTTCGCTATGCATTTTATATAGCAACAGGCACACGAGAAAATAAAGGATATCAGATAGTTGCTATGTACATGGCCAATGTGCTTTTGTTATACCAGCAAATGGGAGCTTATGTGTACCAGACCTATGGTTGGATATCAAAGCTCTAAATTTGTCAGATTTCTTCATACTCGAGTATGGCCTTATAGTATGTGGTATAAATTAAACATTGAACTGTTCAAACCTACTCATTACACAGTTACATGGCTTGCTTCTATTAGCTTTTTTAGTTGAAGCATGATAATAATATAGCATAGGTACATTATTGTGTGTTAATTCTGAGTAGCACCCAAATGCAATATACTGACAAAAATGGCAACTTTATTGGCAACTTTATTTGGTACACCTTGCTAGTACCATATTGGGTGTTCCTTTGCCATAGAACTGCCATACTTCTTTATAGATTTAAAAAGCTGCTGGAAACATTCCTCGAAGGATTTTGGTCCATATTGACATAACATCACACAGTTACTGCATTTGTCGGCTTCACATCCATAATGCAAATCTCCCATTCCACCAAATCCCAAAGGTGCTCTATTGTGTTGTCACCCTCTTAGATAGTAAACTCTTCTGAACAGGATCCTCTCCTCCTCCTGTGTCACTGTTTGTATCTGTCTGTCATTTGCAACCCCTATTTAATGTACAGTGCTGTGTAATACGTTGGTGCTATGTAAATACTGTTTGTTATTATGAATAATATTAATAATGGGATTGAGAACTGGTGACTGTGGAGGCCATTTGCATTCAAGAAATTAGTTTTGGATTATTTTAGCTTTGTCAGAGCATGTTATCCTGCTGGAAGTAGCCACCAGAAAATAGTTACACTGCAGACATAAAGGGATAGGCATGGTCAGCAATAATACTAAGGTATGCTGTGGCACTTAAGCAGTCCTCATTTTGTATGTAAGGACCCAGATTATGCCAAGAAAATATTCCCCACACCATCACACTACCACTACCAGCAAGGCACTACAAGACAAGACAGATCCATGCTTTCATGTTGTTGTTGCTTTCAGAGATGCTCTTCTGCATACCTTGGTTATATTCAGTAATTATTTGAGTTTTTTTTGTTCTTCTTTCAGCTTTAACCAGACTGACAATTCTTTTTTGACCTGCGGCATCAACAAGGCATTGTTTCTAACAGAACTGCCACTCACTGGATATTTTTCTTTTTTCTGGCCACTCTCTGTAAAATCTAGAGATGGTTGTATGTGAAAATCCCAGAAGTGCAGCAGTTTAAAGTTACTATTTTCACTTAAATCATTATTTTCCCCATTCTGATGCTTGTTTTTAAATTCAGCCGGTCATCTTGACAATGTCTATGTGCCTAAATGTTTTGAGTTGCTGCCATTTTTTTGGCTGATTAGATATTGGTGTTAACAAGCATTTAAACATGTGTACCTAATAATGTGGTCAAGGTATGTTTAGGTATGTTTGCGTATTGCAGTAAGCCTAATTTGGGGGGGTATTCTGATTAGACAGCCTTAACACTTCGTGTATTAATTAATTCATAGGTGTGAAAGGGCAATTTTAGTCAGCAAACTATACAGTTAATATAGTGCAAAAGAAACATTTAGAATGTTGCAGCATTAGTTTTATTTATCCTTTCATCTGATCTTGCCAGTAACACACTCCTAGGGTGGTTAACAGCTCCCACTCATCATATTGTATCTACAGATTAGCAGTGTTGTCACCCTCACACAGAAAGTTTATTAGGACTAGAGAACACATGTCCTCATCTTTATAATTTATTAGAGGTGCTGTAACATTCATGCAACTCTTTGCACAGGATTCAACAATTTAGTTGCGACAAGACTGCAGCAAGCCCTGTACAGCACTTTTTTGTGATTTTCCTACGAATAGGAAAAGTGATTGAAAAAGTGTAGATCGTTGTTGGGGTTTACATACACCAAATAGCTAACAGTGAATTTGAGTGAAATTATACTCATTGGTGGGTGGTGAGCTTCTGTCATATTTAAGTATGCACAGCATATTTGGCAATTATTGCACATACTTATCAGTGTACAGCTGCCCTGTCAAGGACCTGTCATCACTGTATCCTGGAAAGGCGCCATCCTTGCTGTCAGCTCTACAGCAGACTTCTGTGAATATGGTGATCCTCTTTAATCATTGGATGGCCATTGATGCATGTGCAGGCTTTTTATTGTCTCGGGTGGCTGGGTCTCTCTTGGTATGCATTGTACAGTGCAGAGCTTAGCATTGTAAAAATGGTTCTTACAATGTACACCTACTCTGTAACAGAAACGTGCATCACCACTTTCTATTGGCAATATTGTTTTGTAAAAACTATTTTACATTGAATGAAAATTATAATCAAAGAACTAAGAACTTTAGAATCACAGCTTCCCTTTCAGTGACTTGTGATGGAAAGAGGATAGGTGAGCAGCGCAGGTTTAGTTTGGCTTCAAAAAATGAAAATTTGTTAATTTCTAGTGTCTGTATTTACCCTGATGTAAAACTTCTACAAAATAAATGAAAAGAAAAATAGAAATACCACTTAGCTAGGAGCAGAAGGAGAGGAAATGGTTAATTATGGCTAATTAATTTTAACAAGGAGTTAAATAGGAACATTGTTTTTTTGTCTTTAACTCTAAAAGCTCCTATAATTGAAACTTTGCATAAAAAATTTACAAAGTTTCACTGAATAATCACTGAAAAAAATAATTGGTTGTAGCAGTGATTGTTCAAAGAAAAGTCATGTGGTTTGGTGTGTGTTCATGTTCCTGTGTGCTGTGCTAATTCAAACAGCAAATGGTTATCTTGGATCTTGACGCTTGCTAAGCTGGCCATAGACTTAAGATGATAATTGAAACAACAAACGCTCCCTGGCTGACAGTTCTTGGAGTGTTTAGACAGGTTTAAAAATTAGGCTAGCAAACAACTTCTTTCCACTCACTTTCAATTTGATTGGCTTATATATTTTTTGGGGGGATCTAACTGATCAATGTTCTTTAATTCTACACTTGATTATTCATTTTTTTAAATTAATTTTGATTGATTGAATCAAATCAAATTGATTCTATGATTGATTGAATCAAATTGAATCTATGAAAAAATCAAATTGACTGCTTGATCAAGTTGTCCGGCCTTGGCCTTGTCTGTTCCCCTGGTGAGTATTCAAATTAAAGTGGAAAAAAACTTGTTGGTGGAAAGTGAGCTTCTGCCATAATCAGCTAGTATGCACAACTTGCTTGCTGATTAAGGCACATACTCTTGTGCAACTGCCCTGCAGCGATTACAGGTCCAGGACCTGCTCTGGGAAGGGGCCATCTTTTCCACCGGCTCCATGGCAGACTTCCATGAATATAGAGACCCTCCTTGGCCATTTGTTGGCCACTTATGATGCAACTCCTAAGTGTCATCAGTGGCTAGCTCTATGTATGGCACTGCCACACACAGAGTGTAGCTCTACACTACATGGTCCATGGGCCCCACAATGTAAAGCTTAAACAAAAATTCCCCAGGAGTCGGGAAAATACATTACTTGCCTATTTTGTCAATTAGTACTACCTCCTGGTGATTTTTTGTTTTCTAAGTTTAGTTAATCTCCAAATAGATTTTGTTCCCCTGCGAGCATTGACTGGAAGACAAGGCTTCAGGATGTGTCCATCATCAAATATATTTGGCCACCTTTATTCCGTCCAATTTAATTTAATCTGTCCAAGCTGTCCTACATCTCTTTCCTGGATTTTAAATATTTTCAGTGTAGCTTGTGCCAGTAGTACTAATTGAAATCCTTTAGTTATGAAGTTACTTTCCCAGAGAGAAAAGGGTTAACTCAGGGCACTTTTCCATACCTGACATTCACTATGAAGTTATTGACCTGCTGCTCTTCACCTCTCATCAGTTCTCCTGGCTCTCTGTCTCAGTCCAGCTGTTACATGTCTCTCACAAAGACCCGGATCATACACAGCTTCTGGGAAAGCCCCAGAACCTCAGGACAGGCCAGTAATTAGTTTCTCTGGGGCTCATCAGTCAAGATTACTTAGACAGAAAGTTGGTCCTAGAAAACCTGCTTTGTAGCTTATTTGTTTATATAAATATACAAATTTTATCTGGCAAATTATGGGATTGAAGGTGCAGGATGTTTGATATGTCTCATTTTGTTTTTGTGCTTGTACATATATTAAATCCAAAACCGGATTGGCCACCGAGCACAGAAGACTTTGTCCTATAGGCAGAAAAAGCCTTTTACTTTAATTTTTTCAACACACAATTGTCTTATCTATCATCAATATAAATACAGTAATCTCATAAAATTATTTGTTGTCACAATATATCAAGCATTGGTATGACCTGTAAAATAGGAAAATCATTTGAATTTAGTTTTTGGTCCTGAGTAGGAATGTTTTTATACTGAATTCCTTCTTTTTACAGAGATTACATTGAACTATTTAAATTGTTGACGCCCCAATATCTAACGATATGATGCAGACAGTAAAAATTGCTCCGACCTTACCCACCTTATACAAAATAATGGTGATTTTATTTATTTCGAAAAATGGGCCTGGACTGGCAGACACAGACGTAATAGACAGAAGACATAACCTTGAGAAAATTGTATAAACATTGGGACCCTACTTGACCCTTGCACAACAGTAGCATACATATGAGAGACGCAGAAGAAAGAGAAATGACTGCGTCTCACCCAGGGAGACGCAGGCTGCTTTTTCATATAATTATTTGGAAGGGTTTTTATGTTTTCTATGCACCTCAAAGAAAATATGTAGTAATTGTAGTAAATATTTTTTACTTATTGAAGTGTTTAGACATTCGATGTACTCCTTGAACTTAATTTATGTACACATGGTCTACGTTGTATGTCCTGTCCCCCTCCCACTCTAGGGTGTAGGTCCTATACTCCTTCCTGTTCACTCCCCTCGCTTCTCCTGCTACCAGCTGTCCAAATGATGGCTGAGGCTTCCTTTTTGCACAGTCTGCTTAATAAAACTGGAATTCTAAACATTGGTAAGGTATCATTGAGAAATACAATCTAACAACATTATTAATACATTGTATTTACTCTGTTTCATTCTTCTGCAGATTAAAGAGGTGGCTCTTTTTCCATAATATGTTAGTTGAACCAATGCTACCAGGAATATTGAAATTCAATCAGAATACAAACACCTTCTGCTATACTTTTTACCATTTTGCTCTTCCACACAAGTTGCACGGGTGTACTGTGTATTTAATTGTTTATTTGTAAAGCAAAGACTCTATGTAAATAGTAAAAAAGATAAAAAATCTAATGAAAAAATAATGTTATTCATCATAATTTTCCTGTAAGTGGCCAAAGAATATTAAAGTTAGAGTCATTGCTTCATGTTCCTAATTACCTTAAAGCATAAAAATGTAGGTCTGACATATAGTTTTCTTTTTTCTACTCTCCCGGAGTGTATTTTGGAATCTAGACCGTTTATGTCCTCTCTCATTTTGACTTCAACTTGGTGGTTGAGGTTTGGTTCTTTCCAAGGTAGCCTCACACAGAACATGGCCTTGGCTTTGGCAAAAAAAACAAAACAAAGTTCAAAGGGGGTCCTGCTTTAAGAATGAGGTACTTAGGACAGCCATATTTTAATGCAGGGAGGACCAGTAGAACTGTTAAAATATATTTCAGATTCACTTTAAGGGCAGAAACAGATATGTGGTTCATTCACAAGTAATAGGTGATTATGGATGCCTAAACACTTAACAGCTGCCCATTAACCACCCATCTACTTTCTATGTCTCCTCTATGGTTTATTGTGGAAATGAAGAAGACCCACTATAGAGGAGGTAGTAGAACAACAGTTAGTGCCGATGTGTTTAGCCACCAGTTCTCACCAGTAATCAGACACCCATGCCTGTCAGATACCAGTTTAAGTAACCTTTCAAACTGAACTTAAAGCAGATTTATGGTGCTGGTCCTTCCCACAATCCGGTCCCACGTCGTCCTGGGATTCCTCTTCATCTCGGAGTAGGGGAAGCACCGGGCACTGCCATCTACATTCTGCTCTTCCGCCTTCTTCTTCGGTCTTCTTTCTTCATCACACGATCTCGCACTGTGACGTAGCTGCTGTGAAGGAGAAAAAAAAACTTAAGGAACAGACAGAACATCCAGGGATGCATGTCGTAGGTATCCCGGGAGGCTCGATCAAGACATAAAGGGGTAGTTGTATACCCTTTTATGTAAGGTAAAAATGTTGACTTTAACTCAGATATAAAGCACACAAATAAATGATACCTCATTTGGTGTATATTTTTAAATGCAAGCAATATAAGAGCCATTTCAGACCCGCAGTGAGCGGCACCAATGCTGCCACAATGGTTGGCAGTGGTTGGGACCCTGTTGTCTGTGGTGCAGTCTGGTGTAAATTCTGTTTTGTGGAATGTAAACAGTCAGGGGGATGTACTTGATTAAATTTTTAAGCCGATTATGGGTACACAGTAAAATGAAGTGGAGTGTTTGCGACATCAGCATCAGTAGCATCTCCCAACTTGGTGCTCAAAGAAGAGAGAGAAGGAATTGGTGAACATTAATGTAAACTGCCATTTTCAAAGTCACTCATGTAACAGTGGCAAGGCCTGGTGTGATAGGGACACTTTTCCCTGCTTGATTTTCTTGGTAAAATAATTGCCTGCATTACTATGGTACCATCTGCATCTTGAATGCCAGTCTATCAATATCATATGTCGTACATGTCCATGGGACGTGACAGTCAGTGGCATTGCATACACTCCAAAAAATAAACTTCCTGTATACTTTATCACTTGTTGTCTGTTGAGAGATCATTATTGGCAAAAAGGTCAGAAGTAGTTCACTGAATGTATTGATCTTGGTTGTTCCACCATGTTAATGATCTTTTTTTTTAAAATGAGATTGAAACCAGCACTGGTACAAAATGGTACATTTATAAAACATTCTTGACACATGAAAATACCTTTGTGATACCTTAACCTTAATACCTGACAGCATTTCATCTCATTTCAGTAATCCAAACATTAGACAAAAAATAGACAGGAAGGGGTCTGGGGATGTAGAGATTTCTGAAATACTATTTAATCTGCAGCTAAAAAAAAAGGTAGACAGAATGGGATTAGGTAAAGTCTGTATTACAAAAAACAGGAAAACAATTGTTTTAAAAAAGTTAATACTGATGATTTAAAAACATTGCAATATTTCTTACCTACACCTAGGGTAATTTCCTTACAGCTACGTATTTAAGCCTGTGCCAGGTTTTAACCTTTCAACGACACTCCTGTTATCTGCCGAAGCTTGTAGAAATTGTGCAGGTTGTCTCAAACAGCAGGATTGTATCTTGCAAACCTCTTACATATGCAGGGAAATCATACACGGATGTCACTTGGCGCCCAGTAGTGACAAGGGTAAGATGAAGTATATAGTGTGATGAAAGCAGAAAACATCAATATAACTACAGATCCCACACTCTCCATTTAACACACTTTTTCTGGCTTTGCAGCATTGGGTAATGAAAGGCTGAACATCCAAATTGATGAAAATTTGCAAAGAAAAAATTCATAAAAATGTTTTCACTTTTTAGAAAGGACATTGACAATCGAGAAATCAACAACTGTTGTTGGGAATTGTTTATGATATGAAGAATTCTGAATTTGTTCAAAAGTTGGTTTACTACTGTTGAAACAAACGGTCAGGAAAAACATGGAGAACACAATGAACCCCCTTCAAGTGCTGTTTTTCTTAACAAACTGAAGAATCCCTTGTTGGTTTTCCTCACTTCCCCAGCCACGGCAATTGTTTTCCTTGCCCTTTCCCTTGTAATTGTTGGATTTCTCTAATCTTCATTGACTCACTAGAAAAAGCAACCTGTCTATGGCCATGCAGGGCATTCCTCTTTAAAACTTCCATGGGCCTGGGGCAAGGATCACATTACAATAAAATGTTTTATTGTTTATGACATATATATATATATATATATATATATATATATATATATATATATATATATTTGTGAGAATGGAAATTGGCAATATGTATTGGCTACTTAAAAATATGGTAGATTGGAATTAAACATATTTTTATTTGCCTAAGGCTAGTGGATCACATTGATCTCATATTTAGAGATAGTTTTTTGCTTTATAAAGTTCTGGAAACAAAAGTAAAAATAGCTAAAAGGGACTTTTCAGGCATAGATAGATCATAAATATGTATATATTTGAAGAAACCATTTAATTTATTGTACATTAGAATCACAACACAGGAGAAACATGGTCTTCAAAATGTTGCACCTCAAGATTGTTTATAGATATTTATAGATATATGTGGATAGATCTAAATGTATATATAACGTATGTATACTTTATGTCCATGTGATATATATGTATCATTGATTGAAGTTCCTAGGTGTTTAAATATCTGACAATATTGCTGTGTACTTTGTTTTACCTTGTTTCCTTAATTAAACTGTTTGAGTGACTAGCTATTATTTGTGCATGAACCTTCTTTAATTGAATATCTATATGCATTGATAGGGGATATAATTTCCATATTTATGCAGATAAATATTCCTAAAATAACAAAAATTATATGATAAAGAACAGAACATTTCTTCACATTGTTACAAAATAGTTCTCTGTTCATGCGGCACCCATATTTACTCGACGCATTTTGCAAATTATTGCTTCATCATAAAGACTTTGAAAAATCACAATTGAGGGAAAAGTAATGACAGAGTACTCCACCTGATCCAAGTTTGTATTAGATGTGTTGGAGCCATTTATAATTCTGTACCTTTGTTGGACTGGCATTGATACAGCGGCACCAATAGTAGTGCAGAATGTGCACACAAAAAGGTGTTAAGTACTCTACTTTTCTGGGAACTAGTTTAACTATTCACAGCAGTCCTGTATTCTGAAAAATCTCTGCACCTGATTTCTGAAACTTCTATTTTCCCCTAAGGAAAAGAAAACTCCCTTTTTCATGAAAAGAATTTTTCATAAAGGTAAACTGAGGACAGGCTGAGCCTGAAATGTAGGGTTTATCTTACTTCACTTCTGTACTGTGGTTTGTACTGTGTGTAATGTACTTCATTTACCACTTTAGATAAATGTTTAGCTTTTTTTAAGTTCTGGCTAGAATGGAAAGAATTAGAACCCTTGTCAGGTTTTTCTTGTCTGTGCCACTGGATAACAGTTGTCACCAAAAGAGAAGGTGTGGAGAAATCTATGAATGGGAATAAATGTTTCAGTGCCATCGCCCCTTCTGTTCTGTGAAGAGGGGAGGGGAGGGCAAGCAAACAGCACCCTGGTGTGCTCTCCTCTCTTGACTTACATAGCTTTATTTCCTGATCAGCCCCAAGGTCGGGTGACCACTGTACTCATGTCATATTCTTGTCAAAGACCAGCATGACCGTTCGTCTTGGGCAATAATCATCTGACACATAGTACATAGCCTAATGATTTCACTGTAAGTGTAACCACACTTGTACCAGATGGTATATATGTGATAGGGTGGATGTTATCACAAACAGAAATATAAAGCCGCTACACATTATGTTATAACACATTTTTTTGATCTCCTACTTGGCAAAAGTTGTGTATTTATGTTTAAGGTCTGGTACAAAGGAACAGATCTGCTGCCAATTTTGTACTCAACCAACCAGTTTGTTAGAATTTCAGATTGGTAGTTGATCTGTTGGAAGCCCCTAAACATTGTACACATGTTCACAATATTCTGTCCTTCTGATAGTTATCTGGCCACATAGTAAACAAGAATGTACTTCCTTTTCGTGCCAGCTTTGTTCTGTGTTGCAATAGAACACACATATTGTTAAAAAGTAAAAGCACATTACAGAACAATACAAATTGTTTATACATAAAAGTGATCAGGACCTTGTGTGAAAGTAAATGATGGTTGTATGTACTATACAATACTTTTAAATAGAAATTACCAACATTCACAACAAATCAGTTAGTAACCATCAGCCAAAAATCAATTTTACTTCTGATAGACTTCAGATCTGATTGTTTGATCAGATCAGAAATTGACCTAAAGTATAGGCAGGTCTTGTATTTCCTCTCTGTTTATTATACTGCAGCTGGGTCATACAAACTGGTCTGGAACACACCACAGTCTGAGAGTAGACAAAGAAAAAGCTGATAACTCTTAAATAGGAGTAGATTTTTTTTTATAACCACATGAAATTTCGCTTTTGTTTTCCAAATGCACAATATTGTGGCCAATTTACCAAACATAAGTAATACATAAGCAGCCATAAAAAATCTGGTCTGAGATAATAAACATTTGGGACATTTTAGAATGGGGAGCTGAATGACATAATGTTAACTCTTTGCATACATTAAAATCTCTTTTAATTGCTGCTGTTGTTAATAATTGAGTGTACACTGTTATGCTTCACATGTTGCCTACGGCATACTGCCAGTCAGCAGAAGGTGCAGCGCATTAACAGATGGCTTTGTTAGAAAGTGTATTTATTACCTTCCACAAGGCCTTAGGTGCAGATTTCAGGAGAGAGACTAGAAGAGTGCCAGAGGTAAAAGACATCACAACAGCTAAAAGTGGAATTTAAACCCTCAGTTTCAGTAAACTGTCCAGGAAACCATCTGCTGACTTCTCTCTCTTAACAAGTTGTAAAATAAATAAATAAAACATTTCTGGGACATGCCCCCTTTGTGTGGGGTTACTTAAAAATCTATAGGCAGATGGCCGAGTGTCTGCTCACACTTAACCTCTTCAGGTTTTACAGAAACTACAAGGAGGATTTGTTTTCTACAGGAAAATCTATTTTTAACTTCTGAATATGAAGCCTGAGGATTAATGAAAAGGCAGCAAACTTCATTGCCCGAATTTGATTGCTCCTATGTGTAAAGTTTTACTACCCATTTATTCATCTTTAGTATGATATGATGAAAGAACCAAGAACAGGCAGTTCTCATTGTGAGTGCAAAGATTAAATCCAAACTAAAATGATTTTTATGATAACTGAATGCTGGAAATATATGTGCAACTGAAGTTTCACACACATATTTCTTCTGTTTACCAGCTATCATACCCCATTATTACCAGCAGCTTTGCAGAGGTGCAATTGTAGTAATGCATGCATTACCTTAGCATATGTTTTGAGTGAAATAAGACAACCTAGGGCTAGCGAACATGCTTCACAGTGCTCCACAATGCACAATAATGCGCTACTGCATGCGTGCTACTGCAAAAGGTGCTGCATGTTCATTTTTAGGACTTTTTTTTATGTTGACAAGAGGCTCTGTCCCAGATTATTTGATGCCAGTCCAATAATTATTAGAATAAATTGTCCTAATGCAAAATAGATTACTACTTGTCACATTATGCAACATACCAAAAAAGGGTCTGCACAAAGTTGAACAAAACTTCAGTTTTCAATTTTAAACTCATTGCAAGTGAATGGGCAAGTTTAGTGATTAGTGGAAAATACTGTAGTAGTCATGTCAGTTGCAGTCAAGTGTAAAAGTACAGGAATGCCCCAAAGTATTAAGTTGATGGGAGAAAGAGAATGGAGGATTCCACTGGAGTCAAATACCTAACAGGTAAAAATTATGGTAACAGGTTCTTTTTTAATTAACTTACAGTTGTGGGACAGTTTGTGAACATTTTGAACTGACCTGTATTTTATGTAAACAGCTCTTTAAATGTAGTTTTTTTCACCGCTATCTTATCTTAGCATTTTAAAATATCAAATTTCAATTATTTAGATGTTGTAGAGAAGGTTTGACTCAGTAAAATCCCCATAATTTTTATTGTAATATAGTCTGGGCTGCATATACGGTAAAATATGACTTTTTTTAACTAAGTACTGCAGCTAGGGAGACACAAAGCGACTCAGCTTTCCATTGGTCTTAATACCTCTTCCCGAATACTGCTGCAGTCAGCACTGGTCAGGGAGCGATTGTATTATTGAGTATTATTATTATTATTATTATTATTATTATTAATAAACAGGAATTATTTAGCGCCAACATAGTACGCAGCACTGTACATTAAATAGGGAATAGAACAGTGTTCAGGTAAGGTCAGGTTGGACTTCTGGAGATCCAGGACACTTTGTTGAGTGTAAGAGCTGTTCTCTGACTCTCCTACATGACTCCATCACAGGGTATTTTAACCCTTTATGCAACACTAAGCTAGATGGAGCTGGTCAGAAATATACTAGAAGGTCATGATGGCTTTCATGAGTGCTTCTTTTTTTGTTTTTCAGTTTGTTGGAACCCCAGTGTAATGAAGTATGGAGACATCTGCATTATCTTGGGCCAACCTGGCTATATTTTCTTTCGGTTTGCTTTGTGGAAACAGCTCCAACCTCTAACATAACTTCTTGCCCCAATGGTATGTTCATTATTCATGTAAAAGTAATAAAACTTTTTGTACTTGAAAACACATGACATTCTACACTAAGGGTCACTTCTTCAGCATAACCTGGATGTTCATAGGTAAATAACTCTCCGTGTCAGACATATGTTGCCTGTCTAAACTCATTCCTAAGTTTTGTGCATATAACTGTTGAGATTTTTTGAGCATGGAAATCAAACACTTCTAAATGTGACCTAAAATGTCAAAACAAGTTTTTTATTTTCTGTATGTATTCATTTTTTTTACCCATTATCTACAACAACTGTTTTCTGACAGCATCATGAGATTGTGGTATTCTATAATGCTCATTTTATTTATTCATACATAAAGACAAATACAAGAATGGTCTTTCATCTGGTCCTCCTTTGGTGGAGATGTGGATCCTTCCCTTGGGCTGTCCATCAGCATGGCCAACTGTACAATGCTCTGCATTCTACATATCTGTCTTGTAATATGCTTGTAATTGTTAGCATGTTGTTTATACAGTTGTAGGTGTAACAATATATATTTTTATTGGCATTTCTGCCATTAGGTGGTAGTGTATTGTTTTATGGTTGTATAATGTAACGTTCTTTCTAGTGGGACTATTTGCTTGAGGTGCCTGTCTACGTGTTCCTGGTATTTTTGAACAAAACAAGAAAAGGCTCAACCATGGCTCTAGCACTATCTTGACTGGTCATATCGGCAGGAGCCTTCCAACAGTATTGGATTGTAAGGATTGGAGGTAATTATGTTTTTTGCATTAAAAAATAGTGTTTTATTTAAATAAATTAATAAAATGATTTAAATAAATAGCTCTTTTTTTCAATCATTCATAACCCCTTGAGATACCAAAATAAAATCTGGAGCTTTAATTTAAATCATGGTCTGAAGGCCAAATGTGATTCACTGGTGAAGAGACCAGGAAGGAGAACTTAAGATAAAAAAAGACCTGATTGAAAGAAAATATATATACATTTGGGGAAAACATCAGCCTGTCTCTAAGCGTTTTCCTGCCATTGTCTTAAGAGGGTCAGAGGAGCCCTTCTGAAAAAACAGCAATCAGTAATTCTGGGTTCCTTTGCTGCTTGTAGGATCATTGCATTTATCCAGCAGGGGAAAGGGAGAGGAAAAACAGGAAGCAATGTGTGCACACCCGCCTGCACTTAAAGACTGGAGGTCTGGATACCTGCCGATACTTAAGAAGAGTTAATTTTAACCCCTTTATGTACATCAGAGGATGAAGCAGTAAGATCCTCAAGTAAGTCCTCGACTTAAATTCTGTAGTTATCCATAAGCTGGTAGGACAAGGTGTTGATTTTTGTGTTCTGATTGGCTTAGGACCCATTCAAGGTCCGTCCTCAAAGATCACAGAACTTCAGAAATCAAGGATCATTAGTTTAATTGATGTTAATTCTTAGTAAAATGTAAGAGAAAAAAACATGTTTTCCCCAGATTAAAAGTCTCATCAAGCCCATCTGGTATTAAATAATAAATGTTGGTATGTTATCATATATATTAGAATATCTAAAATTTAACATAACCCATTATGATATAGGAAGTTTGATAGGTACGATAGTTGCCACATGAAAAATACATTAGCTCACAGTCATGTACTATTGTGATAACATTTTGGAAATGGGTTTTTTTGAAATTGTATTTTTATTGAAATTTTCAACAGGATACAGAAAAAAGAGAAAAAAAAGGGGAGAAACATAGGGGGTAATAACACTACAGTAATGCAGGAAAACATATTCCAGAAGGAAATGGGTTTTTCAGTTGATCTCTGTGCAGATGCTAAATAAAAGTAATTGTAAATGAGGCATTTGCAAATTGCAGATAATATCACAACCCTTGACTTTATACTTACAATAATAATAATTATTATTATTATTATTTCTATTAATAAACAAGATTTATAAAGCTCCAACAAATTACGCAGCGCTGTACATTAAATAGGGGTTGCAAATGACAGATGAATACAGACAGTGACACAGAAGAAGGAGATGACCCTGCCCCGATAAGCTTACAATCTAGGAGGTGGGGGAAGTAACACACAATAGGACACGCGGATTCACAGAGCAGTACTACTGACTACATCATGAACACTTGTTATGAATACAGACATATAGACTGATCACATCTGCCGGGCTCGAACACTTGTGGTTTCAAAAAATCATAGATCATGAAATCAATCATCTGTTCAAGTTTTCAATCATCTAAGTTGCTGGATGCTCTTTGAAAAAAACGTCATATATTATTCAATTCTCAAATATACAGGCTACGGCTATTAAAAGCATCACCATTGATCAATCAGACAAATACAAAAAAAAATGTATTGAACAGTAATTTGTGGGGTTTGCACTCAAAAGTATTACCTGGCAAAAATGACTACAAACTGCACACTCTATGAAATGTGTTATTTGACCATTCAATGATATTTTGTGTCTGGGTTATAGCCTCCCCGATAGTACCCTACAGCCTGGGCAATAAAATGAAATTCAATTTTGTGGGTACTAGACAGTAGTAGTGAACAGACAAAACAAACTGCTTGGATTTCTAGTACATATATATTTCCCAAGATCTCTCTGTGATTGTGAAGTCAGTGTGGTCTTGTATTTGGCAATCACAGATGGATTACATTATCTCCTAAAATTTGAAAAATAAAAAGAGAACATCTGCTGTTGTTTGCTAATGCTGGTCTGTTGTTGCTTTCACAGACTTCAACCACACCTCACCATTTTGATATTTTAAGTAGAAAAACAATTATATTACCCTGTCATGTCCACATCCAACATTTACCCCCTTTTATTATGGAAATTGGTAGAAGGGGGTTCTGTTTCTAACAATGTGAAACTCATGCAGTGCTATTGCAATTTCAGTTCATCTGAGACAACATTGTCAGCTCATCACACACTGGAGTATTTAACAAGTACTTTTCTGTACTCACAGGCAAATCAACTCAAACATGTACTAAATATTTGAAAAATTCCCAAACATACACTTTAAGAGCAATTGAATACCACAACTGTGGCCTAAATCTAGCCTTAAAAATGGATCCATCATTGGCAGTACTTGAGTTAAGTTTGTATACTAATAACAGTTTTATTATATAACATTAAGACTATATATAGAAGCAAAAATGTTTGAAGCAATATATATAGAAGCAAAAAAAAAATGTGTGTCCGCATGTTTAAGCATGCAAACTTTTTCAAGCAAATGGTAATTTTTAACAAGATTTTCCAGCTTTTCCAAGTAATTGCTTATTTCAACATATAAAATAACAGGGTTTAGCAAATGGAGATTAGAAGTCTGGCCTGTTATTAACTGGAGCATACTATATTTGTCTATACTCTGTTGGCTGGAATCATCACATATTCTAGTCCTTTACTTTGGAGGGATTATCTTAGTTTGGATACTAGTTTGCCTACAGACCACACTAGTTAGAAAAGTACTCTAAACAAAATAAATAATGTGGTGGTAAAAATAAACTGAACAAAATAAACAACCTCTCATGGCTTTCAGCAGGGCACATGATGGAGTGTCAAGTGACATGTCTTATCAGTTGAGAAAGGGTGCTGGCTCAGGTCATTTGTGCAAATAACCCACTAGTAACTACCATAAGTAAGGCCAAATATCCAGTGAAAGAGCTACATTCAAGCAGAGGGTTTTATTTTATTTATATAGGCAATATGACTTTAAAGATTTGCCAATTGTACTTGTTTGTAGTCAAGATACAGCAATAGGAGCAGCTAGGAGGGCCATTTTTCTGTAAAGCCTTTAAGAAAAGAATGATATAGACTTTAGACTAAGGAAACATTATGCTGCACAGGATATACAGTGTATATACATTTTTTCAAACAAGGCTACATGTTTTATTCTGGAATGCCTAAACTTCCCGCTAGTACCCTCAGTAACTATATTTATTCCACCTTTGCAAAGCAATCACTCGCAGACACTTTTTTTTTACAATGTGGTTCTTTACTATTGCAGAATACATTTTTATTTGAATTTGTAGGTGAATCCCACATACATAACCTCACATAATTCAAGTTTATTATATGATGATGGAGTAAACTGTCTGGTGTCCAACTCCAGTTCAACATTCCTTACCGCGTGGGGCATGCATACCCAATAAATCATAGTCCCATTAACTGTTGAGTACACCAAACTGAGGAAGAACAGTCCAGTAAACTGCTTGGCACAGTGATCTCTCTTTGATGACAGCCTGCATTAGTAAGAGAAGAGGTCTGGCACCATTATTTAGGAATCCAGTTGCTTTACATGACTGGAACATAGAAGCTTCACAGCTTTAACATTTGGCTAAACATGCAGACCACCTTTAAGTTGGATAATGCAGCCAACCTGACCAGGTTCACCACTGCTCACCAGTGTTCTACTTGACACTGAAAGAACACACACAACCTCTATTCTTCATCAACCACACTATAGCTAAGTTTTTACTTGCAGTAAGAACTTCTGGAAATGTACCCATAGCGGTTGTTTGCATATTTCCAGGCATTTGTCAGGTGGTTACTGCAGAGATTAAAACACTGCAAGCTGTATTTTTTTTTAACCATGGATAACCTTGTTACCCTCCACCCACATATGTGTGGTCTATTCACACATCAGCAGTTGGGAGGTGAATAAACCACAGATGCAAACAACTAATGTAAATATAGACATATCTATGTTCAGAGAGTTCTAAAGTTTCAAAATTTTCCCCAGTCTGTGATATATTGCGAGTCCAAATAAAAGATGATCTGATTGGGCTGTGGTCTGGCTAGGAAAGATACTCCTAATATGTTTTTACAAAAATCAACCACAGTGATGTTCTGCTATATTCATGGTGAACATTTTAAGGATTTAGGAGTAGCCATTTTCAAGGCTGCATTTCTTTAGACATTTGACAACATTTAGCTTAGAGCAGTCTGCCAATGTCAAGCATAGGGAAGGTATTCAACATAACTTCATATAAAAAAATCAAATTAGATAAAATGTAATCATGTTTAAATAGTAAAGCTGAACTGTAGCATTTGCTCCTTGGAGCACACCAACCAGGAGCACACCCCATCTATACCTTTTCAATAAAAATCAATATACAAAAATGTTTCCCAGTTTCTTCCTGGGATATGATAAGTAATCCACCAGATCTAAACACTGCAGAGATGAACACGGTATCTCTGCAGCATTCCTTTATGAGCCCATGGTGGAATGATGATGTGCTCCCTGACAGTATGGATTCATAGAATGTAGGATGAATCACCTAGTAATGAAGAAGTAATATAGTTAGGGTAAGGTAAGGGCAGCAACCTATAGTACGGTTTTACTGATTTGCAGCGCATCCTTGAAGCAGAGAAGTTTTGCTTGCATTGTTCCTAATACATGTGTGAAAAGCATATTGTTGTCTATACTAATACTCTACTTGGAGATTTCTTGGAGAGCATTACTGGAAACTCTAACCCTAATGAATAAACAGCTAAATAAACTTATCAGTAAAATCTGCTTGTCAGTGCCAGAAAGATAGTCATTCACATCCAGGCCAAATGAGAAGGAAGAAAACACCCAGGGATATTGTTGAGACTTTGCTAAAGTTAATGACAGCTCATTGTGAAAAAATATAAATAACTACATAAGAAAAGCTCAACGTGTATCATATCCTTTTTGTGACCACGCTTTGGCATCTTTCCTGAAATCACAAACACTGATCCTGTGTCACAGCTGTTTACAAATAAAAAAATGTAAAAGGCATTGACAATGTTAACATGTTTGTGTAAAGACAAGTTTACTTTTGGTTCAAACCAATGCCAAGACAAAGTCCTTTAGTACCAGTTTGCTTCTGCTTTCATCACTCCACTAAAACAGACCTCATACAAGTGACCAACAATTTGTTATCATGATAGATCTAAAGACTGCTTTTCTGTACTCAATGTACTGAAGCTCTTTTCAGCTTTTGACACACTGAACCATCCTCTGCTTTTTCAAATCTTCCTGCCCCTGAGCATCCAGGGTCTACTTGGCATTGCTCCTACCTCACTAGTAGAACTTTCAGTGTTACACATTCTAAGTTCACCTTCTCCCTGCACCACTTTCTGCTGAGGTTCAAGCCTTGAAAACCTTTTTTGTGTATATCCTTGGTCCTGGCCAACTTATCAGCCTATTTAGCTATTTTTCTATTATCATCTATATGTTGAAGACCCAAATCTGTCTCTTTGCTATTAATCTAACTCTATTAACTTCTCATGTCCCTGATTGTTAAATGATATCTTCTCTCTTATGTTCCCTCTTCTCTCACTTTTTGCTCATAAAAATGAAATTTTCATTAATCCAACTCTCCCACATGACATACCAATAAACAATAATAACATGCCAATAACTCCTACTCCTCATATCCATTGTTTGAGTGTAATAATTAACCTGAGTCTATCAATTAAAGCAAACGCTAACCACCTCCTGTCATTTCATCTCTGTCATTTGCCCCATCTCAGTAATGATACAACTAAACTGCCTTTGCATACACTCATCACAGCTTGACTACAGGGACACGCTTCTCTGTGACCTACCCACAAGCTGCCTGCCTCTACTAGAGTCAATGCTGAAGTTTGCTGTATGAGCTATTCACATTTTCTCTCCCTTACCTCTCCAATGCTGCCTCTCTTAGTCCCTAAAGTGTCGGCTTAATACACAAATTATACAATTTAAAGTTCTAACATAAAGTTCTCTACAGTCTGGCTCCCCCCTACATAATTTATCTCCAGATACCATCCTAACTTAAATCTTTTTTCTGTCACCAACTCTTCTTTTTTTCCCTACTACATTCCTAAAACACAACCTAAAAATTGACCTCTTCAAAAATTATTACAATCTGACCTAGATCACTCTGACCAGCTACCAAATCTCCCACCACCTCCCACTATATTATCTAGCAGTAACCTTGTAGCACATGCTTCCACCTTGTATAGTTTACCAGCTCCCATTTCCCACTTCTACTTCTTATGTTTTTGGATTGTGAATTTAAAAGGGCAGGGCTCTTTGCCCCAGCATTTCCTAGCATTATTGCTAGAAAAAAAATATATATACTACGTGAGCTCTTTGCTTGTGCACTACCTATATGCCCACCCCACCCACAGTTCTACAAATGCTTTTAGTATATACATTGTTCTTCCACCTCTTTGTACAATTTGCAAGGTTAGCTGTCTAACTGGGCATTATATGTATCTCATATGCATAGTCGAGCTAATACCATGAGTTGGTAAAAACTGATATATGATTTGTGCAGGGGCCATTAGGGCAAAGGTCTGTCAATCAGCCTCTGGATTACCTGTAATCCTAGTTATATAACAGGTAAAACCTGTGACATCATTACTTGTTTAATATTCTTAATTATTCTTATAACACTATCTATCTATCTATCTATCTATCTATCTATCTATCTATCTCTTCATGCTGCATTAGCTTATAGTGCACTTAAATGTCAGTTTTTCACGCTAGCAGCACAACATGGCAGAGTTACATACAATTTGAGTCTGTATAGTCTGGATTTATAAAGGAGCTAATGGAGCTTTAGCCCCAGGCCTTTGTAGTGAAATTGGCCTATGCCCCCCCCCCCCCCAATCAGCAACTGTCTAGTAACTTTATCATGTGATAAGTCTTATTAGCTTAAGTGCAAACTGGGGATATTATAAGAGGCTGTCTCACATTACAGCTATACTCTTTATCCAGCTAGATTTTGTGGGTCTCAAGAGACTATTATCCATTTCTGCTTAAGCACTGCTGTCCTTGCATTGGACAGTGCTTTAAAAATTTACAGTACTCAAAAGCATAAAATTATGTTGCAGCAGATGTTTTGCTGCTTTGTATGGGTACTTGACTGGTGCCTTATAAATAATCTTAACATTTTGCATAATTCCTTACTGATTTTTCCACAATTACCTCTTAAAGAAAAGTCTAAAGCTTGTTCTAGTAATAAAACTTGCTGAAATAATTTTTCTTTGTGTAAGCATTGCTCAAATTTCAAAAGACTCTTGTCCTTGTCAACTGTGCACATGTTATTGTCTTTGGTCCACGGGCCATGACACTGTGACATTGTGTGTGCACACGTCCTGTTTCTCCCTCTCTTTCATCAGATAATCAGTGCCAGTTCATTAGTGATTGGGGCAGTGCCAGCTCCTGACTTATGTGCTGTCTGCTCCCATCTTCCCTCTCAGTGTTACATTGGGGAGTCCAACCACTCCAGACTTTTAATCAGGAAGGAAATGAATGTTATTCTGAGACAGCTGCAGGGATTCTCTGGCAGGAAAAGGAAAAGCTCAGCTGGGAGAATAGTGAGCGCTTATCAAAGACAGTGCAAAGAACAAGGCCTAGACACACAAGGATGATGACTGCTTTGTCACTTTGGGTACAGTGGATAAATCTCTGTTTGTACAGTGCAGCTTCAGACACACGCAGCTTTTTGTTGATTGCCAACAGAGAGCTCCCGCCAAGGCACAATGAAGCTGCACAAACCATCAACAATATTCAATGCATCTGAGTGTGCGTGAGATGAAATAACATGATACCCAGCACAGCCGCACATATTCATCTTTTTATAATTAGGGGCTTAGTCAGTGCAGGGTACCAAGTTGTCCTCATTTAGACTACAGGCTTTATACTGCTAAGACATACGTTATTTTAATGAAAGAGATCTCAGAAATAACCAGGATCTTAGAGGATGCCTAACATAATTCCCATTTTCATTCATTATCTACCCCATGTTCGGGTGATATATCCATGTCTGGTTGAAGTCTACTTTATAGTTCTTTTTGGTATACGTGGATTTTATCAAATAGCTAACGAAATAGTGGTGCTTATAATCTTATCTGGTTGGACCAACCTGATATTGTGGTTGTTTTTGTAACCCTATCTTTTTATTTTCAGGTGCCTATGTTTTTTCACTGTTTTGAAAAAATGAAGGCTTTTCTAGTGCTTTATCTAGAAGGCTGACACCAGACCTCAGTTGTGGAGCTGTCCTTTACCAGCATACAGAACATAAGACACCTTAGATTTAGGGTTTCCAACTACTCCCTAAGTGACTATACAAGCAGAGCTAACATGTTTAAGTAGCTGCCACATGGGGTATAAAATAGTTGTCACACTGAGTTCAAGTGCTTGAGTGATATAACAAGAGAGCAGAGGTGTTGAAAGGATAAAAATAAAGGACAGAGTATAAATAAATGATGCACATATTGAGAGAAATAAATTAGAAGAAAAGAGGATAGGACTAGGCAGTGAGAAAATGAGACAGACCAAACAAATCGAATCATCCTCAGATAATTACATAAATATATAAATGTGGCAAATATTTATTGAAGTATGCACCCTCATTCCTTACCAAGACCAGTTAAAGAACAGTTGGAAAGGACACTGTCAATTACCCTCTTACGAGGGTAAGAGTTCCAATAAAACAAGAGACCCAAAGAAAAAGGGTTATTTATTTGTGTGATGTTTCTTTATCAAGTTGCAGCAATGCTAGGTAGGCCCCCCATTCAATATCAGGGCTTTAGGAAATGTAGGTTCTGCTATCATTATGGAACTGGATTAGTATCCAAAGTATTCAAATTCTGTTTACTTCAACTCACCTTATTCAGGGCTAATGCAGCACTTATTTCATTTATTACTCTATAGCTTCTAACCTGGTGCCTGTTTCAGGGTAAAGATGGTGGATCATGGTATGTGGTCAGGCTGGACATTATTTACTATGAGACAGGTTGAAATTTATGTCCTACTTCATGTGTAAAGTTGTGGTCCTTTTGGGGAACAAGCACTTAGTTACTAGTCTGATCTTGGTAAATATTATGAGGGATAGGTTAAAAGTAAACCGGTGATGGCAGCTTTTATATTTCCATATTCATTTGAAGAAAGAAGCTTCTCACATTGACCCACTAACTGTAATCTGACCATGTGTAGCTATCTATGAGCACAATATATTAAAGGGTAGGTTCACATAGATATCTGAGGAGATTGCAAATCTCCTCAGAGGTTTGTCTTGTGTTTCATTTCAGATACTAGGTAAATTAGTATTTTGTACACTTGGCATAATCTCCTTCAAGCTACAGCCAAGGTCTTCCTCACAGACTACAGCCATGATGTCCTTTGTGGACAACAGGAAATGGTCCTCTGACCTTTTCCAAAAATAATTTTGGGCCATTTCCTACGTTGGCTTGATCTCCTGGATGCCCCGTGAAAGCTCATCAAATGTCCTTTCATTCAAGTTATGATGTATGGATGGCCTTTCATTGTTGCATGCATCCACCTGATGAACGGTCAATTAAATATCATTCTGAATGCTCCATTGAAAGCCCATGATTTGGGTGGATGATGGGGTTTTTTTTATGGAAAAGTGCAAATGTGGATTTTTACTGTTTGTGTGAATCTATTCTGTACATTAAAAATGTACCTCCTTGGGCTAACCCACCTTTTTGGTGCCACTTAGTAACTGTCATTAGTTATACTGGATTGTGCTGCCCCATTTTTCTTGTACTCGATCATACCAAATTTTGGCTTTGCTGAAGTAGGATTTCATCCTCAGCTGGGCCTTTTTCTGCAGCCTGTTACTTACTGGGAGTCACTCTCACACCTTTTGTTCTAATATGTCATCTAGGGGAAGGCACTGGGTTAATTTTACAATACACTCTCTCGCACTAATATATATTGGAGGAGCAGTATTGTCACAGTTCACAGAAAGGTTGATATCACTGCTTGAAATTTCAATTAAAGTTTTTTTTCTGAAGTTATAGGATTCTATATTTATGCATGACAATAAAGGTTTAAACCATATAAATGAATACATAATAAAAAATTTACTTTTTGAAGCCCACCAGACAGTGTTATATGTTTTGGCCAGCTGTCAACTTTGCTGGACAGCTTGATGTGACTGTAGAGGTTTGGATGGCAAACCCTGACCTTCACTGTACCCAAAATAAAAAAGGGGTTACTAACATCTTGATGGATTGGGATTTCCTTTAATGTTATCTAATATATAATATAATTTCCAGTCCATTAAATAGAGGGTTTATTATAATGGGTGAAACATTTTAGGCAATCACGAAGTGAGAAGTGTAGAAGAACCTTCTTAAACTGGAAGGTATCTGCATGCCTTATTTTCATCACAGACCTTAATATTGCAGAATGCAGGACTCATTTTAGGGTAATGAGATTAAAATGAGGAATAAAGCCTGTATTTGTTCCTTGTTTAGTTTTTCATCATAATTATTAATAATATGAGCTACATGTAAGAAAAATACTTGAGAACACATCAGATTCAGGAAAAATGTTGTGCAAAAAATTCCCCTGGGAGAAAATGAGAACCTTGTTCATGGGATTTTGCTGCTGATCTGTTCACTATTCTGCTTAAATCATTACTGTTTAAAAAATGTCTAAGACAACATGTCAGGATAAAAATAGTTTGTTAAATTCTTTTCCCATATGAACTGCAAGTATTATTCCATGCACAGCACAATAACACTTTGAATGGTTTCTGTAATGTGTGCCATAGCTGGAAATTGTAATCAACAAAATACAGGCCACAGCACGTACAATTGATTGGATTATAGATGGAACTATAAAAAATAGTTTTTTATTGTTTCCCAAATAAAATATCAATCTTTTAGAAGCTGGTAAAGGACTGAAAGGATTGCAATAAATTGGTATTGTAGGGAGAAACATTTGATATGCTCAGTCACACTTCAATTGGATTAGTAGGAAACATGTCCGCATTAACAATGTGCTATTTTTTCGTAAAAATATACTGCTTGGTTAAAAAAAAAAACATCCAAGTTCCCCCATGACATGTAAAGCTTAGGCAAAAGTCACTCCTGCTAGTGGAACACTACAGAAGTTTTACATCATTAGAGACTGCAGAGGATGTGTTATTTTCAGACAGACCATATTTAATAGGCTTGCATTTATATGCATCACTATGCAACACTAAAAAGCAAAAGCAGCCTACATACGGTACGGAGCACACATTCCTTCCATTGGCATATATCAATCAGTGTTTAATTTATGTCTTATAAAAATTTTTATTGTTCGTCTTATCTCAATACACATTTTTATGTATTGTTTATGTCCAAATGGTACACTAAGTTTTGAGATGATTGGGTTGTATAGTCACCCTGCAAATTAGGCCAGGCATCATGGTACGGCACCAGTTCAGCACACTCCTTATTGTCTGTAATCTGATGATCCTAAAACATACCTGCTGGTGATGCTGCCATGCCCCGGTGTTAGCAGGAGAAAAAAATGCTCATGTGACAATTCTCAGTAAAAAATTCCCCATCATTATTGGTCAGTAAAAGGAAAAATTCCCCTGCATCCTTGAGTTTAGTTAATGTCCCTATGTAAGCAGTCAGAGAAATAGTGTCCCTGTATCAGTGGAAAGAATGGTGCCCCTGTGTCAATGGGAGGAATGATATATCTGTGCCAGTTTGAGGAACTGTGCCCCTGTGTCAGTGGAAGGAGTTGTGCCAATGTATCAGAGGAAGGAATAATGTCTCCGTGCCAGTGGGAGGGATGGCTAAGCAGTGGTGCTCAATAATGCTCACCTTGCAAGCTCCATGGCCCATACTACTTTTCTTGATGACATCACAACTGAAACAATACAGACACCATTGGGAAAGAGATCATTGCTCCCTTTGGTTGTTTTCTGTTACCAGGTGCTGAATCGCTCTACATTCTAGCGCCCTCGGCCACTTTGTAAACAGCTGATCACCCACTGCGGTTTGCAGTATAAAAAAGTCTACAATAAGCAGCGGGCCAAAACTGACCAATGGGTTTATGTTCTGCTGATTCATGGATAATAAACATTCAGATACAAACTTCCTTGCATACCAATGTAACGAAAAAGGTCATTCAGCAATCTGCAATAATGCAATATGAATATTAGTTCTATGGGAGTATGCCACCAATTCTACTCACCGTCCTGCTCACTTTCATTATGATCGTTCCTCATTAGTAGATCTGCCAGGACGGTCTTTTGGATGATGGACAACGAGTGCTGTACACATGCCAGATTCTCTGAGCCAATTATCAGATGAGAATCATCTGACGTGTGCACATAGTCTTAGTACAGGGTTTTCAAATAGGGTTCCTCCAGAGATTGCTAGGGATTCCTCGAGCCATGAGTAATTTGTGCCTCTCAGGTCTATTTTGAAGACACCAATGATCTTTTTGGCTATCTGTAAGGTCAACATTCTTCCCCCTGGCCAGCAACGTAACAAACGTTCTTCACTCTGACCACCACGCTTATATAATATGACCTGGGGATATAGTTTTTATATCAGTGGTTCCCCATGGTAAAATGCTGTCCCAATTATAAATCTGTGCACACCACTGTGGATGTACCCACATATGCAGATATTCACTGTATACTTTTTAAAGCAAGGGTAGTACTAAATATTATAGTCAGTCATTGTCTGTTCAGCTGCCCCTCCCAATGTTATTTACTGACTCTTCATGCGGGTTCACTAAATGACCAACAAGAATGATCGCTGTTGTTTCCTAATAGAGGTCACTGATTACCAAAGATCAGAATATAAAAGAAAGAAATAACAAATAACAATAATAAAATAATAAAAAACCTTTTACTAGAGCTAGAAATGCCTCTGATCAGCAGAAAAAGACCTAATAGTTGGGCAAATTTTGCATACCTCCAGGGATGACCCCCAGCCAACATATACCTCTGCTTCATTTAGCAAATTCATTGGCAGCCCCAAAAATAGTTTGGTTAGTGGATCCTATCAACATAACCAATGTCTGATTTGGTTTATTTTACTAACAAGATTTACTTCAAACAAAGATTTATAGCTTATTATATTTCATTGATTTTTTTAGGCTACCCAAAGAACATTCCTCAATATTTTTCTGATTATATTGCCAGTGAAAGACATTTTCTAGCCACATTGTATATCTGTTCTGTACACATCTAGTTGATTAATTATTGAACATTACTGAAAAACAAATAGTAAATGGGCTGTTTTGTGTTACACAGTGTGGGGTGTAATCCATGCATCGCATAGCAATGCAACATCAGCTATTTTTGTTAAAGAATTGTGAAGAACAACCTTGGTTCAGGTACCAAGTTTTTGAGCCACTTCAAAATATTTATTTTTCAACTCTTTTAAGTCGGGCACATGTGTTGTATACATTAATGTGGCAACTGTGTAATGGGGCAGGGAACATACCATGGCTCCATTCATGCAAGATGGTGGCGTCTTCATGCTGTGCCCCTATTCCAATGGTATGGCTGCATTCAGACTTTGTACACATTTCCTATAGGGAGATAGGCTTCCAGTGATCCTTGCACTTTTTGTGGGTCATTGGAAGTCTGTATAAGAATTTATGTGTGAATGTCTATAAAACCACTACTACAGTACTGGGGAGGGCCTAATACTGCCATGGGGCTGCCACCCACTACTAAAATTATACAAATAAAGAACCCAGGGCTGTTTGTATGTTTGTAAAGAATTTGTAAAGCGTCAGGAATTTTTGGCGACCACAATATACTAAAATAAATTATGTGTAACTGATTGTCACTTTTTTTCCAGTAAATGAGGAAGTAAAGACTAGTAAGTGAATCTCCCTTACAATATGGTGGCATGACGTTTACCCTTGCTCGTAAAATCCCTGCACACATTGTATATTGTTCTTTGGATATGCTTAACAGTATACTCCAAAAAGTACTTCCTATATATATTGACTACAGAAGTTTTTTTTTTCTTTTCAATACCTGGCTATTTAGAAAAAAATGTAGCATCCACTTAAACCCATCAAACTGAATAACCACTTGACCTTTGGCAACCATAATCTATTGTTGAGATGCTGAAAAGTATTCCATAAAGTCAGTCAAGTGAAGATACATGCACCAGCATACTGTGCAGATACCCTGTAGTTGTGGTGGATGACTGCCACCTAGTGGTCATTATACCAGAAAGCAGCTCATATATACAATGCAAGGCAGTACTTATCAGAAGCAAACTGTGTATTGATTTTGTAATATAATGTTAACTAGAATTAGAAACGACTCCTCTTAGTACATCAAATGCAAGGTTGTAAAACTTTGGGATTCTGAGTAAACTGTTTATTAGTTTAAAGCAGAACTTTAAAAAACACAAGTAGGCAGGATATAGGGGACAGGTAATGTCCCTCCTGCAAAAAACATTATTACCTGCCTGTTTGCTTTTTCTTTGTATTACACTGAGCTGTGTTGTTATTTATATCAGTAAGAGATAGTTCTAATATCATTAGGAAATTCTCTCACATGATCATTTGTCCTACCTCTGATCTGCATTTGACTTGCTTCAAGCTGCTTATGTAATTCAGTCCTCTTGTATTGGTATAGAAGCAGTCCTGATATGAACTAAAGCTGGTTGATACAGGCCATATAACAGTTCTGCTAAGTGCTGGACAAACAACAAGTTCACACTGAGTGAAAGGTGATGACTTGTAATGAAATGGGCCAAAGTGTAGTATGGGTGGGCAATTTCTACACTAAGTTTGTAGGATGAAAAAGTGCTCTTGTATACATTTGTGTGTGTTAACATGGAGCTCCAACTGTAAAAATCATTCTCACATATATAGTAGGTATATTATTCAAGGTGGGTATTCCTAAAGTGAACCTCTCACTGACATTTGGTAAACTGCCATTGTTGATCTGGTTTTATAAAGCTCAGGGTTCCAAATAATTGTCTATCTAATTGATCATTTCTATCTAATCAGTTGTACACCGAAACAAAAAGATTCAGCAATGGGGTAATCCCACTTTAAATTTGACTTTCCTTTCCATTAAGAAAAATTGTAAAGAACACTGAATCATGCAGTTTCTGAAAAATGGTAATTCCAAAAAACGGTAACATCTAGGGAATAATGTTTTTACTTTGATGGTTATCATTCAACAAACAAACATGATGTTTTAAGGCAGAATAGGGAATTCAGTAACTCTGTACACAAAATGTAGTGACAACAACAAACCAAATATGAAGACTAAACTTCCAAAAGCTTGTATATACCATAGATAACAAGGTAACACATAAGAAGCTTATTTTACTCCTCTACATTTCAGTATATAAAGACCTGAAGCTGGAGTATAATGTAATATTAAGGCTTTGGTTAGATTGGTTGTAGATTGTATGCCTGATCCAACCAAGATTAATAATAAATTATTGATATTTAGAAAAATTGTTACAACACCTAAATAGGCAAATGTGGGATATTTAAATATGTTTTTCTGGAAATTGTTATTACATGTAAGCCATCAAGTTTTATACAGACAGTAATTTCAGTGAAAGCTGGGCACAACTAATCACAAGGTAGGAATTAAATGTGTATGCCAATGGGAAAACAATATATTATGGGGAGAAGAGGACATCCATTTTTAGGGGAGAACTCTCCTATGAATTTTAGTATCCCACAAGACCTTTATTATGTTTTAAACACCTTGTAAAACCATAGCAGTTTTAGTGGGTCATTTCAATCTACTATTATTATTAATATGTTATATTATTACTTTTAACACCTGGAAATTCAGATTTAGAGAGTTCAGTTCATTTTACCTTCAGATCTTCTTCCTTTCCAAGCAAAAAGGAAGAATAATCGCATTGTAACCTCACTGTCCCTGTGAACTTGCCCTGAAATTTTAATCCTTTTGATTGAAGTTACAGGAAGCACGGGTTCTTCCTTCTTTACTTCACATAGTCTAATTAGGGGAGAGGAGGATTGGCTGAACCCCAGGGACATTTTTTGGGGGGCACGGGAAACAGTGCTGATTTTCCTGGTTACATCAGTGGCTCTAATACCTAACATGTTGACAGTAGTTGTTCAAAGGTGCATGCAGGATTAAAGAAAAATAGTTTGTTTTAGCTATAAAACATATTAGATTTCCGTCTTCTAGAAATGGCCTCTGTTTATTGGCTTCATTGAGTAAACACAGCTTGTTTTTGACATCAGTTGCTTCTAAAATCATTCAGAATTAATTACAGGTCTACTTGACCTGTATTTGACTTTAGCTTCTGTTCTTTTCCCATGGGTTTGTATGAAAAAAGAAGCTCTTCTGAAGAAATCAAAATCCCATTGAAACTGCCCCTTCTTTGCCCCTTAGGACTAAAGTCAATCCTGTAAATATGTCATTTCAGACAACAGGAGCTGCAGTACCAGATTTTACCAGCAGAAGGCACTGCAGATGAAGTCTAATGCATGCAATCTGCTCAAACTGGGAAACATTGGAAAAAGTTCATTCAAATAATATTACATGAACAGATAAATAGCAAACAGATCTACATAAAAATAAAACAGAGGGTATATTTAAAATGCAGTATATGCAACAATCCCTGCAGAATAAATTTTTATTGTGGTTTACCATATACACCAAAAACATTCCCATAGACTGAATGGTGAAAGTCATGTTCATTTTATCAATATAAACCCATTGCATCTGGCGTTGAATAATAAAACAAAAACAATATAGAAGGCTCATTGGAAAGCTACAAATGCAAAAGGTAAATTTTAGCTGACAGGCTGAATATATTACTGGACCTGGACCCGGAAGACTCACTGCTTTTAATACAAACCTACCTTTGGCAGGTAAACAGCTTCATAAGTACATTTTAATAACCGTTTTGTCTGACTATCCATTTGAGCTGAAAATTAAAACACTGGACACATGCATATGTTGGAACCTAGTAGGCAACATATTGTGATTGAAAAATTACACTGGGCAACAATTTTGAACAAACTATTTGTTGACTTAAATTTTTAAGCCTATATACACTAAAATAGGTATGCTGATTCTGAAAGTGCAGTTAGTTTTCTTCTATCACGTCAGGTTTTTTCTCTACCGCTTATATTAATGTTATTACTGTAGCTTGGATTTGTATAGGCTATTCATTTACATGCAAGACAGTGTGGTCAGAGGTTGTGCGCTGCTACGTAGTAAATAAGCAAAATTTATTTTTCTACTATTTCCTTTCTTTCAGAACATGTCTGGATCTGATGTTTCTCATCGTAAATGCCTAAACAACCCTGATTTATGTTGTTATATCTGTAGCAGTTTCACCATTTCCAGGCAAAGGGTGAACATCATCGGCGAACATCAGGGCAAACAGTGTGTGGAGGGTTTACAGATGTGGACAAAGGGAACACGTGATAAGATGCCATTTGGTATACCTATGGTTTACTGAGAGCCAGAAGATTATTTCAGTGACTGTTACTATTGTAAAGTGAAAACTTCAGGATATAACAAGAAAAATAAATGTAACATAGAGTATCCTAGTCTACCATCGGCTCTACGCCCAGTGGCTCATTCAGATGAAATCCCAGTGCCGGTTTTCGTTATACTACCCTCTCTTAAAGAACATGATTATGGTGATGAACTAGGTGACAACAATGATGAAGAGTTTGAACTTGAAGAGGACTCTGTTCGTAGGGGATTTGATCAGCATGAGTTGAGTTATTTGGCACAGGATTTGGGACTATCGAAGAAGGCTTCAGAACTCCTAGAATTAAGACTGCATGAGAAAAACTTACTTGAAAAAGGATCAAAGGTATTGTACTTTTGAACCAGAGAAATTGCATTTCTGCAGTACTTTAGAACTAACAGTGGCTTTGTGTATTGCCATAACATACCTGGTTTAATGAGGAATAATTTAAATGAATGGTGACTATTCATCGATAGCTCAAAGCGGAGCTTAAAGTGTGTCCTCCTTCACAATGGCAATATATTTGGGTCAGTCCCAATTGGCCATTCAGTTTCTTCTTTGTGAAGAATATGCAGATATAAAGAGAGTTATTGAGTTGTTGCAATATCACTAAGAAAATTGGTTCATCTGTGTTGACCTTAAAATGGTATGCTTCCTTCTTGGTCAGCATTGCAGATACACCAAGTATCATGTTATCTGTGCATGTGGGACAGCAGAGCTTGTGATCTGCCCTAAAACCAGGTGATCCAAACATTCTACATGAGCCACTTGTTGATAGAAAGAATATTATATTCCCACCTCTGCATAAGAAACTGGGTCTAATGAAGCAGTTTGTTAAAGTTTTGCCAACTGAAGGCAGTGAACTACCTCATTTTTGCATTTCCTAGCCTGTCATTTGAAAAAATAAAGGCCGGTGTGTTTGATGGCCCACAGATTCGGCAGCTCATCAAAGATGAACATTTCATCAGGACAATGTCAGAAGTCGAAAAGAATGCTTGGTTATCATTCAAAGCCATTGTCAAGGACTTTTTTGGAATACATGAGCAAATAATTTCACAGAAATTGTCCAGAAACTCTTGGAGAGCTACAAAATGCGTGGTTGCAATATGAGCATGAAGGTGCATTTTCTGCATAGCCATCTTTCTAACTTCCCAGAAAACCTTGGTGCAGTGAGTGATGAGCAAGGTGAACGATTCCACCAAGATTTGAAGGTCATGGAAAGACGGTTTCAGGGGAGATAGAATGTACATATGATGGCTGACTATTGTTGGAGCATCTGGCGGGATTGTCCTAACACTGAACACTCCAGGAAAAGCTATAAGCATACATTTTTACCTTAACCGGTTATCCGATTAATTTTCAAATGTTTTACTGTACAAAAAATGTCATAGAGTAACAAAAAAACCTTTGTACGAACAAAAGAAATTTAAATAAACATTACATTCAAGTGATTATTTCATCATTTTTTCATTGTATGTAAAATTTGTATGTTTTTTGACAAATATAGAGGGTACCCTTTATTGTAAAAACTGGATGTGATAGCAAAAAACTGGGGTAATTTCTGGATTCACCACCCAAAAATTAGTAAAAAAATAAGTGTAAGATCTATCTCAACAAAAAATGTGTTCCCCAGTGTAATTATTTAACTTTAATGTACAGATAAACAATGTATTTGGTTTTTAAATGATTTGACACCCCCAGTAATTGAGGAGAAAATACTATGTTTAGGGGCTTTTCTCAATTACACCGATCTCTAGTGTTGAGGTTGCTATGCTAAATATGCTTGGTATTTACACTCCTTGCCTTAGGTAAAAAAAATGATGTATTAATAAATACAGATATTCATTAGATTGGCAGTGTTATATATTTCTAGAGTTCAGCTTAGGTATGTGGGATGTACTGGAATGTGACTTTGTGTCTCTTTTACATCAAGGGGCAAAGCCAGGTTGAGATGGAAGTTTACTATGTCCATAGGAGCACAGCCAAGGTGTACATAGCTAATACATTCACCGCATATTAAACATAGGAAAATTCCTATTCATTTTGGCTTGTCCTTTGTAGTAATACAGACACAAAGTGAAATTCCAGCACATAAGCGTGTACTTATAATCCAACACATCCGTATGATCCGTATGATTCATGATCAGGGAAAACATTTTTTTTTTTCGATTAAAAATTGACCTGAAGTCATAAAGTCTTCCTTTGTGTATTAGCTTTTAGAATGCTCTGTAACCTGAAAAGTCAAGAGCTCACTGATTCAGTTCCCTGGCTTAGAACTGCACTGACACTGACAGCTAAAAGTTCTAGTGCTGAACACCAAAGAACCAAGTCTGGACGTCCTTTAAAATTAGCCACGGTCTTGGCTCTATATTGAATGGAATCTTGTGCCCAAGTACTTAAAACAGAACTCTTGTAACTGCTTCACTGGTGTGACATCTTAACTCAGTCCTCTTCTGGGTTCAGGTCTTCAAGCATCCTAATTGGCCAGGCTGGAATAGAGTCTCTTTCACACATGCACACGTGAGTTCATTCATTTCCAGCAGCCAGCTATAGCAGGATTGTATATTCAGGAAAACACTACAAATAGGCAGACAGTTTGTTTTATTGCAAAAGCCTATACGTTCTGCAATAAAGAACCCGTCTGTTTGCAACTTTTTTTTGTTCTTTTATCTAAGATCTAACTCCAGCAATATAGATCAAAAAAGGAAAATACAACTGCTCTAAATAATTGGCTCAAAAGGTTCTAAAACCATTGTATCAGTATAATAGTAAGGGAAGCAACATTCCCAAGAACAGAGGTCAGCAATGGCGGGCTTAACCATCTCCTAGTACATGATTCCATGTAAACCATTATAATTTTTGCAAAAATGAAGACTTTTTCTCTTTTGTTACTCAAAATGCACAATAGTTAAAATGTCTGTTGGTTTTTTTTTTTTTTATGTGTCCCAGTGATTGTGGCCAGTGACATGCAAATTACATGAATATATACACAAAACTAAATTGATGACTCTGGAAGTAGGACGGAGTGACTGTAGTGCTCAGCATTCTCCACTCATAGCAATGTGCATTGTAGTATTTGCTGGTTTTCTTTATATAAAGGGTTGTATACATAACACTGGACAGAATAAAAAAAAACATATCACACCTTACTGCTAATTAGAGTGATGTTATGAGTTTGAAATGTATCATGTACCATGCTTGTAGTATTTTTGTATGAGCTCAATAAAGCTTCTGACCTGGGAGGTCTTCAGGGGCAAGTCTTTTAAAATATGGTGTACAGTACTGTGATTAAGTTTGTTTGCATACAATCTGTTGGGGTATGGCGGCATCGTACTGCAGAATGTAGGAGTGAATGTACTTATATTATAGTATGTATGTTGGGGGGTATGGTAACGTAGTGTTTTGTGCACGGTGTTGCAGTACCTTGGGTGAATGAACTCTGATTGTATTTGTTTAGGTTGCTTTTTTTCAATCAAAAAAGTTGTTCCAATAGACAGCATGACTGGCTAAATCGGCGAAAGGCTGCAATGCTTTTTGCAATCTGTGTTCTTGAGCTTAATGTGTGTTCTTTGGCTGTTTTTCAGCCACCAGCTGTCACATATGCAGAGGCCGGTTCCAGCCGATGTAGAGATAGGTGTGAATCTGCCTAAAATGTTTACATGGTATAGTGTGTACCTTGTAGGATGAAGGATGCAGCTTCAGTCAGTATTAATGTTTTAGGATGTAACATCTGTACAAAGCTTATAATTAGCATTTTAGCTAATTTGCTTTGTCAAAGCAATATTCATTTTGGTTTTGCACAATTTGTGACTATTGTTAGCAAACAAAAAAGCTTTTTTGAAATCTCTGGTAGGTACAGTCCATTCGATGTGATAATCACGCAAGCGCTTTTTCCAATTCTATCACAGTTGCTGGAATTTTTCTATACCAAAGGTTGTTTTCTCATAATTTTACAAAATATGAATGAAATATAAAATGGAGTGTAGAGTAGTTACAGCGGGGTGTAAAGGAGAGCAGCTCCAGGGTATTATATTTCTATTATAAATTGTGCCCTGAAATAATAATCAGCAGCTACAATGTACAATGAATGTTGTTCTGTAAATCAAGTGTATTTTCCAAGTGTTAAAGCAACATCATTACTTCAAAAGAGATTTTATTTTTTTTTAAAGATTTATTTATTTTTCTACAAGAAAAGAATTAAAAAAAAATATAGAAATCTCTAAACGTGGAAATGTAATTTTTGAGCACAAACCTAAATAATGAAGGAATGCGGAAAAAGGGATGTTTAGGGGTTTCTACCTGCAGATGGGTCTTAATACCAATCCAAATTATCAAAAATAAAGTCTCAGCAATAAACAGAAACCAGAAGGGAATTTTGGGCAAAATAACCAGTTACTAACGTTTCTATTTTCTTTTTTTTAACCCTACCTCTAGTTTCTTTCAATCTAGTACTACCATTCTGTGTTCCTATTGCTAGCTGTTTCTTTTATCTCAGATATGTTGCAAGCTTTCTGTCACATTAGTGAAAAGTGCTCTGACTTTTTCGCTATAGCGTTTACAGTGCGTTATCCCCAATCTTTTCCATCAGTCCACTATCTCATTACCTTTGTTACCTAGCCAGTTTCCTAGCTGTATCTTGCAATGTTGTCTGTATGCAATGTTGTCAATTATTACTGTTCACCGATGATGTCCCTTGCAAAGACATCATCAATCACTCCAACACACCTTTCTTCTATAGGGCCCTCTATGGACTTCTCACTTCCTGCCCCCCTCTTATCTGTCTCTGGCACATTCTACCCATACCTAGCTGGTATAGCCACACTCGCATGTTCTACCTGAATCAATCACTCCTTTTCAGTTTCTAACCTTCATTTCTCTACCCAGTGCAAGCCTTCTCATTGTATCTAGCTACCCATCATCTTTCATCAGTCCTAATCGTTTCTTCTCTCTTTTTATGTGGATTGTGGATTTTGGGCAGTCAAAGGGCACTTTTCATACCATCTGCCCCTCAGTGCTTTGTTCACTCAGTACTTTCACATGGTTCTGGGCTGTCTCTTAGATTTGGGCCTTGGGACTGGGGAGAGAGTACAGGTCTTGGTCTTCCTCTAATGTAGCCTCCCTTTCTACGTGATCTTCTTCCATGGTGTACTTGGAGATGAAGACTCATCAGTTCTCCCACAGAGGTGACGAATGGACAGTACATGCAGCGATGGAAAGGGTTTCCTTGTGATAAATCCAAGGGCTCATGCTCTGGTCTCCCATTTGTTGGTTGATGTGAGGGACTCCTTCTCCTTTGGCCACCTCTCCCAGGCATTCGGGGAAATGCACTGGGACCCTGGCCCTCATTCAAGTGGAGACGGAGAGGCAAAGTATTTCCATCTTCACAGGGGGTGGGCAAATCTGGGCAAGAACTTCCCCAGGCTGAAGACACAGCAGGAAGCAGCCGCTCTTGCTGGGATGCACTTTGCTGAAGGCTCTTACCCCTTAGAGGGACACCCGAAGAAAGTTTCGAGTCCCGATGATGTCGTTGTAGGTGATATTTTAAAGATCCAGATTGAGTGCCAGCATAAGAGCAGTGGGGGCATTTATATGGTCGCTCTCCTGTGTAGAAGTAAAAAGTGAGAACAATTAAATATAGAAAGAAGAAAAATTATAGATTTTTAAAATGGTTAACAGAGATGAGGGATCTGATCCACCAATTAGACAGGTAAAATTATTTTTGAGGAATCTCATTCCTTTCCTATATATGAACTCTTCCAATCCATAATGACTAATGTTAAAAAATACAGGAAATCAGAATTTATAATCACAGGGTGACTGGAAGATGGAGAAAATATGCATGTACTTATTCATCAATGAATAGGTGAAAAAGGTCAGATTTAGTCGGTCCACCCAAAATAGAAAGAAGATGACTTTGTTTCATTGGAAAAACACCAAATATAGAAAACAATTCATTTGAAGTTGTGTTTAAAACAAAAGTACAATTTATCTAATAATATTGAAAAGAAAATATTTACTACAGACATTTTCTTACCTGTGTGTACTCGCAAATGCACCTTCAGGTGATGGGAAGAACGGAATGATTTGGCACAGAAGGGACAGTCTCTTCCAGTTGCTCCACGAGGCCTCTGAGAGGAGTTGACACTCCATCCATTCTTATCTGGAGAAGAAATGAGGTGAATGCTGAAAAATCACACAATTAACTTACTCCTCTGTGTGCCTGTGAAAAGAACAAAGTCAATAATATAGGTTTCCCCCATGTAAAACATTGTCTAGTAGGAAGATTACTGTGCTCTTATAGAAGTTGTACCTTATAAGTTGTAATTCCAATCTATTTTTATTCTTTATATTTCTGTCCAGCTGCTAAACATGGTAAAAGTTCATTAAGTTCCTAAGTGAGAAAAAAAAGGGTTTGGGGAAATCCTGGTACTTGTTTGCCGTACAGAACTCCCGTGCACTAGCTATCTGCATGTAAGTGCACCACAGAATTACGATCCACTAGTCACATGCTTCAAACCTATCTGTGGGTGGCCAAAGGCAACAATTTAAAAGCACTTTTACTTAACTTATCTCCTGATTCCTCAGGTTCCCCACACTCATAAAACCTGCCCTTGAAGCCTCCTTTCTTTGTCTGCAGATGGCAGGTCCCTAACATCATACAAGAAGACCAGCACTCCAGCACTGTAGGCGAGGACACACCGAAAGCCTGCTACAATCTGGAACATCAGAAGTAAACAGGTAGTTTTTGAATTTTCCCTAGAATGTAGCTGTAAGATTCTTTTCGTGTTCCAAAAAGAAAAGGCTCTTTGCTGTCCTTTGGGGACTCTAGACTGATAACAGAGACTCAATTATTTGGTGTACCCAAGCAAAGCCACGGAACCCATTTTACAGAGGACCAGACATAGAATCTAAGTACTACTAGATCAACCCCATTCATGGGAACATTTTTTAAACTGGTGTATCTCTGTGTGTGAGAATAAGCATCATCAACTAACAATGGCACTCACTATTTCCTGTAGTACACAGAAACAGATGGATTTTAAAGTCTGAATTCACAAGCATCACTAACTTTAATTGTTTATTGCTCATCCAGTTTCTACAACACTCATATGATTTAAAATTGCTAACTGATCTGTAATCTGGTATCTATAGGGACCTTTAAAAGGTTTTAGAGTATGCTAGTAATCTGTAACTTCCATTGATATAAGATACAAGCTAGCTTTAAAATTCAAAAACTGTTAATATCATTAATAAATATAAAACAAATTAACATGCCAGGATTAGGGGTGTTATTGCGATGAAGCATCAACACTTTAAAAATTCTAATAAGAATGGTCAATCTGCCTGAATCACTGTGTAATCACATGACTTTATTTTTTGATGAATTGAAGTTTTGAATGAATGAAAGTTTTGTATGAATTAAAGTTTTATCCTAGGGCTGCTGATACTTATCATGCCTAGTACAGTTTTTTCAGGTAATATATACTGTTACTACTGCATTTAGGTATGTCTCTACTCAAGTTCCAGACTAAAAGCCATTTTGTTCTGATAAGGCTGGAAGTCTGGGTAGGTGTATAAGTAGGTGTAGTTTTTTCTTCTGCAAAATTGTATATACAGATAATATTTTAAACATAAATTCACTCTTCCAACGAATGAAGAAGCAAAGCTCTATTGGTACTGTTCTTTCTTGGTAAACCTACTGTTTATATGAGGAATATGAAGGAATTGGGTATTACCATGTACTGACTTATTGATATGTCTGGGACAACCACCTAAGAATGCCTTGGTTATTATAAAAATGTTCAGTCTGGTTGTTGAAAGCCATACCCGCTCTATTAGTTTCTCATAGTTTTAACCTGTCATTCATTTATAGTAGCATGATCAGCTTGCCAAATCCATATGCTTGCAGATATCTTTGTTACCTCACTTTAAAACTGTGAAAACTAGCAAAACACTTAATAATTCTTACAGCACTGTGAATGGAGACTTTAACACAAACAGAATGTTTCCTGTATAGCACTGGCAGTGTCCTGATAAAGTTTCTGGTTATTTGATTTGCTGTTAAACAATAAGAAGACAGTGGTAATATCCTGGTTAAACACATCACTATCTTACACTTTTATAACTTTTTGAAACTAGGTCTTGGCTCCTGTGAAAACCCAACCATGATGGTTGTAAACTAAAAATAAAGGCTGTGATTTGCAAGATCAGTTTTAAAGCTGAACTCCAGGCCAATATAAAGGACAGAAATGAATGGAACTCTGTATTGATAAATACATCCTTAAAGCGGAAATACAGTTCCACCTTACAAATGTGCAATCAGGCAACGTTTTATTGCAGAAAGGGACAGGCAATGTCCATTCCACAATACAACATACTAACCTACCTGATCATTCCTTTCAATTGTCAAAATTGCTGAGCTGCGCATACAGCTCTAAATGTTTGTACCCAGGGGATACCCGACACATCCTGTCCTCCCCAACGGCTGCTGGAACTAAATAAACATCCATGTCTGTGGAATGCCGGCGCCTATGACATAACAGGAACAGGTGAGTAGACAGGGTTTTGTTCCGCTTTAAAGGTAGATTTCAAAATGCAAGCAGTGCATGTGCTAGGATTTGACTTGCTTTGCCCTTGCAGTTCATTGTACAATAAAACGATACTGAAAAAGGGAAATGCAAAACAAGGAGCCAGTTGATAGAATAAAAGAGCAGTGACAGAGTAACTAGCTTACTGGTGTGTTGCTTCTCCCTCAAACAAAGTGGAACAGAAGCAAAAAAAAGATCAGCCCACCTTGCCAGTTGGGGCAGTGCTATGTGGCAGAGCTGAAACTCAGGAGATATATATAAATGTTTTGTTAAACAGATGTCTATTTGTTTTATTTGTGCATTTAGTTGTTTGCCCAGAGTTCAGCAGAATCCTAAAAAAAAAGAATATGTATATTTGCATGTAGCCTCACATATGCAGCGGTAGAGTAATAGGTGTCTCAGTGATGCAAATTTCCATACCTCATCTGCTGTTGATGGAAATGGAGGACTTAGTTCATGTTCCCACTAGAATAGAAACTTGTGTGTTGAAGCTATGAATAGGGCTTGAGTTGGTGTGCTTGGTTGCCATTCATTCTGAACAGTACCCAAAATGCATTTTGAGAAGGCATTGCCTTCTATACTGAGATACAATACAGGATAAAAAATGTAAAATTGACAATACAAAAATTAGCAAATCAACTTTAAGTAGGCTTGGATTTTGTATAATATATATACCGGTATATATTACAATATAAACCTAGATTTATTTGACCTGAAAAAGACATTAGAAAAATAATCCGTTTATACTAGAGTCACACCACTAGATGGCACTGTGTGCTCATGTAAAGTGAGCACAACACCACACACAAAAAATAACCAAACTCAAAACTACAAAAAATACTTTACCCTCTAAAATTGAGAAAAAAGATAAAATCACTTATCCCATGTGATTTATCTTTTCCCCCTTTAAAAAAAAGGTTTTACAAAAAACACAATATGGATGCTTTTATTCACAATCATTTTATTGGAATTTCTACTGATTATAGTTTTGAATGTTAGCAGTGAAGGGACACATTTTGTGCCCTAGGTACATATTTGAATCTTTGTAGTTTTCTTTCCTTTCAGGTACAAATATGTATTTCAGTTTATAATTGGATCAGTTTATATTCTACTATATATGGCATAATATTTTCCATAATTGTGCCAATTGTTCTGTGATACCTTCACTTCAGTATCACTTTATGATCAAAACTGCATTAAACAGAGGACACCAATGTATAAATGGTTCTAATGAGTAGGTATTTTGACAGATACATTTTTGACTTTCAACAAATACTTGAATCCCACTTATACAATACCTACTGTATTTATTAGGTTTCTAGGGGTCAATGAAAACAATGATCACCCAGCAAATATATATATATATATATATTACCAGTTCTGAATACTAATATATACTTTTTTTCTACTTTTTTACCTAGAAAGAGTCCTCAATGGCATGATAGATGTAAGTGATAAAACAGATTCAAGCAACATGGCTAGTATTTCCAGAAACTAAAAGTCCTTGTTATTACATTCAGAGAATATTCATTATTTATATATATATATATATAAAATTACAAAGCATTATTCCACATTTCTTTAAGACAAGCAATAACTCATTTCAATGCAGGTATGCTTGATGGGTGACTTGGGGAGAAACTGTTAAGTTCTGGTAGCATGCAGTTCATTTAAGGACAGGCAAACTAGTCAATGCTCCTTTATGGAACAACTACCTATCTGCTCATGAACTCATGTCGTACTGATACCCTACTTAATGAGTTTAGGCAGACATTGGCAGATCACTGGGAACAAAAATATTGAGAGATATGCCCTTTGTCTCTTGACCTAGGTCATCTTCCTCTGCAGTCTATTTTTCAATTAAAGCCTAGGAAGTAAAATGCAGTTTTAGTTTCCCCCTTGTTTTTAACCTGACTGCAAGCTTAATATGATAACTTACTTAAATTGCTAAGATGGGCAGAGGAAAAAACATAATGTATTTTTTCAAGCTTCTTAAAGTTGGCAGCTGGACTTCGTAGTAATGGCGGCCTATCAGTGGCAATGAAAATGCGTACCAATATTGCAAAAAGTGTTGGAGACATCTAAATGTCCCATGCACTCTAATTGGCACTATAGTTTCATCTATTTTACCCCCCCACACCTGCACACAATGTATCACACATACATACTGGGCCTGATTTATTTAAGTTCTCCAAGACTTGAGAGCATATACTTTCATCGGTAAACCTGGGTGATCTCCAGCAACTTGGATTAATTTGCTATTTTCTTTGGAATGTTGGTATGCTACATATTTTGTTGTAATAATTTGCACAACTTATATTATCTGCATAGTGCAGCTTTAAAGTGGAACTAAAGTTCCGCTTCTAAAAATCTATGATTGCTCAGCGTATCATGTGCAGCTTTGGTTGGGTATCTGTCAATTCTGACTTCCCCTGCATGTGGCGGGAATGCATGAACTTCGGCAGGGTTACGTCATTTGCCCTGGCCAATAAAGATGGCTAAAGATTATCTCCATGAAGAGAAAAAGTGAATATCCTGGGTTTGATCCTACTTTTTTAACTGGAACTGCATACAATCAGGTGATGATGAGCAATCAAATGAAAACAAATCAAAGCAAAATAAAAACCTATAGGACACAATTGACAAAATAGGTAGGACCACAATTATGGCCTAACTCACCATCAAACATAGTGATTTTGAAAAAAAATTGCAATTTTTTGGCAATTTGCAAGTAATTTTAAAGGCAAGGATCAATGTATAAGTCATATGTGCTATTGGAAATATATAAACATAATTATTGGAGTATATTATGACAATTTTGTAACTAATGCTACACAGACAAAATCAGTCAACAGGATACTCTAATACTTAGAAATTAAATAAGGTTTTAGTGTCTTGAGTAAAATAGATGTACATTCTTACCTGGAAAGCCAACTGTTTTCAGTACAATTCCAGAGGAGCCCTGTGGTAACATAACCTTGGGTGAGGCTCCCTCTCCAACTGATGCACCCAGTGCTTGCCCTCTTGCAGATGCTCCTGCTCCGTCTTGCTCACCATCCCCACTCTGCATTGCTCTTGCTGTAGCCTGGAGCATCTGGGAACAGGTGGCATCCCCTGGAGGAGGCAATCTCAGTAGGAGGCCAGAATAGAAATTTTGATATCCCAGGAGCCTAGATGAGGAAGATGGGGAATTTGAAGTGGTGGTATGGGTGGACTGGGAAGGTTGATGCACAGGGGGTTCTTGTCCTCCTACCCCTTTTATCTTGCCAAGGTGGACCTTCATATGATTTTTTAAGAACCATGACTCCTTGAAGCATCGTCCACAAACCGAGCATCGATGGTCAAAGGAGTCCTTATGTTTACGCATATGGCCTTTTAGGAACCAGGACTGGGTGAAGCTCTGGGAACAAATCTCGCATTTAAACTCAGCAGGAGGCAAAGCAGGAGTTGGAGTTGGTGTTGGAATAGGAGGAACAATCTTGGGTCGCTGAGGAGTTGAATGTCTCCTCTCAACATGAACTATTAGCTCCCCTTCTTGAGAAGCTGCAAAGTCACAAAGGTGACATTTATAAGGCCTGTGCAGAATTCTAAGGTGGCGTTCCAGTTCAGCAGCTTTTCGAAATTTACCTTTGCAAAATGGGCAAGGGTGGCGAAGTGTGGGATGTGTAGCTGGAATAGTCAATAAAGGTACTGCCTCCTGAACATCTTCTGTAGCTGAATTTGATATTACTGGTGAATTTGGTTCTTTCTGATGCTGATGGCCAAGCACCAGTGGCCTTTGGGAGTTTGTCTCAAAATGAGTCTTGTGCCCCCCACGACCCTGTGCAAGGTTTCCACGGACCCTGTGGGTGCTTGCATGAAGTGCTAGAATGCTGATAAAACGGAACTGCTTGCCACATATTGTACATGGAAACTGACGTGACTTAGTGCTTGAACCATCAGAAAAACCATTGGAATGACGCTGAAGATCCAGTTCTTCATCCGCAAAAGAAATGCCAAGCAGGGAGGAGGAGGCAGGCAGAGATGCAGGTGGAGGGGAAGGAGAAGGTGATGTTTGAGATGGTGACAGGGAAGATGGAGGTGGGGATGGTGAGGTTGAAGGCAGTGTGAATATTGGACAGTTGTCAAGATTTTGTGGAGAGGATGGAATAGTTGTTAGACTGGGTGAGGCTGGAGGTGAGGAAGGAGCAGAAGAATCAGCAGGTGGACATAGAGAAACTGGAGATGAAGAACGAGAGACTGGAGGAGAAGATTCAGATGGAGAAAGAGCACTTGGAGGTGGACTTGGAGCAACAGGAGGAGGACAGAAATTAACTCCTTGAGGAGAAAGGCTCCCAGTAGTTGTGCACAGTGAGACAGGGGAAGGGGAAACTGGAGAAGCGAGAGGGAGGGAGGCTGCTGTAGGACTGATTCGAGGTAAAGGTGAGGACTTTGATGGAGAATTTTGAGAGGGGAAAGGGAGATTTGTTATATGAGAAGGAGGTGAAAGAGAAGCAGAAGAGGGTGACATATGAAGAGATGATGGTGGGCTTGGAGGAGAAGCAGGTTGAGGGGATGTGGGGGATTTGTTTATCTGTTGAGAAATGGATTGTGGTGGTGTTGATGGATTCATATGAGAAACAGGAGGAGACTTAGAAGGAAGGGATTGAGTGAGAATGGATGGAGCAGAGTCCATTGTTAGGATGTCTCAATGGGTCTCTCCTGGGATGTTGGTTATTCTCCTAATCAAAGATAAAACAAAAAACAAATTAGATGCTTTAGGTATATTCAATGTTTTGATGTAAATCTTTGCTTTTAACTGAGAGCATTTATTCAGAAACAATGTTTTCCTCACACACAAAAACACATTTAAAGAGACAAGTATGTTATTTTAGAACTCAAGGAGTCAATGAGTAACAACTTTTATGGCTGAGTACTTAACTATTTATGAATCTGTCTGACTGCATTATACTTTAGGAAACAACTACATACCAAATGATAGTTAAACCAATTTCAACAATAACCAAGTCACAAAATAAATGTATAAAAAAACTTTAAAAACTCAATTTAACCCTACTGATCACTTTTCTTTTGAGTACAAAGCACATTGCACAGCTAAACAGCCTAAAGAATTGTTGTACACCAGACCGTTTATATATTCCTGCAATACAAAATGTCAATTCTACAAATTTTCTCATTAAATGTTTCATATTGTTGCCAAGAAATGATTATGACATGTGCCTGATACTCTGTTGTTGCTGTCCCCAGGTAGGTAGTAGATTGATGAAATGAAAGTGTTTACTTGTAGACCATATAGTAGTTTTGCCACATCCTAGATCACATGGATAAAAATTTGACTTCTATGACAAAATAGTCATTAACCACCTGGGCGTTACACTGATGTCTAGATTTCTGTACCAAAAGCGTTACAGGTTTTCATGAAATTTGTATTGGATTGAATACAAACTCCTGTATCCAATCCAATACAAAATGAATGAATGAGTTTCAATTTGAATTTCCCGCACACGCGCCGACGTCATCGTGCACGCACAAGAAGCCGGCCGGCTTTTTTTTTCCTCCGCCGGCCGGCTTCTTGTTTCAGAGAGCACCCGGCACTGGAAGGAGAATGACGCGGGACAATCAGCGGGACCAGGAGACGGCACCCAACACTGGAGAGGGAGATCGACGCTGGAGGACGACGCTGGAACACGGACACGACGCTGGATGAGCACAGCGGGACCAGGTAAGTGGGGAGTGAGAAAAGTACGGGGTTATCGATAATTGCAACTTTTTTAATATGAAAAAGTACAGGCTTAACGGTTGGGAGGTTAATAGAGAAAGGACTTTAAAATACTTCTTTGACTGGAACCAGACATATACAGATGCTGCCACTCAGCTTCTCCTTTGCTATCTGCCTATCCAGCTTTGAAGAGTCCATTGTGGTTTCAGAAAAGTAATAAATATAAAATCACCTAAGTTTTAAAGCATAATACCCTCAAGTTCAACTTTTATTTTGGTCCTTTGAAGAATCAGAAATAATTTGAAAAACACGTCAGATATACCACCAATTAGGTTATCAACAATCTGATCAGAGAAGAGATGCCCTACACCAAATCAACTTAAATTATGTGACTCGATAAAACTTTAGGCCAAATATGCAATCCCTAAAATGCTGAATATATTTCAATGGTGATATAAATACTTTGATGAATACTTTATGTCATGTCCATGTTTTTTCAATACATGAATATACAGTGAACATGCATGTTTATTACTCATTCAAAAGTGGATGGATAGCACTAGATTCCCATAAACACTTTACTTTTATCACTCAGTGGGGTAGAAATAATTTAGGCACACAGTGACTGGATGGCTTTTGTACACTAAAGGGTTTTCCATGGTCAGCTTAACCTGTGACTGAATAAAGTAAGTATACAATTAAATCACCACAGTGTGACAGACCAGGTTTTTTTTAGTGTATATTCAGATATAGAATGTACACATAGCCAACACATATCATGGACTAAGCCTTGCCCCTTTTAACAAAGCCTACTTTCTTTTACACTTTACACACCTATTGTGTCTGGGCAAAACAATAACTTTTTTCAGCAATGCTAAGAAGCCTGGTAAACTTGTTCAGTAAAACTGTAAAATAGCAGACACTGATGGGTGATTCACCTTTATATGCCCATCAGAAAAAATAGAAGCTACTGACTAATCCTAGTATAGTCATTATCATTAGTAAAGTCATTACTATAGTATTCTAAGTATCTGAATATCTGTTATCTGCAACCTTGGTTGTCATGCTTATCCAATGGCTTCATGATTTTCTAAATCCACGACAGGGAGCAAGTTTGCCTAAAAAGTGTCTTTTTTTAAAAAGCTTAGAGAGGTATCATATTTTAGCAAAACTCTTGTTTTTAGTGCGCAAATCAAAGCAAAAAATACAAATACAGTTCAGGGATGATGTGGTCCTTAAAAACAGTGAAAGGGGTAACAATAAAAAAATCATTTGAATTTTTTGTCTCCAACCCCTCCCGCACAACAACCCACTCCAAGGCTAATAAATACCTACCTATCCTCATTTATCCAACATCTTCACTGTGTGGCCTGCTGGGCACAGCACATTCTTTTTACTGGCCGGACTCCAGTCTATTATTACCCCCAACAGTGGAAGGCATTTCCATAGGAATGAATGTAGATTCCTCTATGCATTCACACAAAAAAGCATAAAACAGCTAGGAGACTTTCATTGAATAGGCTGTGTGGTGTCCAAGCAGGTTATACAGTGAAGATTTCCAAGGAATTGTTGGGATGGAGTGTTGCATTAAAAAGGATAACTGCACAAAAGCTATAGTTAGCCTCTAGAGAGTTTTAACCCTTCCTCACTCTATCCAAAGCACAAAAAGCTTCACACAATGTATGGGTTATACATATATTTGATGCTATTTTGGCACAAATATGTTCGCATTTTGCTGAATATGAACTCCAAAAAGCAAATGGCCCACTGATGTACTTCATGTGTCAAATCAGGAGTCTCCAGAGGGTATGATCATGGGCATATGTCTTAGCACTAGATTCTTTTCAGTAGACCCTGAATGGCACTGCACTGGTGAGGTTTATATATGTAACTGAAAAAACAGCATCCTATCGTGATGCATCTTCTTGCCAAATTCACTGACACACAATGTTCATAGACACAACATGCAAGCTGCCCGTACTGCTTAATTAACCCTACAAATAGATCCAGACAATCATGGTGTCAAGTGCACCAGATGAAATTTGATGCTGATAGGACTCAAATGCTCCCCAAATGCCCATATACAAGTCATTAATGTGAGGACTACTAGTTTTGTCATACTAAAATTTTTTTATTTGTAACAAAGTCCAAGAGCTACAATTTCTAAAACCAAACCCATTGTTCATTTTTGTCATCACCCATATATATCCCTGTATTGTATGTGTCAAGTATAAAAAGACATCTTAAGTTTCTGAAAGGTTTATTGGGTGTGTTTCCCATGCGGGAGCATGTCCCTTTCCTGACACAGCAATGACCTTTGGGGTGTGATCAAGCAAACATGTAAATGTCAATAAAAGTTAAGTCTCATTACCTACATTAATCATCCATAACCCTTTTTAAAATTTTAATATTCTTGTAATACACTTATTTTGAAAATAGCATGGTTATAAAAATTTAACCACACTTTTCTGTTTACTTAAAATATTTGATTTAGGCTGAACTATATTCACCTAACGACCAGCAATATGACATCTCCACATTCCTTCTCAAACCATCAAAATCTTTTTGCCAGAATTTTATGGGTTTGGGACTTCAGGCTTTTTAGTGGGTATGGTGTAAGTAATGAACCCCAGTGCATTTGCAGAAGTTCATTCATCTTACATTACCATGTTAGTGCTAGAACAAGAGCTAGTACTAGTAACAAGAGGTTAGGGAAAACTAGCATTGCTTGATGTGCCTAAGCAGTTTCGTCTTTTTTGTGTATGTCCAACCAAACTTTTTTTACCTTAGTTTAAAATATACTGAAGAAGGATTGAACCCCCATCAGCTTTTATTGCTATTCAGGATTTAGCTAGAAAGATTTACCATATTTTTTCTTGCTACCAACCATTTTACCAGAAAGGTAGTGGGGAGAACTCTCCAACGAAAACACAAACAGATGAGAATGTTTTCCTTTACTAGAATAGTAGCAACTGTTCGGTTTGTCAATAAAGAAAGATGAATGAAAAGAAAGGCAAATTAAATCAGGGAGGATGAAAGTCCTGCTTGCACCAACAATGACTAATAAATGAAGGATGCTGGTCACTAATGGTTTGTTTGAAAGGTATGCTTACCTGTAATACTGGAGCTTGAACCCTAAATGCTTCCATGCTACAATATTTACTGGATATGTGGGTCAGAACTGATCAGTGCTCTCCCAGTGCTGGCAATTTGTTTACTAAAATGGAACTACAGGCAATATTTATGGGAGGTAAATTCATATTTTGTCTCAAAAACAGTGAGTAGTAGATTAAAGGCTAGTTCAAAGTTTGGCATTGTGATGCATTGCGCCAAGGCATGTGTGTGAATGTGCATTTTGTTGCCAGTTTACATGCGCTGCATTAGGGCAATGTATTTTAATGAATGGTTGTTAAGGTGCTAAAGGGTCCAGAAAAAAAAAACAAAGCATTTTTCTCTAACTGAAACCACCAAATGTAGTAATACATGACTGAAATACATGTTTTGGTGCAAAACGTCTTGTGATAAAATGCACTAACACACATATATATATAACTCATTCTAATTAATAGGCTGGCAATCCACCAAAACAATCAACCCCCCACCTTGAGGACTTTTATCCAATTTTGTTCAACAGTGGGGCTGCACAAAACAATGCCAAATTTTACAAGTGTGATGGTTCCAAGTGTTCCATGGAGTAACATACAAATATAATACTGTATTTGGTTGCGCATTACCAGGAGCGGCCTTTAAAATAAGAATGAGTAGAGTCTAAACATTTTCAATGTGCTATAGCAGGACAAGCCAACAAATTATTCTAACCCAAGACTGCCATCATTTGAGTTACTAAGCCTATTTTTATGGGGTATTTGAAGTTGCATCTGACCTGTGTTCATGAGGTCTATCTGTATGATCAGACATACAGTGTATTTCTGAAAGTGATCATATGGAGCAGTGTTCACATGTTGTGTTTGCTGTTGCTTTTGCATGCATCACATTCATTTGCTTTTACCCATCTATTCAAGTCAATGTATGCCTCAAATGCAGCCCAAACTGACCTCAAATGTGCAAGCTTTTTCTCCTAAAAACATCAACATACCGCATTTAACTGCTTCTGAGCCTGAATCTTATGTATACCAACTTCTCTCTGTAAGGGCCTAATATTTTTTATTCTAGGATAACAGAAAGTGGCCTAAATATAAAGATCTAAAAGGTCTGACTGTTTGTGGTCTTAGCCACATATTTAGAATTTGTGGTTGATCAGAAAGAAGCAGAATGTGCGCCTGGCAAAATAACGATGTGGAGAATCTTGGGGTGGTATGAATTAAAGTACAGTGGTACCTCAGTATAAGTACGCTTTGGAATAAGTCCAACTTGTTATAAGTCCCGTTTGGACACGAACAATTTTGCTTGGTATACAACCTTTGTGCTAGAACTTGTATGGGTCAAAATGAGTCATAACACGGTGCGCTACCCTTATTTACTTCTCTCGAAACAAAGCCACGATTCCCCACGAGGGTCAGTACGCCAGTTACTACCATTCAGCTAACAACCCACGCTATAACTCTCTGTGAATTACTTAACATCTCCTCCTCCTCCTCCCTTCTCAGCACCATCCTAGTAGACACTCAACTATTCTCAGCAAGGTAAAGTGAGGTTAAATTTTCATTTATTTCATCTAATTGCTTTTGTATTTATGTATTTTAGTATTAAGCAGTGTTTAAATTATTCTATACATCCCCATCAATGAATAATATGCCAATACCTATAGGATTTTTTTTTTCATGGGAACAGATTAATCATTTTCCTTTTATTTCTTATAGGAAAATGTTGTTTGGTATAAGTCCTGTTTGGTCCAAGTCCCAGGGTCTGGAACAAATTAAGGTACCACTGTATTTGACTGTGGGGTCATAGGAGTATCCTACATTCCTGTTCACATGCAGGTAGGCTGGGTTCACCCGGTTACAAAGCACTAACACGCATAAGATAACATTTTTTATGCATTATTGTGCCTTGCATTCATTCATTAAACGCAGTACATCACAATGGTAGTGCATTACTGCAGTGCTACATGCAATGTGTATTGTATTTGAAGGCAAAGCTTTTCTAGCTTTGTCTAAATCCCCCAAGGAAGATTCTCCTTCTCTCAATACTTTATAAAGTTGTTACAGGAACAGAAGGTAAGAGGGATTCTTTTAATCAGGACACCAGTTCTAGCAATAATTTTCATTATTTTTTGTGTCTCTAGGAGTGGAAGTGAACGAAAAATATCCATGATGGCCCCAAAAATCCATCTGATAGCAATTTTAATTAAACCCTACTCTATCCTAAAACACCCGATAGCAGTTTACCAAAATCCCTACTCCATCCTAGCACAGGACAATGAATATAGAATATAATTCATTTTTCTTGAATTCATAATTGGGGATGAAGGGTTTCCCTTTTATTTCTCATACCATTTTTTTACTTCTTGCATCTGTATTTTATTTCTTACCAACTAAACAGATGATTTGCATATTATAGTTACAACAGACTCCAAAGACTTAAAAAATACAGTTTACTTGCAGTTAGGTTAACTGGCTTTCCTCCAAAACTGGCCTTAGACTGTGTTAGTGACATATGACTATGGTTAGAATGTGAGCCCTTTTGTAGGACCACTAGTGACATGACTAAGGACTTTGTACAGCGCTGTGTAATATGACGGTGTTATATAAACAATGTGTAGTAATAATAATAATAATAGATAAAGGTCCACAAAATCTGTCTATCTCTGCACTTAAGTCTACTATATTTTTCTATATACCTGCAGCACTTATTGAAGATAGTTTGAATCAATCTGCTGCTATATAAAACCTTTATTATGTCTTTCCTTGGATACATTTTCTGTACAGTAAGATTTCTGTCATAACAAAGCAATACAAATTGCTGCAAAAACAGGGTTATTTGGATGATAAAGTACAAACAACAGATAAAAAGCATACAAGATATTGTTACATAGATACTTAGGGCTCTATTTATAAACAAAGAATCTGACATTCCCCCCAAAATTCCCTGATGGGAATAAATAACTGCAATTGAAACACATGAACCTGGAAGATTCCCTGTTTTATAAATAGAGCCCTTGGTGTATTTGTTGTTTGTCACGTTGATGAATATCAGTATTGTTCTGCATACTATATACAGATGACTACAAACATTACAATGATACCATGTTTACTTCTGTCTGGTCACTCAGAGATCATTTGGAGTAAACATTTACATGAAAAGTATGTGTTTGTACCCTTTATGCATAAAGAAAAGATGGAAGAGCACTAAATATCATTATACAAAGATATCTTTGCATATAACAAAACACAACTGCTAGAAACAGTTACTTCATTAGATCATAAGCACTGCTGATTCTCTCTGAAAGCAGATTTATGCTCAGCAGAAGTCTCCCTCAATAAGTATTGTGCAAATGCAATTATTTTTTGATATTGCAGAGTTTTTTTGCTTTCAACATTTAAGTACTTGCTTCTGTATTGTTAAAATCAAGCACTTTCTATGCAGCCGTGTACAAAATAACTGATAGAGACGCAATGATCTGACACTTCAGATGACATGCATCATATCTCTGTCAGCATTAGGTATGCATATGGCATAGTAATACCCATAATGACTATTGCACACAATACTGCAGTCATTGTTGTCTTACCCACATGAGCCACCGCCTCAGTATGAATGTGCCAGAATAAAGGTGAGATCTATATAGTATAATAAATTAAACAGGCAAGGCATCACATAAATGTACATAATATCATTTGACTTGAACTGTGCTTTGCATTTTTCTACGCCTTAAAAAATGCTTTTGTATTTCAATGCACACATGCACAAATACGTCTTCTTTTTATGGAAGTCCAATGACTTGCTATGATAGTAGAAAAAGAGCCCCTTTAACTCATATAAAAAGTAAAGCAATGTTTTTATTATAATATAATGCATTTCACGCTTTTGCACACCTCACTACCTAACCTAAAAAGAAAAAACTGAAAGTCTGCTACCTGTTCATACTTGTCCTACACACTTCCAGTAGGATGTAATTCAGAAAAATTAATTGAAAGAATGTTGGGAGTCATAAACAGAAAACTGGGGATCCAAAATCTTATTTTAAAAATGGGCCCCTTTAAAAAGTCTATTACAGAATTTGTTCATGTAGAGTTTTCCCTAAACATTTTGTATCAGAGACCAGCTGTTTATATGTTGCGGTATCTTTTTTGTATATGAAACCTGGAGCCCTATTTGGAATCCTACAATACAGTAACAGGAACATTCCACTACTATTGTATCCACCAGTGTTCTGAAGTCCACCGTTTGATCCATAACACCACTCATGGTCTGTGTAAGTAGGGATGACTAGTGTAATCTGCTGTAGAACTAGTGATAAAACTGAGAACACAGCTTGGAATCATAAGGAGACAAGGCAGCTGTAGAAGGGGGTCCTTCATGTTCCTCCATTTACAGATAACTATAGAGAGCATAGGGATGAAAGCATACTTCAGCAGTACCTGAAGTGTTCTTTCCAGCAGTAAAAAAGCAGCGAAATCTGAACCTTCTAAAAACTATTTTTTTTATATTGCTGGTATACTTCAACTATGGTTATTCTTCATTATCAATATATTAGGGAAAGTGCCGTAATTAAACAGAAGAAAAAAAGCATATTTAAAAGAGAGCATGCAGTTAGGTATGTCATACAACTAAATTAAATATATAAATATAATAGGATTTAAATATAAAATATAATTTAAAATGTCTATTTTTAACCAGATTTTATTTATTTAGGTTTCCCCAGTATAATTCCTAAATTTAAAAAAAATTGAAATAGAAAATTAAAAAACTGCCAGCATATAAGCATTAATATTTGGTATGGAGTATAACTTCCTGCCCTGTAAAATTCAAAACCGACATCAGAGCAACCAGCATATTTATCCTTTGCTAAGATTAGAGATGCTGCTCTTTAGCTTTCAGAAAATTCCATTCTTTAATTTTGTGCATTTCACCTGTGTTTCCTCAAAGCCTTTTATAAGCCACACACTGTTCTCATTGTTACTGCCTGGCATGGAATGCAGATGCTCTGGCGTTCTTCATGTAAGAAAAGGTGCATTTTGACATAACTTGCTCTAGTGCTCAGTCTCAAAAGGAAAAGAATGTTAGAATATCCTCATCTAGAATCATGCATTTCTTCATTAGGGCGAAAACCCTGTGTAAATGCACTACCTTAACAAAATAGTATTCTGGCAGCTGAGTAGGTGATGTATGTAAATAAAACTCACCTTTGTGTCTTAGATCCCACAATTTGCTGCAAACAATCATCTAGACTAAGGCTATCACTGTACTATTTATTGGTTTCACACAAGACACTAAAGATATGCAGGAAATGTGTGAGGGGGTTCTGGAAGTCGATCACAGTGAAATATTTAAGCAGTGGATCACAAGATTGGGGACCAAGAGGTGAATGTTATTTATCCGGAACACTGAATACCACTTTAACACTGGATAACGATGAGAACAATCCAATGTAATAAAGTTGTATAAAACAAAGCACTTAAACTTACCTTTCTCTGTATCCCTAGGCAATGACATGTGTCACTTTCTATTTCTCATTCTCCCAGTCTGTCCTACTTTTATTATAGTAGTTCCCACATTAATAGAATAAATTCTGCAGGACCAATAAAAGAGCAGACTGTGTAAATTATTCAACATTATTATAGATTTATACTGTGCTGTGACTTGGCCACCCTGCAAATTCTTTCTGGGGGCATTCTATCCAGTAGGCCTAAATATACTTATTACTTTGGATATATGATATCTATATTTGCCATAAATGTACCCTGGCTGCATATGCATTCTATCCTATATTTGTAACACTTGGCTCCAATGTGTATATAGCACTAGGTTTATATTAAAACACAACAATGTGACTAAAGAGTTTTCTAATATACAAAGTTATATTAAATTACACTTAGTGATGTATCTAGATTTATTAGTATGTGTAAAATTACAATAAACACCATTACAAACAAGAAAGTAATGATCTTATACTCAAGCTATCTCTGATGGCTGGAGGTGTTGGTTTGGAAATATTTTCCAGCTTGTTGGAAATCTCCTTAAAAAAAAGCCAATCCTATATAATACAAAGCCAATATAGTATTAAGTGAACATGACGGGGGCTGGTGTGATCAGTAAACCTGTGTGGGGATGTACAGATACCTCCCCACTCATTGTTCTCCAGGGGATATCCATCCTCTACTCCAGTCCTAGCAATAATGGCCTTTACTGATAAGCTTAAGAAGAATAAAGTCTTTGTACCAAAAGAGCCCAGTCAACTTCACATTCCTCTAAAAGTCAGAAAATACAAATATTTAAATGGTTGCTATGAGTAACACTGACATTATCACTTTTTTTCCATTTGTTAAAAAATCTGTATAGATTTTGCATTCTCACAAAGTCTAGTGTTGTAGCAAAACAGAAAAGATGCAAAACTCTGGTCTATTCATTTTTCTACAATTCAGTAGGAATATTTACTACAGAGTAGTGTAAGGGCAGCACACACAGACAACTATTGTCACGTGATAATTCAGATGTATACAAGAATATAGAAATGTGAATGAGCGCACTAGGAGACTGGTGATAAGCCAAATGATGGCAGGTTAGTTTTCCCTCACTTTACTGCTCATCTTTACAGAAGGAAAAAAATATTAAATGTCTGCTAGAACATCAAAAACTATATTTTGCTCACAATTTGTACATCCCTGCCTAGGTCCAGTCAAGTTTGTTTTAAATTCATTGAAAAACAATGCAGACATGCAAACTGCAGTAACTCATAGCAACCAACTGCCTTCCCCCTTGCCTGATTCACTTCACTCCAGACCATGGCTGTTAATTGGTTGAAGAGTCCATACAAGTTCTTTCCTGTTATAGTTTGTATTGTATAAAATATTTATAACATTCTGAGGCTTAATCACTCTGTATTGTCTATAGACTGTATGACATATTTTTAGATTAATGAATATCTAAATCTGAAGCTGCAGCTTATCAGTCTTTTGGATGTGACTACATTATTTTATTTTTTTGGTCTAAGAAATGTTATTTTATGTACAGAAAATACCTGTTGATCTTGCCATGAACCCAGTGTCCTTGTAACTTCCTGTGAACTGAAATCGCCTTGCCACTATAAAATGAGGAGGGGGGGAAGTTTTTGTAGTCTAAAAGAGAGCATCCTAGGCTGCTCCTCTGTTAATTCGGTACAGTGATTGAGTGTTGTCACCCTAGGACAGGATGTGTACTACTGGCAGGATCACCAGGTATAAATAAAGGGGGAAAACCCTATTAAAAAAAAACAAACATAGTCACTTAGTCTCTAAGGACTGGTACCCTGCAATATGTTATATTTTTGTTTTTGTGTAATTTAAGGAAATACATACGGATATTTAGAACATGACGTAAAGGATGACTGCATTTTTTATCATCATAAGATATACAGATTTTGTGTCTCGATGCCTGGATAGAGCAATAAACTGTAACATCCCACTGAAGTCTGCTGTACAAAAGATTAGGCTACAGATATGCAATAAAATATTATACACTGTTATGTCTCTATTCAGAATGGAAGGTTTTATTTTTACAGCCAGACTTCTCAGGTGCAGCTAGTCTGTCTAGATTTGCACTACAGACATCAGTGCCAGGGAAATCAGCTGTGTGGCCACCATGTGTTCCCTACAGGGATGCACCATGTGGGCAGCACACTTTCACCTTCCATTCCTCAATAGCACCATATGGGTGGCTGGCTCTCCTAGTACTCCCAGAGCGCCCTGATACTTTACATCCGTAATGGTGCTCAGCAGGAGGAACCTCCATCTCCAATATCATCTCCCATCACAGAGAGTACACTGCTACCAGCAGGACCTTTTTTTTTTCTTCGCAAACACATTGACACAGATCCTGTTATCCTGCTCAGTGAATCTGTGGCTACTTATACCCTGTATCCTTATGCCACTGTGTGAATGAGCAGCCCTGTACATTTAGGTCTGTGCACCTGTGTCTGTAGTGCAGAGCATCCAGTCGCCATTATACATTCTGGGGCACAGATGACATGAGAGGATCATGTCTCCTACAATTTATTAAAAAATAATCCCGCAAATCATACGGCGCTGTTCCCAACACGTTATTATCTGAAAACAAATCTTGACGTTGTAAAAACATCCATAAAGTCAGTACACATAATCCACATTGTTTGCAAGGTCCATTAACCCCTTTATACGGCGTCTATTTACAGAACGAATAATTTCTCCTTGCCATCTGTGTGTAACCACATTCCCAAATATTTAAGAAATGCCATGGCAAGGAGTTAGTGTTTTTCCTCCTGTTTGTATATGTGGCTACATTTTGTAGTGAGACCCTGGAGACTAGGTATGTGTAACTTTTCTGTGTGTGTACATAAGTGTGTACATGTAGTGTCATGTAATGTGTATTGCGGTGTGACAGGTTATGTCTGTGATAAGTTCTCTGCTATGTGAGTGTGTATATTCCTGTGTGTGCCCGTGTAATTTCATCACACATTCATTACTCAGACTCACTCAGCCATGTAATAGAGACAGAGAGAGCGAGAGACAGAAAATCACAAGGCCTCATTCTACCCCCTCCCTGCCCAGGCCCCAGACAGACAGGCGGGCATGTATATGTGGGGCGGGGGGGGGGGGGGACCCAGCCTTTGCTGCACCCCACTTAACCCTTTCCCAGCCAGTAGTGTCACACACTGGGGTTCAAGTACTTCTTATCAAACTGTCCCCTGCCCACTCCATGATGCACAGGGTTAAACCTGTATCTCTCCCCCTCCCTCCAGCACCCTGTTCTCTCTTTCTTTCACCAAAAAACCCTTTCACCTTATTCTGTGACTCCCCCCTCCTTCATTCTCTTCACCCCCCACTGCTTCACAGTACAAAGACCCTCTCATTCCCCTAACCCTCCCTTCTTTCTTCTCACATTCCCCCTCTTCCTACCCCCTTCCCCAATGCTCGGCATAGAAGGAGAGAGAGTGAGGGAAGAAAAGACACACTTAAAGGGAAAAAGTTCTTCCCGTAATGTTTCCTCCGAGCTTGATATAGTATTGCTGTTATTTTGTAGCACTTGTCCGGTGTGCATCCTTCTCTCCTTCTCTCACTCCTCTCTCCGCCCCCTCTCTCTCCTCTTTTTCCTCTCTCTTTCTCCCATTTCTCCTCTCCCCCCTCCTCTCCACTAACCCTCTGCACCTGCTAAGTTTTTTAACCAATATTTCATTTTATTTCAGCATTTCCAGAAAAACAAACAAAAATCATGCGCCCAGTCCAGCCCAAATCCATCCTCCCAAACACTTGTCCCCCCCTTGCCTTGGTGCGGGCTCCCGGATCCCGGGTAATAAATGATAAAATAGTGTTCCCCGAGCAGTAAAGTCTGTGTGTTATACTCACACTCCCGGGCAGAGAAGAGATTATCTGCTCCCGACGTCAGCGCTACGTGGTTGGTGAAGAATTAAACCCATGGCAGGGACAGCGAGATGCCTCTTTGTGCTTTTCATGCGTGCTGCAATTTGCATTTTCTAAGGGCCTTTCATCAAGCATGCGATCTCTCAGGGAGAGTTACACAAAAGCAGCTCAAATCCCCGCCACAAAAATGGATGCCCCCCTTCCTCCCCCTTCTCCTCCTCTATCTCTCGCTCACTGCCTCTCTCACTTTCTCTCCTTTTCCCTCTCTTTTTAGGAACAGTCTCTTTCAGAGCCTCCTGTCTCTCTTCCTGTCTGCCTATTGATTCATTTCTGTCTGTCAACACTGCTGTGTCTCTGGGCTGATTCTATAATCTCTCCCTCCTTCCTTTAATATCTCACTTCATTGTTTGCTCTGTCCCGCTTTCCCTCACTCTGCTCAACTCTCTCTTTTCATCTTTTTTTCTCTACACTTTTCTTTTTGCTTTTTTTCTTCCCTTAGCTTCCTCGCTCCCACAGTTTTCCTGTCTGGATCCTCACACGATCCCTCCCCTTTTACACCTATATCATTCTTTTCAGGTTCTTTCCCTCACAATGAGTCTCACATCTTTATAGTAATCAGACTATGATTTGTCCTGAATCTCTCACCTATGACATGTTTCTTCCTTCTTGTCTTCACCTGTCCATTCCTCCAGCAGTCTCATGTGTGTCCTTTAATTCTCCCTCCATCATTCTCCCCCCTCAATTATTGCTTCTTTCCTCCCCTCACCTCTGTCTTTGTCTTCACTTTCTGCTCATTTGTGAAAAGGTGCAATTCTGTGAATCTTTCACATTGTACCATTCAGGTGATGTGTGCTGGACAAGGATTAATGCATGTACATATTTCTTGTAAAAGGCTTACTTTTTGCTCCACACATCACTTTCTATGGAAGCAGTTCTTTCTGTACTAGTTACTTTTTATACAGGCTTTTTCTGTTTGATCTATTTTATTTAGTAACAAATATATAGATCAATTAGTCTTTATTGACATTTTTCCAAAAAGAATACAGAATACTATTTAGTAACACATTTAATAATTCTACACCTATAAGACAAAAGTTCTGCCCATGTTCAGATACATGAGTTATGTTTAAGTGTAGTATGCTTTGCCTGTACTATACATGACTTCTTGCAAAATGCTTTCTCAGCCACACTGTCTGTTCTATTTATTTTATTTTTTGCATTCCATGTTTTCCCTACAATTTACCTGTAAGAGATATCTGCTCTTTCCATAAAGCCATTAATTTATCTATATCAAGCCTCCCCATATTATTCATCGCTGCTTTATTTTGCATTTGGTATATTACCTGAACCTTCTGTCTCCATTTCTCTGTCTTCCTGTTTGTTTCGTGCCTCCTCACATCTCCGTGAAGACTCAATTTATTGATCAGCAGATAATGAGGACACAGTCTGAATGACAACACAGAGGAGAGAGACAGAGGCAAAGAAGAAATCACTATCACCTTACACAGATATGCACATCCTTCTCAAATATACTCATATATGTACAGTTCTAGGGCACACAGATGACATTTAAATGCAGACTTGTGCAATATATATATATATATATATATATATATATAAATATATATATATACATATATATATGCAAGTGCGTAATATTGGTGTGCACCCTTCATCAGAGAAATACCTGGGCTACCATTTCCATATTAGTTGCCAAGCTGTCATGTAGGTCCTTCGGTTCTTTACTTAGCAAGCAAACTGATTATAGAATCTGGCAAATTGTGTGAATCACAAATTCTTCTCTTTGTCTGGATTCTTTATACAGATTTACAGCAGTCTCGGAATCATAATGCAGTTCCTCTTTGCTTGGACTCATAAATGATGTAATTCTCTACAGACAAATCAGTAAATCACATGTTTAGGCAAACTGTATACATCCAATTTGCCAAAAAGTTTCAGATTGTCCAAATGCACACAAAAAATCATCTTTTTAGTGAGGCAGTAACTTCAGACTTTTTACTGCTCCTAACAGGTGTATACTTGCTTCAGGTCAGAAACTCACTAGCTAGTAAAGCTGAAGGATCAGCATGATAGCCAGATGACTTTCTGCCATGTCAGGTTCCCAATAAAATAACTACTTAAGTAACTTTTCATCTAACAACCCCAGTTTTGACTTTAAACAATTTTTGTCAGTTGGATATAAAATAAATCACCAATAGGTTAGTTTTAATAGCTTATTATAGTATTGAGTTTTGCATGCAATCACATATATTTTAGAGAAATATATTATCAGGCTATTTTCTACAGTGTGTAAAAAACAATAACTCAAAACTAAATATAGGTTATATTCCAGTAATGAGGCCACAATCTACTGAAACATGTCTGGTTTCTATAGATTAGGAAGCCTTTACATTGGTTTATTAAACATACCAGACTTTTGCCAACATGACCTATGTTTGGGTGTTGTCACAGTCCTTCAAGTGAAACCCTGAGGATCACTGCGTAATCCCAAAAAAATACTTCTGCACTATTCTGGTGCAATAACTTTCTTAAAGCTTTTTAGTACTAGGAAAAAGTAGTGAAGGGTTTGCTTTATATAAGTAGCTTTATAAAAGCCTGCCAGCCAGAATGTGTCTGCAGCTTGTCATTCTGCCAACCCACTGATGGAGTTTTTAGGAAGGTATGAGATATAAGGGAATAAAGTTTGAGGTGTATGACAAGAACATAGTGGGGTGTCCTCTATGTATAATGTGCTGTATTACAGTCATCAAACTGCCCCATACTATGCAGAGTTACATGCTCCGCACATCACATGTATCAAGATATCCCAGGGGAAGTGTGCTGGGTGACAGGAGGGTGCCAGCCTGGGGGTTGGGAGGTTTGCAGTTACAAGGATGCTGAGTGGCATTAGGAAGCATTATTGGAGTGACATTTTGTTGTTGATTTAGGTGAGTTGATTGGCAATAGGCTTTGGTGGCAGGAGTGTTGTGTAGCTGAAATGTGCAGTGTGTAGGGTACTGTAAGGTAGGGGTGCTAATTGGCGAAGTGGCAGTGCAGCTGCTGTGGTAATGGGTGACAAAGGAGTACAGTTGTGGGGAGACAGGGAGTAAACAGAAGCATGGGTGCTTGATGGAACAGGGTTGGGGTACATATTTTTAGAACAACAGGAAGAAGGAATGTCATTAAGACATAAAAGATATTTTTTTTTTTACTTTAGTGACACTTTAGGTTTTAGCCTATTAAATCGAAATGCTTTATTATAATTTTAAAGCATTTCATATATACCAGTCAGTTCAGATTTTGATAAGCAAGGATTTTGATAAATAATGCAATATTTGCTTTACAGAAAATAGCTGATAATGACATGATTCAAGAGCTGGATTGCTACTAGTTGTTGATGAAGTTTGTTTGTAAAACACATACATTAAACTATTATTTATATTTTTGTCCATTTTTTAAACTTTGTTTAAATTTGTAATAAGCAATACTCCCAAAAAAACAAATTAGCCACTTATCACCTTAAAAATTATTTTCCTAATAAACAGAATGTTATCTTACCAGTGGGAGAAACTTAATCTTGTTTTATGAATGGGGTCAGATTTGTTAATTTACAGATTTAAATCAGGCCTTTCACTAAAACCAAAGCTCAATGTCTGACCTCTCTTTCCAAATCACCTACATGTAGTAGTTAAAAAGTTTGAATGACATTTTACATTACATTACAATCTTTCAACCTAGTACTACTGGCGAGGATGATATCACCAGGTGTAAGGTAAGTGTAATTGCAATCTTTTTATTTTTTGAATTTTTTTATTACCAAATAAGTGTTTGTAATTTTAGAAGGGGGCCCAAACAGTGGACCTTTTACCCATACCTGTTTGAGGAGCTTTATTTGGAGAAAGCTTTATTCTAACCTAAATATGTTTCCTAATGACCTAAATAACCTGTAATGCTTACAGTGTGATTAGACTTTTCTTCTGGGCACACAGTTCTGGCTGCTTTTAGAGACTGTCCAGCAAAAAAGTCCTGCAAAGCTTGCTTCCCTTTGTGGTACCCAGGCTCACTTGGCGCCCATGTGAGCTTAGGACTGCTGTGGGGAAACTCAGGATAGAGGAAACTCAGGTTTATCAGTTTTCCTGTGCTGAGTGAACTTGGAGGTGTCAATACAATTGTGATAGTAACATAACAACAAACAGTAACACAAAAAAAACAAAACACAAAAAATATTTACGTGTTCCTGTAAAAGTTGCAAGGTTTCCACTTCTTAGTAATGTAACATTGATCTATTTTTTAACCACATTACTACTCTTTCGTGTAACAACAAAAATTCTAGGGAGAACAGTGGCTTATCTGTGACAGGCACCTCTGACAGACACCATTTGTCACACTGCAGAGGTGGTCTGCTACCTGGTAAGTATTGCACAGCATTTCTTGTCAGCTTATGTTTTGGAACACCAGTATGTGTACGACAGGTTAGAGATAGAATTTTGATAACCCAAATTTTATGTGGACAGGAAGGCATAAAAAAGAGCTAAAACCAAATAGCTAGAAGCTTGGCCAGAAAACCTTTTTACTTGGTTCGTGGACATAGGTGTCACTAGCTTTTGGACACCTTGGGCATGTTCTCCCCAAGAGCCTTGGCTATTTTTTCCACCAGTTTGTTTTAATTTCTGGGGAAAAAAAGTGTCCTGTGAAGCCGAGGGTGATTTAAATTGCTGTACTGAAGCCTGTAACAGGGCAGTAGAACTTGGTCATTCAAACCCAGACCCAGTGATACAACCACTATAAGCAAAGAATTGCAGCTGCCATTTGCTGCAATCCTTCAGCATGATTCTAATTTACTGAACTTTACATGTGTGATGTCTTTTTGTAGGCGCTGTTCATGACCTACTGTATCCAGCAGTTTATAGCGCTCGCAGTGACTGCTTGGGGATGGAGAGATGACAGCATGAATACATCAGTACAGAAAATAAGATCAACCTTAAAACAAGAGAGAGCACCTCGATAAACCATAATCAGATTCATAGATGAAACATAATAGAACTTCTACCTAAAATATAAAGAATCTAAACTAATGTTTTGTCCAATATTACAGGGAACAATCAGCAAGAACTGAAATATCAGTTTTTGATGAACTGGCCCTTTATTGTTTACCAGAGACGTGTTTAGTTACACCATTGCCTTGTCTTGATGCTACTCACAAGTTTTCTGTAACTGCCATTGTCATATGATACAGGCTTTAGGCTGAGATGTCTGTTGTCAGGAGAAGTCACTACTACCACTGAATCAAAAGGTAATTGACGTGATCTTACAAAGGTTGACAAAGGACATTTTTTTTTCAGAGCACCTGCTTGTAAACTTTGAAACAGATGAAGAAAGTGTACATCCAGAAAAATTTTTTTTTTCTTTCGTTTGGTGAGAATGGGAAAGATCTAGAAACTCTGTTGGATTTTCATTGCTATCCAGGGCTCTGTTAGAGAGATTTTCTTTCACTTATTGTCCAACAATTGTGATAACAGTTTCACCAGACACAAAATGAGGGACAATCTCTAACAACAACACAGTGAGAAATTCATTTAATAGATGCATTTAAATAAATGTGTTTTCTCAGGTTTATACAGTTACCTGGGTCCCTATTTCAGATATTCACTTTCTGCTTGGTAAAACCACTATTACAGTGTTAGTAAGTAAGCTAAAACTCTATAAAGAGGACCTGGATATCAGTAAAACCGTGACAGGACCCTGAACCCCCCCAAGCCCTATAAAATATATTATCTTGGCTTAACGCTTAATTTTGAACTTTCCGCTGTAGGGAACTCATACACCCTCTCGTATATTAGCCCATCTTGATTTCCATATTTCACTTACCCATCACCTAACCAAAAATGTATCCTCTGTAAAATACCCTGACTTGTGGTAGCAATAAGGTAGGGGAAGTACTAAAAGATTAAAAGCTTAGGCAGACAAATTAATACAAACAAAGGAGGCACCAGCTCCATACTAGTAGCTTAAAATGTTTAAATAGTTAGGGAATTTTTTCTTTCATTGAAAAGATTGGAAATGCACTAGCTGAGATTTTTAGATGCAATGGCTACTTGACTAAGCCACCTGCAGAGCTTGGACTATGCATGCAACAAGACAAGCAGGTGCACTTCTGTAAGGCTAGCTGCAGGTGTAACAGTTCCAGAGAACAACAGTCTAAAGATGTGTCTACTAATAGAGAGCAATAGCTTCCTGATTTTTCAAGCACATGTACTTAGAGGTAATTGCTTGGGAAAAACTGTGTGCGTGTTCCCTGCTGTAACATTTGTCCAATTACAGCACACTGTTTCCAATATAGCTCCTGCCTAATTAACATTCTTTGTAACTGTTTAAACACAAACAAATATGATATATCACAACCTCTAAATCTGTGCAGCTACTAATAAGCAATCATAATGTCGACATGCAGTTACCACTGCATAATGCTATTCATCAAGTTTCAATATGAGAATTTAGGAAAAAAATACATTTTGTATGGTATAGACTACAATTCATACACATTCAATTTACACATGTAATCCTATTTGAAGAAGGCAAATCATTGTTCAGGCTGTAGGGGCTATCGTGCACATTCATGTCAATTTTGCTTTCATTGTGGGTGCCTAGGAACGTGGGTCAGAGCAATAATAGCTCCACAGGGACCCAGGCAAGTTCCCACCCTGCTTTTATTGCCCAGAAGCAGCACACATAGTAAGACACACTACTGCATATAGAGACACCCGAGTCTGATTTACTAAAAACATTTAGCCAGTTCACTTACTATGGTGAGTTATCACCTTGCATATGAAAGTTCACTTCGCTTAGTGAATGTAGTGATAGCTTGCTTTGCAAAGATTACCCAAATTTGTATTTTTAGGATTGTTCCCTGCATATGATTGGATGGTAAACTCAATGGGCCTGATTTATTACAGCTCTCCAAAGCTGGAGAGAATACACTTGCTGGGTAATCCAGCAAACCTGGAAAGGATTTCTTAAAAGTCATTTGCTATTTGTTACCAAGTGTTTTCAATCCTGGAACAGATTTATTCCAGGTTTGCTGGATCATCCACCTTCGCTGATAAAAGTGTATAGTCTCTAGCCTTGGAGAGCTTTACTATGTTAGGTCCAATAAACTCAGCAAAGCTTCATCTCATTTACTAATCTAAGTGAAGGAGTTTCTTTTTTTTTGCTATGTGAGTAGCCTTTAATAAATTTGTAAATTAACCCTACTACTTGAATATCCTTTAATGCAGAGCTGCATTCCCATGTGGCAGATGGATTTTGTCATATGATATTTGAAGCCACATAACCAAGCACCGTGGGTACATGGGGAAGAGCCACTGTGGTTTGCAACACGAAGGAAGGTGGGTACTGGACAAAATTTGCATCAGAATTCATTGGTTATGTGACTAACAGTAAGGTCAGTAATATAGTTTATTCCTGTTTTATACTTACGGATGAGGAGAGTTTTCCAATTAGGGATATTTGCAGCATTCCTTGTACAAAAAAGGTTCAGAAGGCTGTCTGCAGTAAAATAAAGTATAAATTAAAATATGAAAACTCAAATATAATGCAAAACAGACTGTGGGTTCCCAGTAATAGGGATTGTGTGTATAAGAGTCTATGGGAGCATATTCAAATGTAATTTACTAAAAGAGCATAGGGAATTCCAACCTGTAAATAGTCAATCCGGCCTTATAAGAATAATACATAATACTGGACCAAGTGCATGTAGACAGGAAGTAGTTGAAACAGGCTCGGGAAGATCAACAGCATTAATGAAAAAAAAATATATAAATATAGAATTTAATGAATGGAATCATTTATAGAAGGTGCTTTACCAAACAAATTGCCATATCACAATGTTGGTATGAAAACCATATTGATCAGAAATCTATGCCCAGCCAACTGAGCAGACACAGAAGGGATATCAACACAAGTGAGGATCACCGTCTGAGGGCTGCCTGCTGTGGAATAGAATATAATATAGGATATATCAAACTCCAGTATGATGTAGAACAGCCTGGTTTAGCAACCTGGACATTCTTACATTAAGGCATAACTTTACTCTTTCCTCGCATCTTCATATTCTCTATCAGCACATATGCAATGCAGCAGAACCTGATTGGCTCCAAATTCAGACCCTCCCTGTCCTAGCCTAAGTTCACCCGTACATTGGACACGTCCAGATACTTACATTTCATACTGTACGTAGAAGCAAACAGATGTACACAAAGGATTACAACATCATAACACAGGTAATACATGGATTAACGTCCAAGACATGGATGGGCTGGCATTTTGCAGTATATGGTTTAGTAAAGATAACCTGTACCATTTCTATCATATCAGAAGCATATAAAGGAAGAAATTAGGGTGTAAGTTATATTGCTGTAAAATGTATGTAAAATGTATCTACATGTGTCTACTGTAGACGTTATGAGGAGATGCATTCATATAGGATCCATGTTGAATTAGAAGCCAGATGCAACCTAGTGCTGAGTTTAATGTGATACAGAGAACTAAATAAGGTCAAATCAACCTTTTGTAAAGAATGAATTAAAATTAATGGGGAAATCTAGAGAAAGAAAGAGAGGCGTGTGAGAAAAGGCTTCAGAGGTAAAGGAAGGGAGAGGATCCCCCCCGGACTGGCTCCTGAATGCAGGTAGTGTGCTGAAAAGATATGAATATCATAATATAAGGAATATTTGGTCAAAGCTAATCATGCATAGAACTGTCAACTATGGTGATCTTCAAAGTGGAAAATTATCCCCATAATCCTTTATTATACAAATATGTGGGACAATACCGACCAGCCTTTGAATCTGTCTCCGATACGTGTATACCATATATGCCACATCCTTGGAGAAACGTCTGTATTCTATAAAAAGGATAAAAGTTGGTGACTGTAGGTCCATGTATAACGTTTATTTAAATCTAAGGCCACCTTAGAGGTTTGGGACCACAGGATGTTTTCTGGCCACAGATCTACAATAACCGGTATTTTTTTTCTTTTTTTTATTTCTTTCTGGGAACCAGCTTTCATAAAAATAAATGACTTTCCTACTAATAATGGAGAGTTGCCAGACCAACGGTGCCCACCAATAAAACATTTATCATCTGTGAGTAGTTCTTACAAATAAATGTAAAGCATTTTGTATTTGTAGGATAGATATTGATGCCCCAAATTCTGTGTCTTCACAGTAGTTATTTTCTGCAGCAGAATCGCCCATCTGGATCAGGCATTTTACCATCGTCCATCCCACATTGTCATTTTGTGTAATTTGCTGGTATAGCAATGTACACAGTCACACTGGAAGAAATCAATATCCAGATAGCAGTATCCAGCAGTCGTATCAGATACAAATCCCAGTCTAGTAATCACAATTATATAGAAATCTAGGTGCTCAGGGTAATTCCCTAAATTATATATACATAGTTACAGTCAAATATATAAATTATGAATGCAGAATGTTAGAAAAAATATATCGTATGTGGAGAAATGTAACAAAAAACTGATAAATATGATCTGGAAAGATGTACACACTTCTGCATAAATGCATATATTAAATCACATATGTGATGTGTGCACAATGAGGGATTGGGTGACATTTTATGACTGAGGCCTGGTGTATTTGTGCTGGAATAGCACAGGGTGCATCTGTGTCTGATTGAGGTGCAGTGACAGAGCTGTGTGTGTTTGTTTGGGGCAGGGTGGGGGGGTGGAGGGTAGCCGGTTACCATAGGAACAAGTCGTCTAAAACAGGACGATGAATATTTATCATCTCTAATGAATATTAATAAGATTGATTGAATAATCAGGGCTTCTCCTCTCTTAACGCAGCTCTGCACATGGAATATTAACACCATAGCTTCCCTGTTTATTTCTTTATCAAAGTCAATAGAGTGACGCAGGAACATTCGCCATTTTCAGATGCACCAAGTAATGCTGTCCAAATTTTAAACAAACACCATTTGTAGTGCTTCTTAGGAACCCTTTCAGAGCCTTTACTAGCTAGTTATTTCAGTCTATTGCTCGGAAAGAATGCTATCATACATTGTAACTTCTGTTACATCTTCAATAATATTAAAAAAATTGATTTCATCATTTTTTTTTATTTTTAGAAGAGTGCCAATACCGCTTTTTGAAATTTACATTTTTGTAATTTGCCAGAAACTGATGCAGAAATCTATCCAAGAATAGACTGTGAACTTCTTATGTACTGCAATTTACAATATTGCTAATCTAACATGTTTTATAGGGAGCACATGTTGGCTGTGACAGGTCCTCCTATTAGCACCCATCCCGCTGACACTCTCACCTTCTTCTATTCTTTCATTGATTTTGCCTGCTATTATTTGTTATAGGGAAGCATGTTCTCTACTGGCTAACAGCCAGGCCCCAACACTGTCATGTATTGGGGGCTAGTAGGTGGATAACCCTGGGTAAGCTCCAACAAGACTGGCACAAGCCATATACCAGACTTGGGGATCTGAAAGCCGGTTTGGCAGTAGGGTAAGGTTGCCTATTAAAGAACCTCTCGCTTTCACTATTTCCTTTTAAACACTGGGAGCTGGAGGGGGAGTTGTTTGGGCTCCCTGTAGTGGGAAGAAAGAACAGTTTGGAAAAATGTATTAGCTGTAGGCTTTAAAATAGAAGTTTGGGATTTTTATATTATCAGGTCAAAATTGTATGATCAAAGTATATGTAAAGTTTTTTTAAAAAGTAAAAAAGAACAAAAACCCTGTCTTTTCTTTTATATATGTGTGCTATCGAGGAGCCCTCCCCTCACTTCTTGTCCCTTAGACACAATAGGAAGAAAAAAGGTCTTGAAAGTGTGAAGAAACCCTCCCTAGGACAAATGTTCCCATTGGTGGATTTCCCCTCTATTCATGTTCCAGTGGCAGCTGAACATTGCACTCCATTCCAGTATCAGTGACTAGAATCACCAGGACAAACCTCCTCACTGCTCATTCCAAAACTCTCAAAAATGATATGACCGACCCCCTTTACTGATCTTTTATCATAGCAAGAAATGATCATGGAAAAACATGCTGTGGCTTTAAAAGACTTAAATGAATACAGAATACATAATATTTCAGACAAAATCAGTCCTGAGCCACACAAAACCCTACCCATGGACATGCATTATATATTATACAAACATTCCTACATTTAAAATTAGTTTTTAATATTAAACTGAAATTAACACGAGGTTAAAACTATATATGTTTCTCTACTGTAAATGTGATAAATATCTGGTGATCCTGAAGGTTAAGGGACCTCAAACTTGGTGACAATGCTGATTAACCTGCAGTTAATAAGCTGAAGTGTTGTCAACCAATGTATGCAGGGTAGCTGCTACGTCTACAGACCTAAAGGTCATGTCACACTTGTGACCCTGTCACTGGGGTCAACTTGACAGCAAAAGAACTGATGAATAGAGAACATTTTTGCTTTTATTGTTTTACAATGCTTTCCAGCAAACCTGTAGGATTCTAATTATGTTCTCTCTCATGGATTAAGATTTCATTCAATTCTCTCATTCAATCAAGATTTCAAAATTCATTTTTAGTTCCCCATTCCTGTAAAAAACAAACAAAAATGTAAGTTTCTATCCTTCCTATTCTCAAGCCCTGTCCACTTATTGGCAGATTTACTAAACACTTTTTTTTTTAGCTCAGTATACACAAAGGAAAATGGCAATGCTCAAGTCCAAATTCATAATAGCAATGGCACTGCCTTAAATGAGTCACAATGGCTCAGAATTGATATGATTGGGAAACAGCTGGGAAAAATTAAGGTTGACAAAGCACCAGGGCCCGATGGATTACATCCACGTGTCCTCAAAGAGCTGAGCTTGGTTATTTCAAAGCAATTATTTCTAATGTTTAGAGACTCTTTAGTCACTGGCAAGGTACCGATGGATTGGGGTAAGGCCAATGTGGTTCCTATCTTTAAAAAGAGAACAAAGTCATTACCAGACCGGTTAGTTTAACGTCCATAGTTGGAAAGGTCTGGAGAGTTTGATAAAGAACCACATAGGGGAGTTTCTGCTAGAAAATAATATTATAAATAATTGTCAGCTTGGCTTCAAGAATAACCGAAGTTGTCAAACAAATGTACTCCCTTTAAACAGGTAGACAGTGGAGCAGCAGTTGATATAGTGTACTTGGACTTTGCTAAACATTTGACACTGTACCCCACAGACAGGTAATATGCAAGTTAGGGTCAATAGGTTTAGAAAAGTCAATCTGTAAATGGATAGAGAACTGGCTTAAAGACCACATTCAGAGAGTTGTAATTATTGATTCAAACTCTGAATGGTCTAAAGTTATTAGTGGTACACCCCAGGGTTCAGTGTTGGGACCTTTACTGTTTAACATCTTTATAAATGATATAGACTTTGGGATTAAAAGTACCACTTCTGTGTTTACAGATGACACCAAACTATGTAATGGAATTAAGTCCATACAGGACGTCTATAATCTACAAGCAGACCTGGATGTACTGTTTGATTGGGCAGCCAAGTGGCAGATGACATTTAATATAGATACATGTATGCCCCCTTAGCTGCCCTCTCCTCCTGTCGAATGACTTACTGATGTCCTTCCATCTTTTATCCTGTGCCATGTCTTTCATGTAGGCTTTTCTAGAACTGCTACCACTTTCTGGAACTCTTAATTCCTAATTAGCCTACACACCTTTAACAAAATCACCCTAAAACCATTTTTTTTAAATTTCCCTACCCATCTATATAACATTTAGACGCAGAAAATAGAATGGCTCCCCTGTTCCTATTGAGAATTGGGTAATTGGCTATGCAGTGACATTGCCCAAAACTTGACATGTCATAACTATGACTTACACAACCCCTTTTCTGAAATGGACATTATTTTATGTGTGCTCCCATTCATCCTCTAGGTGTACATGCTTCTGGACAAACTTGGTTGCACACAATGATGTGTGTAGTAAAAAGTGGAATTTAAAATGTATTGCCAAATGCCATGTGGTTCAGATGCATTTGAAGGATAAAGGAGAGATTGCAGTTCAATGCACCACAGAAAAACTGCTGTGGTGAGAACAGACCCTATTGAAATACATAGATTTAGTAGCACACGGTTTTCCTGCATTATATAACACATCTGTGGTGATAACACCCAAAATAACACTTTGCTCTGAAAATACTTCAGAGTAACATAAGAAGTGTGATCAAGAGGAAATATGACAGTAAATATTAGCAAGTTTCCAAGATGTTCTTTTTGTTTTGTTTTCTGTACATGTTGGACCCTGGCTTTGAAAATCCTATTAGTGCTTTGGGGGTGCCCTAAGCTGTTGGGGTCACCAAATGATGTCCTTAAGGTATATAATCTTAATCAATGGAAATAATATGTTGACCGCTATGGCACTACTATATGTTAGGCATTAGATTTGGTATAAAAATATATATATGCTAGTTTTGTACGTCGATTGTTCAGTGTATCAAATAATAACCTGACTATTTTTGTATAAAAAAAGAATTGCTGTTGCCATGGATTGGGTTTAACATGTCAAACCACATATATTTTGGCCCCCAGGATATTGCTCCTTTCAGGCAGTAAGGTACAACCTGCAAACTGTTATATCGTCCATATGTCTTGGCTGTAAATTGTTCAGTCATTTGCTGTTAATATTTGAAGACTGTCTTTTTTGTGCCAAATATGCAAATTTCTAATTTTTTTTTTCCAAATGCTTGTTAACACAATAGAGCTCCCACTGTTCTATGTGCTTTTCATAGAGGAGTGTAACAAACAGTCATATGTATGTATTTTTTATTGATGCATGTGACATCTGTTTATTTTTAGTGTGATTTCAGAGGTGATACACACTCTGTTCTTTATTTATCCTATGATCTGTGCATCAATAATACTTAGGAATGTAATGAAACACTACAGCGCAGGGAAATGACATATGATAACGCAGAGGTCGGAGCATAATCAGGAAAGAATACTTCTGGTTCCTTCTGGCTTTAATGACACACTATACATAGCAGGAATATCCGGTTGTCTGGGCTTTGAGTGGAATTTTTCACATATTTCTAAGAATTGGAAGCTAGAATAACTGCCTTTCTTTTTAGACCTGCATTTGAGCAACGACAATACCTAGTGGAATATCAGTTTAGAAGATAAGGCAGGCCACCAATTCCTAAAGCTTTGTTTTTTACATTTTATTTAGAGGAAAAAGTAAGGGTACCTTTAGAAATGCAGGATAACTTTTGTGCTCTCAATACAATTGAAATGTGTTTGCAGGTTCGACCATTGGCTAATGTTTGTAGAAAGTATAGAATTAGGGGGGCGCTGAAAGATATTTTATTAGGAAAGATAAGTCGTAAAGTGTCTGCCTGTTCTCAAACAAACTTATTCTCAGATTGGCCAACAGATGTTACTGGGCAGATGCATAATATTTAGATTGTTACCTTTTTCTTCATTAGGGAGTGTTTGGATCAGATGCAATGAGATTTAAAAAAAAACACTACATGCAATAATGATCACTTATGCATTTTAAGCTATTCAGCTATAATCACATTTTCTGCATTATGCATCAGGGAGTTCTCAGCTGCTGTCTGGTAACCCTGCCAAATAATTGTATTTTACATTCTTGTGTACAGGGCCTTCAAGTACATTTATAATTTTTTTTCCACCAAAAGTACCAGCATCTCCTATCCTCTTCTGTAGCTTCCTAATCTAAGTTGGAAATCCCTCTTCCCCCAACCTTGGTGCACGCTTGACTCCCTGGCCTTCTACAATGTTTACACACAACATATACTCAATTGCAACAGAATCAAGTTAACTGGATTGGTCCTTTACTACGGTACAATGCTAGGATTGAGAATCGTTGGAAGCTTTTGAATGTGTTCAGCTCCTCAAAGCAAAGGTGATGTCTTTGATTCAGAGTGGTGATCTCATCACACTTTAACACATCACAAATGTAACAATGCATTCAAAGACAATGTATAGGAAAATTGTTGCAAAATAGACTGAAGGCTGTGTTATAATTTCAATTACAAAGGACTGTTATAAAAACTTGTTTCTTTAGATGTTTATTATTGGAATAATACAGAAGGCAGGGTGAACATTACTAAAGACAGAGTTTGCAGAGAAGTGACTGCAATAAATAGCAGAGCACCTGACATTTAAATGCAAACTTGTGAATGATGTTTGAGCTTGTTTTGAGTTTGGGAATGGAGATCATGACACAGAATCACGACTGCTGAATCTATGGTGAATATTAGTATACATTTTTCACTGTAAACTATGAAAAATACAGAACAATTTCAGGATCATGACTGCAGACTGCGTGATGTGTACCTTTATGTAGTGTTATCACAGTAAACTGCTGTAAAATGTAGATTTTGGAGAAATGGGTAACCAATTAAAAAAATGATATCAAAATGACAATTTGTACTGAAATAATAGTGGTTTCTGTCTCATCTTGCTATGATACAACAGCAACAGCACTGAGAAGCTACTAAAAGGGATGACAGAAGCAGAAATTACTCTCAGCATATAAGCAGCCTCAAGTCTCTTCCTCATTACAACACTGACTCAATCATAAAGAGATTGTAATTCTGCTGTAAAATGTTTTCTTCTATTTGTAAAGTATCCAGTATAGTGACAAAGCTCTGTTTACTCCTGTATCATACTCTCTCTCAGAACCCTCATCAAGAGCAAGAACCAGAATGAGTAAGAACCTCTCAGTCTGTGGCATAGATATTGAGGGATAAATTCATATTGGTTGCTGGATCTGGCTGTACATGCCCAGTATGCTTTGCAGTGACACCTGGGAACACTCTTGGAAATTATTGGTTAGAAAACAGAATCTTTGGATGCGCACAGGGTAAAATAATGATTGACTTTTTGTGGAAATTAAATTTTTACAAAAGTTTGCAAAATGCTTATACCTAAACATTTTTACCTCCAAGAAATACTAATAAACAGCCTAATTCGTGCCTAAAGGATAACTACACTTTTAAAGTGCAGATATCTATTGCTTCCCTCGTATTGCTTGGAAATAGTGCTTGTGCCCAGTCTACATTTGGCTCCAGGTAGCATTCAGAACAATACGAGCTATTCCCTTGTAAGACAAAAGTAGGCCTGCTTAATCGTTCACCAGCACTGTAGATGCACCAGATCATGGTAAGGCACGGTGGCACATCCCAAAATGTCCTTTAACTTTCCTAAGTTTTGGTGAGGTGGGACCAATAGGTATCTGTAGTTTATAAGTGAAGTTATCCTTTATTGATTGTGCTGAGTAATGGATGAAGAACAGCTCTGAGCTGTTCACATTCATGCGCCTACCACATTACTTTTATAAAATGATAAGAAACAATATACAGTGAAGGAAGCAATGTAGCAGAGATGTTTTAATATTTTCTGTTTCAGAGATAAGGCAGCCAGTATGATCAATTATAAAGAATTCAATAAGGATCTGGAATTGCTTTGACTCAAGAGATCTCAAGGCTTATTACCAAGTGATGCAGTAGCAGCTATTTAAAAACTTGTAGAGAGAAAGAAACAAACCAGCACTGGGACCGCAATGAGAAGCTTCTTTTTATTTCATGATACAAATTCTTCTTCTATTAGAACAATAACAAGAATAGTACATGATACAAAGTGCAGTGACCCTTTGTGTAACTACATTGAGCATGTTTACATTTTGATTTTCAAAATGTCTTAGAAAATAGGTATAACGTATATGCCAAAACTTGGGTAAAATGTCTGCTTTATTCAACTGTTTTACCTAAAACATTTTGCTTTATTATTCACTTACCTGGCTTAGAACATTGTAAATGTTTATAAATACGTTTTTATGAGATTACTATATTTTTTTTGTAGGGGAGGGGAAACAAGTACAGCTAATAACTATTAAGGGAAAACCTCCATCCTACAAGCAACAGTCTACTATACCCAATGGGTAAATCCAGCCATTTTTGTAGGCACAATCCAACCACAGCAAATATCTCCCTGTCAAAGCTCATTCATCATTGGTTTTCTCAAAACATATCTAAACCCAGGAACAAAAATGTAATATATTAGTAGCTTACTGGTGCTAGTGCTCTGAAGGAACCACAGAGTTCCATGGAATCCCAGCTGAGAAACACTGACAACAGTGCAGAAAATTTTAAGCAAGATCAACAGATATTTCTTGCATTTTTTGAACAAATATAACAATACACTTTTAATGGTTTGTGTCAGGCAGTAGTAATTGAGAGATAATATTACTGTGAACAATTACAATGGGTGATGCTAAGCAGCCGTCCTTCTGTTAGATCTGCTGGGCACTTGGCACATACAGTTGTACAGACTTTTATTTCAAATACCAGTCATTTACTTTTTTAAGAATTCCACTAATGTTAAGGTATGCCTGTTTCATGTTTAATTAGTCAAATCTCTGATCACATGCAAAGGTATGCTTATGAGGATTTTATGTCTACAATGTCAAAAATAAACAGAAACACCTGGTTACACCCTGAACATGCACACTTTGGTGAGACATATACAGGTAAAATATTTCAATCTTTCCCATTATTACCCCCATTTTTTTTTTTGCTTTACCACCTTTTTGGGGGTTTGCTTTATTATAAATTTTAAAGATCTAAATTGCCCCCCTTCCCCATCAATTTGCCACTTATTTTATGTTCGCTGTATTTTATGAATGGAGCCCAACAACAATGCCACTGTTCCCGTCGCTTCAATCAATTATTTACAAGAAATATTGTAACCACAATACTTTGTAGATATATGATGATTAGCAGAGGGGTTGAGTCTGTACTACCAGACCCTATTTATGAAATCTAAATCTGCTGACTCATATTATTACATATTTGCTTCCATTTGCTGGTTTGAACTTTACAATTTAATCAATTACCTTTTACAAAACATAACCATAGTAAAGCAAAATGTAATTGAAGTTTAGCAAAGAAGGATTTTTTGAATTCACTTGAGCTTTATAAATATGCCCTGGAATCACAGTCATTTTTATAGACAGAGTTCAGATCTTATCTGCTGTGTAAGGTTACACAAGCAGGCAATGAAAAGATTGTTTCACTGAGTTAGCTGAATAGGAATTATTTAGTGTCAGTGCCCTGTGGCTATCAGATAACAAAAAATGTCCACTGTGCTAAATTAGATTTTAAAATACCATTGCTTTAAACAGATATTGTTATTTACCAATGCTATTCATTTACATGTACACTCAAAACTAAGGATACACAAATGTGAGCTGCAGCAAATATGAAGTCCAGTGCAGGTGTCAGATGATTGTCCCCGGAAATATTTTTTGTGATTGTTTCCAGTGACATACGAACAAATGAGTGCTGTGTACACAATGCTGTTCTGTTCTATAAAGTGGGAAGGAGGAGTAGAAGCAAGAGGCACCCCTAATATGCTGTCCTCCATAGGAATGCACAATAAACATTTCTGACAGATTGTTCATTAATCCTCCATGGTGGATTGAAGAACAAAATAAAAAATCATTGTTCACATGTTAGATTTATGCCCAAGACTGTTCTTCTCAGGTAATAAATATCTAGCATGTGTAGAAAGTTTAGGGGAGTCCATAACTAAGCTATACATTTTTTCCTATTGCAAGCAAAGCATAACTGGGTTGCATCAGGTTGATCTGTTACAAAGGTATGTTCGATAATACTGATCCTAAAGCAACCTTGATGCTAGTAAACTTATAAACCCTGCCATACCTGTAAAAGACCTTTGTGAAATACTTACCTTTATGTTCTTACTTGTTCCTCCCTTAGACCTCCAAGTCATTACTGTATTCTGTAATGACTTAATGCCAAATGATTGCACTATTTGAACCTGAGAAAGGTGCAAAAGCTATTTGTCATGTGTATTGTCATTTATTGTGGTGCACTGCAACTCAAGCACATTGGGGTACAATATTTAGGATCAAACACACATTATCCTGTCTCTGTTATATAAAGGTGCTGACCCCAATATAAACATAGGTTATAAAACATCTATACAATGGGGTATAGTTTAGAATAACGGGTAGCTCATTCCACCAAAGCATTAGTGTCTATCTTGTTAAGTCTGGCTTTAATACTTTTTGAACTTTGATTAAAACATCTGTGATCCTATGGGAGATATAATGTATTGAAAATCTGCATTAACAACATTTAAGATGTATTACAATACAAAAGTGTGACAGAAATTTGTGTGTGGCATACCATAAGATTTAGTGAAATATACAAAGCTCTAGGAAAAAAAATGGGATAAGTTGACATAAGACATTTTTTCTTTTTTTAGAGCTTAAAGTATATTTAAAAAAGTATATTAAAAAAAGCCAGAACTTTTTTTTTTTATTTTGAATATAGTAAGGAAGGGTGAAAACTGCTGCCTGTTTTGCCATCTGCGTCTAATTAAGGAGATTTCCCTTCACTGTCATGTAAATTCAACAAAAAGAGGATGTGACAAAATTCCCCTCAAAAGACAGTTGTCACGGGAAGAAGTATCTGCATTGAATGAATTCTCTAATTCTGTTCTGATGACAAATTTCAGTGTTTGATTTGCTCTTACTTTTATTCCCAGTGACGTTGGTAATCAGAGTAATCAAAGTGAGTGAATCATCCTAACAGGGACATTAACAGAAATAGAAACCTGACACAGGTCTCAGCCCCCTTGCAATATTCTGCAAGATAACTGAAATTAGGTTCTTACCTTAAAGTAAGTTTTGTTTTAGAGAACTTGTAAATGATTTTGCATTTAGAACATTTGCTGTTACTGTCTACTGTATAAATAAATATATAGGTAATTTTACAAGCAATTAGGTATCCTTTTAAAGTGACCCTTTCACTGAATATATGTGAATATATATATATATATATATGACTGCTTGTCTGGTTGGTGTTCTGGCCTTTATTATATTCTGGATCATTGATGAGTATACATCAGGTGTTCAGATAATGGTCACACAGTTATCTGCTAAAATCTTACATGGGTACATGTATGGGGCTGAAGATGCCATGGGTCCCCCTTCCTTGTCCCTCACTCCCCTCCATGGGACTAAACAATGCTATGTGTAAAGAGCGTGTTCACCCTGTTGTTGCTGGAAATGATCAGAAAAGATGGTATCCAGCTACAATAATCTAACAAGGCTTAAATACTGAAACCAAAAGACCAGTTTTACATCCAGGAAATTATCATACTTTAGAACGGCAGCCTACATCATTTGTGAGTGGTAGGTCCACTTTAATAGGCTTCCAGTGAAAGCTGTGTTCATTGAGTGAGCTTCTTGTTTAAATAATACATTCTCACTTAGAGCTGGTAATCAGTAATATTCCTTTAGCCTAAAAATGAGTTAAAAATTAAAAAACTACTGCACAACAAAGATCAGCACATATGAAATATATCAAGCTGCTCCTCTGTCATACATAGTGGTGAATGTGACTAGTGACTTTATGTAAGACGCTTGTGTTTTACATTTAGTAACCCTTTGAAAAGACTTCATAAAGCAGATTACTCAGCAAAGAACAGTAAAGATAGCTGGATTTATGAGGTGCGGCACAGAAAACAGGTCTGGACAAGCTCTTAACCCAGGTAACAATTCTAGAGTTTAATGCTTAAATATAGAATAAAACCATACTGAAGTGTGGAATGGGATGGAGGTTGTGGGGAATAATGAATCACACAACAGTTAAGGATTAGGATATGAGTCAGGATGTAAAAGTTGCTAACAAAAGTCAAAAAGCAAACTATGACAGGTTGCAGATTGCCAGTCTGTTTGCTGCCAATATGTGTGAGTTAAATGTGAAGAGCTTTCTATATAATTTAAATCTGAATCATTGTGCAAAGCAAAGCCATGCTGAGATGCAGTGCAGTTAAATCTAAGCATGGGAACTGAGTGTGGGGCAAATCTGAGTTTTAGCGAAATGTGCTGATAAATATAAGAATATTATATATTGGAATGCAAAAACTGATCTAAGACTAAACAGTAAATGCTGGCATCTTTACCCCTGTGCTCTTAGTATTATATAAATATAATTGCAGTCTTGGCCAAATCAGATAAGGGTTTTTGTGATCTAAGCATTAGCTCAGACAAAATATCAGACACTTTTTTTAACATTACATTATTTGCCCCATAATAAAAACATGGATGTAACATACAAAGTATTTACAAAATATAAGTAATCACCAACCAATTTCTATTCTAAGATACCCAGCAACAGGTATCCTAGCAAACACAGGTATTTAAATGTACCAGTTTTTCCAAGGACCATTTTATAGTCTTGGCAACCATACAGTAAGTCCATTTGTAGCCTGCATTCTCTAGACCTGAGACACAGAAATGATCAAGTATAACAAATTATAATGGTAAGTATTGTATTACCTAGAAAAGACTATTGTATTACCTAGCATAAGTAATAGTAAAATAGTGAGATGCTTACTTGTCCTGGTTTATTATCAGGAAGACATACTATGGATAAATCCACATTTTACATCTGATTGATGATGTAAAATAGCATAAAGGATCGCCAGGCATTAATACCATGAGATGTGTACATCTGAGAAGCAAACAATAGAAGGGCACCATATTCTATAAATGAATGGTATAAATACCATTAATCATGATTTAAAGGAAAGCTTTATGGTTAATGTAAATGCAGCTTTACATTTAACTAAAAATCATGAAAGTGAATATTTTTCAATGTGTACAGTGCAAACTTTGTTATTGTGGTTTACCCAGCAAGTTAATTTTAAATGAAATAATTAAAAGCAAAGAAAATAAATTTAAAAAGTAGAGTTGTTGTCTATTGCAGCCAACCAGACTTCATGTTGAAATTTAAGGTGAAACCTGATTGTTTTTTTTTCTCTTGTCTAGTTTTAGTGAACCAGGCCAATGTAAAATATGGTATTGCTGGAAGAGTTGTACTGATAGCAATTGTTTTTATTCTGTAGTAAATTTGTTAATCTACGTATTAATCATTTTTATTACATTAGTCACCACCAGTGAAAAGGAATGTAGAGAGTGGGTGTATGGTGAGTTTTGTAATGTCGCAATGCACTTTTATTTAATTTGGCTAACTAAAACAATTTTTACAACAGCCTTTGCTGGATGGGTTATGATAAAAAGGAGATCTGTGTTTCAATCTACATGTGTAAAGAAGAAATTATTTATGACCAAAAAAGAAGTCAAGAACTCCCACAGTTTATCTTAATAGCAAAGGATAACTTTAAATTGACATTTGAGCTGTCTAGTCACAGACTGAATGTTGACAAAGCCATATTTCTTAAATGCAACAGAGAAAAGTCAGGTCACCAACCTGGCTGTACTTTTTAGAAGGTCTATAGAAAATCTAAGGATTGGGTTGAATCCTTTGGCGGCTTTCATAAGTACATTTTTATAGTTGTTTTGTCTGACTATCTATTTGAGCTGAAAAATAAAACTGTAGGTTTAACCTGTTAGAACTTAGTAGGCAACATATTGTGATTTAAACATTAATTTCACACTTATTAGGAAAACTTCTTTTTAGTTTTGGCATTTAAAGTTTATAAAATTATCTACCATATGCATCAGCAGAATACACAGATATTGTTTGTTTTGGAATTTCAGTTTAGGTCCTCACCTATTCCTACCCTACTGTCTAAACCAGGGGTGTCAAACTCTGGCCCACAACATCCTTTTTTTTGCCCCCCCAAAGGAATCCTAAATATGAACTGCAGCTGGCCCGCCGCTGCATTGAAATAGTGCCGTTACTACAATTCCTGGCATCACTCGCGTCTATAGACCAACGGGCTCTCTGCCTATGCACTCCCCCTCAGCTGTACTTTTCCTTGCCCTCCAAGGCATTGACTTGATTCAATGGTTGGATTTTCTTAAAAGAAAATTGTTATTATTATTGTTAGCCTGTGCAACAAGGTTACCATTGCAATTTAACTCAGAAGGCTACAAATAGAGAAGGAGGCAGAAGCTTTTTTCTTAAATAAAATTAAAAAAATAATGATGCCTCTTTCTCTATTATAAGCTTGCTCCAGATTGAGTATGAAGTAAAACCTCTTTCTTTCTATATGAAAAGGGTTTATATCTAATGAGAAGGAAAAATTCCCTCTATTTTTTCAATAACTTTCAAGGGTTGCCTGCGACTTTGTCTAAGTTTTTAATTTTGTCCCTCTGTGTATTTGAGTTTGACACCCCTGGTCTAAACCAATGTTTCTCCTCAAAGGTTTCATGGAACTATAGAGTTCCTCAAAATGTTGCTAGAGGGTTCCTTGAGCAATAAGAAATGTGTTTAACTGGTACTAATGATCTTTTTGGCTATTTGTAAATGGCCAACAATGTAGGAGGCATTCTTCTTAATGACCACGATAATGTACTGTGAACTATGGATATATAAATTAGTGCAGGGGTTCCCTGAAGACCTGAAAGTTATTTTAAGTGTTTTCCCATGCTATGTTTTCCCAAAATGCTGCATCTATGATCCTGTAAGTGATCTGTGATTTTTTTGTATGCTAAAAAATGCCTAACTCCCCAACTAGGGCTAGTTTTTGTTCCATATGAAACTTATGTGGCACTTCGAAGATTTTATGGAAGGTTTGATGGTAAAAAGAAGGCAACTTTGATATAGCAAGGAATCCTACAATTGACACCAGTACTGGGACAACTTGTGTTCCAACTTCAATCTAAGATAATAGACCTTCAAATATTAGATTGTATGTCCTACACCCATTAATAAAGAATAGACTACTTTTTACTGTTCACCACTTACTAGAATAAATACAGTTTCCATTGGTCCTTGAATCTGGTTGTACCATTCCATAGGTAATGGTCCTGTTAATACAGCCTCAACATTTTTTAGTACTATACAGATTTATTTACCACCTACAAACTGGGTTACTACCAAACTCTTCTTTAGGAATTTATTAGGCCCACCACTATAAATGTACATCTTTATCACAGCTGCTCATATATTGTCACAGTTTCCATATTGTTGTTCACATAGTTCCACAGTCACTGGTTGTCTGCATATAGTCACATTTGCCCATTTATTGTCACATTTATGCAATTGTTGCATAATAAATTTAGTTGCCTGTAGGCCTGTCAGTATTAGTTATCATCAACAATTTCTATAGTACTTAGCTGTGTATATTATTGCAACTGGACTAATCTGGCTAAAAATTTCTCTACTACCTCTGTTAGTAAAACTCTTCAAAACTCTATGATTTATTAAACATGGACAGGATATCTGGTATACATATGGATTTTCAAAATAAAAAAGTGATACTTCCTCCTAAAAAGATAACAAATGACTCAACGTCAAACAAAGGAAGCGTGGATTATGTAGACACTGAAAAAATGTGGATCTTATTTTTCAAGCCGTTTATGTTATATGCGCTTAACTTAGAGGACCACACATGCACACACGTGTATGTTATCAACTGAGAGGACAGCTTACACAACTCATCTGTGAACATGCAAAGGCTTAATCAGTCAGGACACTGCTATTATGGTGTAGAACTGCAAGATATGGCATAAAGTATGAAAATTGTGAAAGTTATGTATACTGACATTCATAGAGATGCAGGAAATTTCTTGTGTGACATGTTGTTTGTTTAATAAAGTGAGAGAAATGACAGAACAAGAGCGAGCACTAAACAGTTCAACTTTTTGCTGAACAACTAAACGTGAACATGGTTGCTAGGCAGTGGTCCAGGATTTTTGAATTCCAAAGTGTTTACACAGTTTTGTGTCAAGCGACCCACAAAACAGAAAATCATGGTTAGCATAAAATCACAATGACATGACAAACATTGCACAACTTATTCCCCTATACATTCTAGCAGCTTCCACTTGTTGGTTATGGGGATCCTACTGTAGATTGTCTAACATAGTGCAACAGTAGTGGCCATTCACACTGGTGTTCTATTATTGTGGTAAAGTGTTTATTATTTGTTCTAGCTCATTTTAGTTTTGTCCTTTAATAAATATCCAAAGGGCCTTTTGTGACTAGCTTGGGACTTTCTGTAACTGCTATATTTTTTCCACAATGTCCCTGCATTGGTATCAATGTGAGAAAGAGCAACACAGTTTCAAAGTGATCAGAGCCTTTTATATAGCCCCTTCTAAGTAATATGGTTTTAATCTATGCTTGTCCACTCACCTTTAGTGTAACACTTTTAAGTGTTGGAAAGGGATTGGTTGTGACTCCTTATCAAGACACAGTAGGAAGTAAGAAAACGGAAAATTCAGTTTTTCCTAAACTATGGGTTGCAAGTCAGATTAGGTAATAAACCCACTTGTTGCAATAGGTGTATGCCAACTATATATACAGGACAGATGATGATTACATTACCTATGGTAGTGCCTGATTCTATTGCAATTTTCCTGTAGGCATAGTACCTTGTCTGTAGGATGTTGGGAGGGCAGGTGGCAGCAGTGTGGTATGGAGGGGTTTGCAGGAGTTGCAGTAGTGAGGGTGCAGTGTTTCGCAGTGGTGGAGGGGGAGTGCAGAGGTAATAAATGTTAGAAGAAAGAGGGGTAGGGTGCAAAGGAATATAAAGGTGAGTAGCAGTGGAAGTGGGTTTGCAGAGATCAGCTGTGGTGAAGGGTTCCAGGATGTGCAGATGTTCAGGGCAATGTGGAAGGAATTAGTGGTGGTGCCCAGAGGTGATCAGTGGTGGACATGGGGTACAAAGACCAGTGTTGGAGTGGTGTGCAGTGGAAATCAGTTGTGGGGCAGGGTGCAGAGGGAAGCAGTGATGCACCCATGGAGTAAAGCAAATATGAGCAGTTACCAGGAAGTGGAAAAATTATCAAGGGTCCCTCAACTTTTTCAGTGATTTTGGCCAAATCCTGCTTCACCTCAAGTATGTACACCTGGTCAGTGGCTTCCACTCTTTCATTTTACAGATCTAGTGAGAAAAGCCTGTATTAGGGCCTGTAGATTAGTGTCCTCTGACATAACTGCTTGCTGAGATACTTGTGAAAGAACAGGGACAAAATGAGCAGAATAATTTACTGTGCTAATAAATGACCAGACTGACAAATCCAGGGTAGAAGGAGGAGAGCTAGCTGGGCTCACACAGGTACCCCATCCCATGCCCCTTACACTGTGTGTTATTTGTAATTATTTGTCTGAAGAACACAGAAGTAGGACATTGCTGGTGACAGACTAGTTAGGCAAACCATGCGGTGCAATATGTTTCTGACAACTGGCATTTGTAAGATTGAAGAGGGGTAAATACCTAACATTGCATATTTAGGACTAGATTTGTGACTTCCATACAATCTTCCAGACACCACAACAAGATCCTTTTTGCAAACTACATTATAGTTAAGCAATATAGCCAGAACCTCCCTTGTTCTGTGGTCGGACTTTTGGAGAAACGGTAACACACTGATAAATTCTCCGCTGTATGTTTGTGTAAGAAAATTCAAACGTGCACTGTGCAATGTGATAGAGGCAATAGAGTGCTGCCCTCCTTCTCCCACTTGTGTGTTGGTATGAAGAGATTACACAAAATATCACATATTTTCCTATACTTATGCTAGTTCCATTTAAAAATACATTTCATTATTTTCTAATGACTGCATAAGTAGATAAAATGTTTTTTTATTTGTCCCTAGAGATTGGTTTTATTCATTATGAAGGCTGTTTATTTAGGTCCTTGCGTTTGATTTGCAATTTCCCTTCCTAAACTGTACAATATGAACCACATTGTGCACATCAGTTCTAACATACAATGACAGTCTGTTGCATAGTGTGACTTATTAGGGCCTGTTCACACTTGCAAGATTTCCTGCGGTTTAAGGCCTTGTTTACAGTTTGTGTGCTTGAAACTGCATGCAGCTTTGTCGGAATAACAAAGGATCTCATATTTTCTCCCTTTCTGGAAACAATCATACAGTGGCTGTGATTTCTTTACATGCTAGAATATATTTTTTTGGTTAGGTAGATTTATGATCAATAAAATATTCACAGACAGTCAGTCTGGTCAGCGGTTAGGTGCATTAAAACAGATTTTCACTCATCAGTGAATTATTTAGGTTTTTACTTATCGGTTATTATTTCCAAAACTTTTTTGCTAAGTATAGATTGCATTCATATGTATATAGCAGCAGCCATGAGCCAGCTAACTAATGTGACCCTGCTCCTTCTTTTCAGTGGTACACAATAGTTGTGCTTTACTGTTCCATCTCACTATACAGAACTAAGTGGAGTTGTCCAACTGATTTGAATCAATACATTGGAGTCTTACAGGAACAGCTGTAAATAAAGTAATTGTGGTTGTTTTTATATACCATGTCTTATATAGCACAAAACAAATTTACATTTAATACAATTGAAAAATGTAGTAAATAACTGTAGTAAAATAGTATGAAAATAGTTTGATACTAGCGTTTATTAATTTGATTCATTTATTAGCATTGTTAATTAAACTACACGTACTTTAAACTATTACCAATGTTAGACCCATTTGGATCAGGTCACCGTTATAGACAAATCTCCGCTTCTGCACTTTAAAGTTATTAGAATTTTTCATCCACCCACCAACCTGTTCTTGCTGTATAAAGTTTTCCTTTCTGCTGCTGCTGACCTGTCCTCTGCCCAGTATTTGCACAACCCAGGGACATTTCCAAGCAGCACAGTGGCATGGAGATGGAGAGGGGTTGCAGGAGATACAAAGGGGAGCAATGGTACAGGGTGGGTATGCAGAGGTAAGCAGCGGTGGAGGAATAAGTCCAGGACCAGAACTGCAGAAATGATTACTGAAGTCTTTGTTTTTAATTAAACTGCTTTTAAAGTAGTCTTAAACATGAGCTTTCTGGCTATATCCAAGCAACATAAAAGTATAGATAATGAAAGTGTTTAATTTTTCTTTTAAATTGTGTCTGTGTGACTTTAATTGTGGCACAGTAATTAAAGCAGAGTTTTAAAAGATAAAATGTTTCCAATAGATTAGCCACACAATTATTACCAAATAAGAAACTGAAATGGTTACGCTGACATACACAGTGCCTTGATGCCATTGCAGTCCAAAAGTGTCCCAAACCTTTATCACTTGCTGTGATAATTTGATGTAGGATGAAAGGAGATAAATTTCTAATTACTTAGTAAACAAAGTAGGAACACTTTTCTGTGAACGAAACACTAAAGGTAAATGAACAAAATGTTTTTATTTATTTTTTTTCGCACTTGCACAATTATCTTTCTAAACAAGATCTAACTATGATATATGGCTAGTACTATCACTATAGTACTGTAAAATACTGGGAATGTCAGTTAAAAAAATGACATTACTTTGGGATAAAGACAGCTAGAATACCCTTATGGGCAATAAGTTAGGAGACAGCTTTTTACTGTGTGTTATGTCAGAACATAATTCTGCACAACACATGTCACAAAGCAGCCTCACATTGTTGTGCAGTGTACAGATGTAGTATGCACTACATTTGCGATTTGCTGCATTTGGCATCCTGTTTCAATGAATAGGCTGCTGAATGAAGTGCATTGCGACACAAATAATGAATGCATGTAAATTTAACAAGATCCCTATAGTGTAATCAAGCCTTTACAGATGTATACCTAAATGTAGTCAAAATGTTTACTCTTTGTGTGTGGTTTATGATTTTTTTAGGTCCTTAGATAAAAAAAAGTTTAGGAATCCCTGTTTTAATGGACAAACATATATAAAGCCACACTGCAGTTCTTTTATTTAGGTGTAAGGGATTTGTCATAGTTTTTTTAGCCTTAGGGGCTTGTACATATCAGTGTCAGATTTTGAATCTCATGACCTGGTTTTCATGTCAGTGAATAAGGGAGCCATGGATTTGAATGTGTTCTTTATCATCAGAATGGGCAGTTGGTGGCTATGCTAGTGATATGCAGAATATCCATTTAACTTAACAACTTTTTATGTTGGCCATCACAAAGCATTTGATGACTTATTTTAATCATCTAACATTTGATGAACTAAGGAGACCTGGATGTGCATGGCATATAACTGCTTATCATTGTGGAAGGAAGGCAAAGAAATAGTGATATTTAGCATTGCCCTCAAACCTCGTTCACTATTAATTTATGGACTGCTCAAACAAATGCAGTCCATTTTTTCACAACTTCTCATGAAAACAAAATTTTGAAAACAAATTCTGTTCATTTTTTCACAAGAAACACCAGGGCCAGGCTGATGTGTTCTCGATTTTTTAGTAAATCCCCCATGGTCTTTAGTAAATTTTCCCCAAACTGTAAATGAGCAGTGTTCTTACCCAGGACAACACTTGGTGACAGTGCACTAAAAAATCAATGGATAGGTACTGGAACCGCATCCTTGTCACCAATATTTGTGCGCTTATACAGTCAGAAAGAGCTGATGAACTAGAGACATGGATGTGCATGGCATATAACTGCTTATCATTGCGGACTGAAGGCAAAGAAATAATGATATTTACCATTGCCCTCAAATCTCCTTCACCATTAATTTATGGACTTCTCATGAAAACAACATTTTTAAACAAATTCAGTTCATAATGCCATCATTTCCAGATCACTGAGCCTAAATAGCCCCGTATAGAATAATACTATGCACAGTGTTTCCATCCATGAGCCTGCCCTTTGTCTGCGAGAATGCTATCAATGCAGCTAAATGGTATGACATTATTAAGCAGAATTATTTTCATCTCCTCTGCCTGCTTGATAGCTCGGCTAATTCCCATGTTTCTAAGCCACCACACACTGCAGTTGTTCTTTTTGCCTGGTGTATGGGTTACCATAGTTACTGTTTTTGGCACCTATTTTTTTGGCCTAGCCAAGACATTAAATATTCACTTTCATATCCATGTATGGGTAGCTTAATAAAGTTCCCTTTGTAGAATCAAACCATTTCTGCACAATCATTTGTTTTTCAGCTGCATGTTTAATTTTCTTTAAAAATGATGTTTACTGATCTAGAAAATTTGACCTTTATAACATAATGATTTTTAAATCAATGCAGAGAACATACAAAATAATAAAATCATCAGTGTAGGTGCTTATTTTGCATTGCAAGACAAAAACATAAACACTTAATATGTAGACAATCTGTGTGTGTGTGTATGCAGACATTCGTATCTGCAGGGGTGGATCCAGGGCTTCAATTTTTCAGATAGGCCTATGGGAATTTTACTTGTTTGTTTTAAATTTAAATTGTATTTGACATTTGGTAGACTCAGTCATTATTCATAATCTGAATAATTCTGTTTCAAATGCCATTATTATTTATTTTTTGGCGAAAAAAAACCTTTTTGAACAACCATACACACATTGATTTATTAAAGCTTTTCAAGACTGGAAAAAATAGAATATCATGGGGAAACCCTGAGTAACATGAAATGTATCTTGTCCACTTAACTAATAGCAAACTATTTTGAATGATTTTAATTATTTTTATTTGTTCCAGGTTTGCGGGACTACCCAAGTTTTCCCACAATGGTCAATCTTTTTCAGTCTTTGAGTGCTTTAATAAATCAGGCCCTATGTGTCTTACAAAGAGTAATTTCCACACTGTAACCTCATGGTCCTGGATTCATTTTACAGCTTAGAAGCATGACTACCATACTTGGACCTGCTAAGGCTTCTCCAAAATATCGATAAAGCTTTAATGTAACAATTATTATCAAACTGATCCAAAAATCTGCATCAACAAATGGGCATCCTAAGGGTACTTTAGTTAATTGTGTTACTAAACTCCGGGATCACAGGAAATAGTGTGTGGGTGCAAGATAGATTTTTTAGCCAGTAACTAAGAAAGGCAGTGCCGGAATCATCCAAGGTGCACAGACATGCACACCTTTAAAGTTTATGCCCAGAAAAAAAAATATATTACTATATTCATAAGTTGTGTTCTGGGTCCTGGAGCCCAGGATTTTGTAGGGCTTTGGGTGGAATGAAACCTTCATATCTAGGTCCACATGTTACATGGTAGCGTAACCTCAGTTGTCTCAAGTCTCAAGCATTGTTTTTAGATGGACAAGTTAGAACCAGGGGTGTCAAACTCAAATACACAGAGGGACAAAATTAAAAACTTAGACAAGGTCAAGAACCAACCTGAACATTTATTGAAAAAAATGAGGAATTTTTTCCTTCTTATTGGTTATAAAACTTTTTCATAAGGAAACAAAAAGGTTTTGCTTCACGTTCAATCTGGAACAAGCCTATAATAGAGAAAGAGGCGTAAGATTTTTAAAAAAAATTTATTTAAGAAAAAAATCTTATGCCTCTTCTTTATTTGTATTTGTTAAATTTCAATGGTAAACTTTTTGCATAGACTAACAATAAAAATACCAATTGTCTTCTATAAAAATCCAACCATTCAAGTCCATGCCTTGGAGTAGCAAGGAAATGTACCGCTGGGGGGGAGTGCTGTAAATGCCAAACGTGGGCAGTGCGGGTCTGGAACTCCCTCTTCATTGAAATAGTGCCGCTACTATAATTCCCGGCATTACTTGCGTCTCTAAAACAGTCCAATGCGGGGCCACCCATAGGCAGAGAGCCCGTTGGTTTATAGATGTGAGTGATGCCGGCAATTGTAGTTTATTTAGGACTAGATTTGGCTGCAGTTCATATTTAGGATTCCTTTGGGGGCTCAAAAAAAGGATGTTTGGCACCCCTGAGTTAGACCATAGGAGTCCAATTCCCTTGCATACATTGTTTGTACATACCTATAGGACATGCAATAGATGAATGAAACAGTATACAGAAATGCTGTAGATGAGGAAGTAGAATTGTTCTGTAGTCCAGAATGGGCAGAGCTGCTCGTAATTTATTGTCTAGTGGCACACTGGTAGTATTTGGCTTGATACAAAGTATGTGGCTTGATAACTATGGATTAGTTATCTGTACTAATGTATTGCCTAACTGCAGTAGAAAAGTCATCAATCTGCTGGAGTGCACATTAAGGTGGTGTTGGTGTGCAAAATCCGGCGCAAAAGAGCTATGCATAAAATAGAAAAGAGAATTATGTAGCTGGGGAGGGTTTTTGGAAAAAATAGTTTATTTGGGTTAAGCACTGAAACCCGCCTCTGTAATGTATTCACTGACTTTCTCCTTTCTTCTCTGGGCCACACAGTAAAGAACACTAGAATACTGTTTGATGCTGCTGAGAATGATAGGACAGCCCTTTTCTTCTTTTCTATTTTCCTATATATAAAGCATCTTGGCTTTCAGCCATGGAATTTAGATAGCACAGTGAGAAGCTTGTGCTGAAGATTATTTGCTGTGCTTCCTTCAGAAGATAGGTCTGTGTGATGTGTAGGTGGCACTGACAGCCATTTCGTCAGTGATCAGCACATGCAGTTTGTACAATCTCCAAAGATGACAGGTCTCAGAAGACTAACATCAGCTAGACATGTACATGGTTAATAATAAAGCAGAGGAAAACAATTTTAATGTGCAAAAGCGTAGTAATCCATAGCAGCCACTCATATTTTACATTTCACTACTTGAACAAAGTCCAGATTATGAAAAACAGTTGCCGATTGGTCGACCCACTTTTTATTACTATACTATTTTCCCTGCAAATATGTCATGCAAAGAAGACCTAGGTGAAGTGATGTTTTTATCAGAGATTGCTGCATATAATCCAATTTTGCAATTTTACTTTTGATCACACAAACAAAAAAGATATGAGGTGTAGGGGGCCTTGTGGCGCAACCGAGACTGGAGCTTTCCGGATCTTTGTATTGCTCAGCCATGTCCTGCACTGAGCATGGATGTGCTGTCAAAGTGATAGCAGTTTACATGCAGGGATATGTCACTTGGGGTCTGTCACTTACTGGGTCTATCAATGTAGTCTGTCACTGAGGGGTCTGTCACTAAGAAGGGTTCTGTCACTGGGGGGCTGACCTGGGGGGATCTATCATTGAGGAGTTCAATTAGGTCCGTCACTATAATGCAGAGGTTGATGGAGGAGAATAATATTGAATGGTTACAAAATAGACTGGGTGGGTGTCTGTTCAGAAGTGGATTAGGGACATAAAAGGATGTTAATGGAAAAAAGGAAGGTAATAACCACCAGTCTACTAAATGATGCTTTTAATGTTTGGTAAGTACAATGTTTGCCACAATATTTCCTTGATTGGCTAACCCTGTAAATTTTCTTTTTTTTTTTTTTTTTGTTTTTGTTTGTTATGTTTTTGTATCACTGCTGGGGTGCACTTTGACATCCTAGCCCTGGGTGCTAGAGGACCTGTTCTGACACTGAATGTATACCATGGTCTGCAGAGTGCAGGAGCAATGAGTATGTATCATAGGACTCCCAATTCTGGTCAGCAGAAGGAAAAACAATGTCACAGTGTAACTTATGGGGAAAAAGATTGGGGGTGGAAGTGCCATGAAGTCTCCGAGAAGAAAAAAATGCCAAAAAAAAAGAGTTACAAGAAAAAAATGTCTAGGGTCTTTGGGGAACAAAAATGCCATGTGTTATAAAAAAATATTTTGTTAGTGTTTGCAGGAGGTAGAATGCCACACAACATGGATGCAAGTTGGGCATTAGCATGTCATAGTTGTCAGTGGTTGGGACAGCAAAGGACATCACCTAATGGATCCCAGTAATCCTAAAGTGTAAGAGTATAAAATAAGCCTCAATCCACCGCACCGCTCATTGTTCTGCTTTTCTCTTACAAACTTGTTAGAGCCATGACCTCATATACATGTGCTGTTGTAATTTATACTACTACTATATTTATACTACGACTACTACTACTACTATATTTATACTACTATACTACTACTCTAATCTTAGTGTTCACCCCTATAAAATACCCCTACACCACAGGCCTCCCTGTGACATTTTTTAATTTCCTTTATTTTTAACTTAACTTATGTCTTCTGGCTAATCAAGCACCTAAAGAGCTAAGTCCTCTTCCTCTGACTTTTTCTGGTAGTGGGTGGCTTTGTTTGATGCAGAGCAATAATATGATATTTGCACCATCTCTCTGTTTCAATACATTGTAAGTATACGACAGTCTGAAGCATGCTCAGTCTTTTCTAAAAAGATTAAGGGCATCTTGTGGCAGAAGAAAAGGGACAGCTCTGAACTGACAGTGAATATTGCAGATTTGAGCAATTTCAACCACCTTTAACAAGCCTTTGGCCATTAAATCTGCTGAACACATTAGGGCAACTTCACACTAATACATTGGACAATTGTATGGTGTTGATAATAACTGTTAGTTGTTGAATGGATTTACTGTTTTTTTTTTGGATCAAAATCTAAGTTTACTGTGCTTAAAAAGATACATTTGCATTAACAAAATACTGTTTTGTCCAGGCTTATTTGGGGGAAACAATTTTTTATGGCTGTTTAAAGGTCCTGCCTCTAAAATGTTACACACCATCTAAGGGCCAGACCATTGGATGTTAGGAATAAGTATACGGTAGTTTAGTGTCCCAACATCTCTCCCCAGCTCTGCTGCACTAAGACTTTGCTGAAGATCACTATACCCTGGATCCAGAGTCAGCTGCAGTGAGCAGTGCTTGGTACTCTGCTGGGTCTTATTGGGGATTATTAAACTACTCGTTCTTCCTGTCTAACCTATTTTTATTCCTTTGACCTTGAAACCAGTTTGCTTTCATTTTAAATAAGTTTTACTGTGCAGATTTTGAATTTTTGATACCAGTTTTAGATGCAAGGTCCTGGTTGCCCTTGGCATTTTTTTCAATCTCTTTTTGACATCATTTTGAATGTCCCAACTTCCATCGACTGATTGTATCCCCCAGTAAACTCTGGGAGAAAAAAAAAATTTATTTGTACTCACCCTAAATTCCTTTTCTCCTGTAGTTCATTGGAGGACACATATCTCTCCCATCAAGTTAACTTTTGTTGTCGGCTTGCTGCCACGGTTAAGGAGTTTTCTTGGGATGTTAGTTTTCTGTACTTGTCTGATACATGTAGCTAAAAGACAGAACGATGCATTCTATCCAACCTCCTAGAGGCAGAAGATAAACCAAAATAGGGAAAATGGTGTCCCATAATAAAAGGATTTTATGGCTATTAAAAAAAGAAAATCCTTTTTTACATGATCAACATGTGTCTACATCTAAGTGTGTAACATATCATTTATTTGAGGTGAGAGGTAAAAAAAAACTGATAAAGGGAAACTCAGAAATTTATTTTTGCTAAAAATTGTAATTGTTCATAACAAGGCAAAAACAAATAGCCTCCTATATATGTGTTTCCAGATAATACAGGACATAATCTGATTAAACAATATTAATATGCAAACACTTGTTGCCCTTAATTTAGTAATATATTGTTAGCTAATTGCTCCTAAATCATTGCAATCACACAGAATGTAAGATCAACAGGAAGCTGAACTGACATAATCTAAAAACCCCTCATTTCATCACTAAACACTGGCATTCAGAGTTTGCATAACTTCAACCAACCTTTGTACTGTATGTGAATGAGACAGTCAACCTTATTGTTTGTTGAAGAATGCGCTTACATTTTCACTGATATGGTATATTCACTGTTTAAATGTTGTAGGATTTTAAAATATGAAATTTGTCTACCAGAACATAACTAGGATGTCTGATTTCATTTCATACTCTGTTTGCAGTGACAACTGGGATCAAAAACAGAGGATGTAGGCACTCCATAAATGCATTTCTCTGCATATAAAATGAGCCCAATATCTCCCAATTATTTCACCAATCATGGAAATAGGATTTTCACAGTGAAGAAAAAAAGCTGAATCTTGGTAAGTATCAGCTGCATTTTTGTAAAAATTTTGAAAAAAAAAAAAAAGAAATAGATAATAATTAATGGGTGGTAAATTATTTACATAATAGGTTGCATACTAACATCTAAAACTGACACGAGTGGACATATTCAATAAAAAAGCAAGAACTGTGGATGTACAATGTGTAGTGCTCTCATCAGCTTATCAGAATGATCTTGTACATTTCCTACATTACATATTCCTACTGTCATTGTAAAAACAACATTGCTTTTGTGTATTCAAACATGCCTGTCAGGTATTAGTTCAGAAATTTGTATTTATTGCTAATGCTTGTGCTTTTAAAGATATTTAGAAATCAGTTCAGCTGTATATAGTGAAAGTTTTTCAATTTTCCCAATGTGCTTTAGGACTTTCCATTGACAATGTAATTTACAAGTAGCGTTAGGTTACAAAGATAAATTTTATTATTAGAAGGCTGATGTCATCAGTTATACTTAGATTGTTGTGTCATCTCCTGCCTTTTGTAGCATTGGCAATGGTTTTAAAATAAGTTATGTAAAACTGACACTGAAGACAAACTGTGATATACAGCTGTAAGTGCCCATGGTGGAAAGTAGATATATTTATTTTCATTAGCAATTAATGAGAGTTTTTTTCCTGCTACTCTTTGCTACTGCAGTTAGCATAGGGTGTTCCTCAGGGAATTTGGAGACTTGACATTTGACAGAAATTGCTGTTTGCAATACCACAGTAATTTGTTTGCCAGGTAATTGATACCAGTGATGTTTATTGGGAATTCTTTTAAGCACAGATACCAGTGATGTTTATTGGGAATTCTTTTAAGCACAGATAAGCTGATTTAAAATGCATTTAATGGGAATTGCTATAAGAGAAAGTGAGCTCTGAAACATGTGCCCAAAAAGGTAGGCAAAGGACAAAGGACTAGACAACAGTATTGCTTGTGGCATCTGATCTCTGTCCATTACTGACTTGCCATGTCTTTTTCTGCAATGTGCCACTGTGTAGAGGCAGATATCTTGGTAGAAACAGGATTTTGCTTCCTTGTGCCAGTACCTCCAACAAGAACTGTCATCACAATAGTGACAAAACTCTCATTCCCGATTTCCTGAGACCAACATTGAGATGCAGCAAAGTCTTAGATCACACACTGCAGATATACAGCTATTAGTGCCTAGGCACCATAACATACTAGTAAGTGCACTGCTATTATAGGGAGGAATTTCAGACAACAAGTAGATTTTTGGGCAGTAAATCATCCCACAGCAAATCTTTTTGAGTTCAGGTCCACTTTTTGCATGACATCCTTAAAGGTAAGTACAATAGCTATTCTTCAGAATGAAAGATAGCCCATTGCAGGCAAGTAACTGGCACCTAGTGACCATTCCATTAGCATTGGTGCATTGTACAGCCTGCTTCTAGTCCTTACAGCCTGTAGATAGGGATAGTGCACACAAATGAGTCTCCTTCTTAATATGGCCAATTATTCTGTGTAAACTACAGTAGTTATAGAAAACCTACCCATCTGCAGCAGAAAAAGCTCTAAACTCGCACAGCTGTGCAAAACAGTGCAGATATTTCCAGGGTCACTATGTGCCTTTTACCTGCCTAACCATTAACCCACCTCTGCCTCTGGTGATGCAGCCCCTACATGTGTCTAAGTGTAAAAGCCTAGTGTAAACCAAGGTTCTCCTTGCAAAATCTGATAGACAGTCATAAGTGTAAATGAAGATGTGAAATGCATACAGAAAGCACAGCATATCTTCTCAGTACTTCAGATTTTTTATCCAGGAGTTTTTGAAATGCATCATTCTATCTCACTCCCTTTTATGAGTAATCAGGACATTGTAAAACATGCCTGCTTGTGATGCTGGAACACCCCTGCAGGCTTCTTGCTTCTCCTGACATAAGTAATAAAATGTCTGTATTGTAAAGCTTCCCATAGCCACAAATCAGATTCACACCCGAGAGGGAAGTTATGCACAGGCTTCAGGAAGTTTTATCCCTTTGCACCTTCTAGTTGTCTGTTAGATGGTCTGGGTCTAATCTGGATGCAGTGAGTCACAAAGAACTCATTAACAGTTTACCCTTACTTTTAGCCCAGGTATCTTTAAATACCACCCCACCCCACTTCCCCAGCAACTGACAATATGCTAAACCTATCTGTGCATGATCCTTGTAGATCTTTACTGTGTGATCCACTGGGAATGAATGTATGTCCTAGCAGGAGGATGGAGGCAAGAAAGAGTGCACATTTGTTTTGGACCAGTGTAACTTGGGGAAGAACAAGGAGGCTATGGTTGTAGGACTGAATACCTACCCTTTCCCATTGCTGTATGAATTCCCACTTCTAGCCATGACCCGGTAATAGAGCAAAAAAGACCCCTGTGGCACAAATTGCCTGTCACATGGACTGTATAGCTAAAGAGGGCTGAAATGTCCCCTTTTTAACCTTGCCTCTTTCCCCCTAAACACTACCAGCACCTCAACCCTTCACCTACTATTTTTTCTCCTGTCCTGTTGCCTGTACCTTCCTCTGTCATGTAAAACAAGCCAAAAACTTATGAACGAGGGAAAACCTATGAGGCTCGAAAACAAGCAGTTTTGTCAGGATGCTGGGCAGGTAGGCAATCTATGGACAACTGTTTCCACTCCAGTAGCAAATAGGCTAGCGGCTGCAGAACTCTATATAGCAGTCCTGGGGAAAGCAGTGGACTGTTCTTTTAGGGCAGTCTCCAGCGAGATTTGGAGGGCTAGTGCCTCCAACACATTTTCTCTTCTGGGCAGGGGCAACTTGCAGAGTAGAAAAGGATACATTAGTAGCACCTGCAGGAACGTGCCCTGCATCTATAACAAGAAAGGGAAACACTTTTTGGCCACTACCCCAACTCCTGACCAAAGCCACTGGCATGATAAAGACTCTCCTTCTGTCATAATCACACTAAAGCCAGTAAAAGAGGAAAAGGGAAATCACCAACTGGTGATACGTATGGTCAGTGTAGCAGCCACAACATATCTGAAAAATATAGGAAAGTAAAAAAAAAAAAAGAAAAGCCTTTAGCTTGTTACAAATTGGTCAGTGATCTTAGTATTTACAGTACTACACCGACTTCTATTTATAAGGACAGATAAATCTGACATTCACTGAAATTTTCCCAGGGAGAAAATCTTTCAGGTCATTTTCACTGCTTTATAAATAGACCTCCTAATTTGTTGCTGCAAAAGAACCACTGAACGACTTTTCTTTTAAACTTGTATATCCCCAGTTAATGTAAAATCAACTGTTACAGCCAAAACTACCTAAATAACCCCCTTTTCTGGTTGGAATGAGATTGGGCATACTGCTACTGTATGTAAACTAACTAAAGATAAAAGTTACTTAAAAACCTATTACTTAAAAATCAAATCTGAAATATGTGCTACCCAAATATGGTGTTGATACTACTTTGTGACAATTTTGTAACACTACATACATACAGTGTTTCCCAAGTATACTCTATAAATGATTGGTATTTGTTGCTATGTCACCCTCAAAGTCACATGAAAACGAAGACTCCCTCTCTGGATTTCTTTTTTCTCATTGGGGTAGCTCCTAAATTCATCATACTTTTAGGGAATGGCTGCTTGGCCTATTTTTTTAATTTTTAAATATTTCAACTAACCTACTTTTATATTTTCTTCTCCACTCTTTATAAACTGGTTTATAATTTTTATAATGTCATATATCTGAAAGTAGAAACAGGTTTTGTTTCCTGGAGATCAGGCTTGTAAAAGTGGAGAATAGCATAGTGATCGGCGCTTTTTTCCAGATGCTTATCCCCATTTTCAAAAGTGTTAATAGGTGCCCAGAGACATTTAGGTCATTTAAAGGAAAAAAAAACAAGCACTTAAAAAACTTATCACTGCCTTTTGTATGTGGCCATAAGATATTTTAAAGTGGAGAATGCCATAGGTATACTATTACCATAGCTGGGGAATGCCATAGGTATACTGATAACATGAGTAGAGAATGCCAAAGGGGAACCATTAAATGGTATTAATATGACAAGCAGCACAGTAAATGTTAAACAGTTGCACAGTTGTTTACTACTTTTAGAAATGGGATGAACAGAAAGAGGTGCAATATTTGTTATGAATAACTCCCATCTTTCTAGCGATCAGAGCCTGTTAAGATAAGCCCTTGAATGTTAATTTCTGATTCCTATAATTTAGAGGACTAGTTATAAAAAAGCAGAGATCAGAATTTGTTCTTCACTGTTTTGATCTTCATTTTTAGAAACCGGTTTGGACAATAAAGTAGGATTGGCCAGGTACAACTAAATCCAATTCCAACCACAAACAGTCAGAATAAGTTAGCATTGTTTTATGCACATAGGCTGCTTTAGTATATCTTTAAATTTTTAAGATCATTTATTCCTATGTTACTCCTGCTGGTAACCTTAACTAGACCTAATTATTATGGAAAATTTCAATAAAATAGTTTAGCTTTTTTATGTAAAGTGTATAAAGTATACAGTAAAAAAAGCTTTTACTCTAGCTTGGAATTCTTTATTTCATGGAATCTAGGTTAAGGGAGTTATTAATATTGCATAGCAACATATTTTCAGTGCTTATTGTTGTATCAGTATGCCATCAACAAGCTTTGTTTTCTGACAGAGAAGAAAGCTGACAGCTAATCCTAAACCAAGGCTGTGGGATTTAGAATGTGGAACACTGGAAGACAGTTGTTTAAAGAGAATCTGTCACTAAGAATAAAGAATCTGGGCTGGCAACAGTTCTTGAACTACATAAGGTACATAAAGCAACATGTTTTCACTGAATGTGTCAGTGCCCCCATTAATGTTGTAAGGATGCAAAATTTGAATTTCGGTGCCACTGCTTTGTTCCATTCTGTGAAGTGTCCAGAGTAGTAAACATTAAGTTTCCATATATCAGCTGTTCTTTCTGCAAAGGTGTCAGAAATGTAAAGCATATCTGCAGGGACATGAATGCCAAGGAAATCTAGTATGCAGACTCTGCTAGGGAAAGCTAGGAACTCAGCTAGGAAATTTGAGTTATGCTACTGGCTGGTAAAACTTTGGTCAACCTAACAGGCGGATAGCAAAACATGGTATGTATCTAAAAGAGGAAGCAATGCATTTATGTACTGAACTCACCCACATGTCAGCTTCAATGTTAAAATATTTTTCACTAACAGCAAAATATGGTACGGATCATGGTAGCTGAGTGAAAGTAGTGAGATTCCCATGTAATGCCCATGGCAGGTGAGTTGGATTAGTAAGATTCCCATGTAATGCCCGTGGCAGGTGAGTGGAAGTAGTGAGATTCCCATGTAATGCCCGTGGAAGGTGAGTGGAAGTAGTGAGATTCCCATGTAATGCCTGTGGAAGGTGAGTGGA